>NC_083226.1:128319174-128629822 GCF_032191835.1 Heteronotia binoei | reverse complement strand
TTTTCTTCTTTTGCCCACTTCAGGTAGATCAGCCACTTTTCCTTAATCCTTGTTCTTCTTTCCTCCCATGACCCTTCCTGAGTCATTATGGCGGCTATGTCTGACTGAACAAAATCAAAAAGATAATCATGCCAAATTCTTTCCTTCCATTTACTTGTATCCTTCCATCCTACCGCCATTACCGCTTTGCCCGCTGATATCATTACTTTTAATAGGTCTTGATTATTCTTCCCTATTATTGCATTCCCTAGTATACTCATCTTCATCAATTCAAAGTCTATTCTCAGTTCAACTTGAAAAAACTTCTTTATCATTCCCACTACCATTTCCCATAATCTATTAGCCTCGGGGCATTCCCACCACATGTGAGTGTACCATCTCTTCTCTTTCTTACAGTGCCAGCATTTAGGGCTCAACCCAGGAAACATGTTCGCTAAGGTAGCCGGAGTTCTATACCATTTAGTAAAGAATTTAAATTCCATTTCCCTAACTTTGTAAATTTTAACTTTTTTTAAACCTTTCATTAACTTTTCTACTGTTCGTTTAGTTATCTGGCCTTCTGAACTCCATATCCGTTGAAGGTAACCTATTACTCCTTCGATGTCTGAAGTCATACACCTGTATAAAATGCTTACTATTCCTTTTTTTGTTTTACCCATTAATTTATAAATCTTTTCCATAGGTTCCTCTTCATTTATATTACTTTTTTCCACTTTCTTTTTAACTTTAGTATACAATCCTATGGCTTTAAGCCAATATTGTACCCCTACTGCTTCTTGCAAGTCTTGTAATGGTTTTAACTTATCCATTATTAACAAATCTTCTACCCTTCTGTATCTTTTAAGACTGAGTAATTCCCTCCACCTATCGTCCCTGTCTTCCTCCATTAATGTTTCTAATGGTGTCCATCTAGATACCCGATTTAACCATTTTGGCTGCCACTTCTTCCACACCATTAACCCACTCTTCCTTCGTCCCACATTTAAAGTCCCTCTTCTCCATATTCGTAAAGATACCATGTTTTCCTACTCTGTTATTAGCCTCATTCTCAAATCTTACCCATTTCTGATCATCTTCCCTCTCTATCTCTAACAATGCTTTAAGCTGGCAAGCTTAATAGTAATTAGTTATATCCGGAACTCCCCATCCCAACTCCGATTGATGATTGTATACTAGTTTTTTCGCAATTCTAGATTTCTTATTTCCAAATATCCATTCCCTTATTTTAGTGTTCCAGTTACTCATTTTTTGTTTATCAATCTCCAATGGTATCGTTTGAAATAAATATAATAACCTTGGCATCCAAAACATCGATACACTTCTTATTTTAGTAGTCAGACTCATATGTCTTGCCCCCCACTGCTTCATATTCCTCTCTATCGTCTCCCATACTTTTTTATAATTACCCTCCACTATCCTATTAATATTTTTATATATTTCTATTCCTAAGTATTTAAATTTCTTAACTCCCATCCCCATATTAGTTAACCTATTAATTTATTTCCTTTCCTCCAAATTAATGTTGAAATACATTATTTCTGATTTTTCCATATTAATTCTTAAACCCGACGATACTTCAAAATTATCCAATATAATTTTCATTTCCCTAATAGCCACTTTCGGGTTCAACATTATCATAATTATGTCATCTGCAAATAAGTTAATTTTCATTTCCTCTTTACCTATCCTACAACCTTCTATTCTACCTGCATTCCTAATCCTTTCTGCCAATTGTTCTATTGCCATTAAAAATAAGGTTGGGGATAGCGGGCACCCCTGCCTTGGGAATTGGGAATTGTTCCATGTATTCATTGTTTACCCTTACTACTGCTGTACCCTTCCTATAAACCTCCTGTATAGCTTTTAAAAATAATGAACCTATCCCATACTTCGTCATTGTGGACCACAGGAACTCATGGGACAATGTATCAAATGCCTTATATACATCCAATTTAAGCAATCCCAATTGCCCAGAATGTCTGTGATGAAGTACATTTAGTATATTCCTTATAGGATGTGCTATACTCCTATTCTTCATGAATCTATATTGATCCTCTTTTATTACACTGTAATATATTTCATAGTCTATTTGCTAATATTTTAGCAAATATTTTGTAATCCTGATTAAGTAAGCTTATTGGTCTATATGAGCCAACTTCCCGGGGGTCTTTCTGAGGTTTTAATATTATAGTTATCTCGGCCTTCCTCCAAGAGTCGGGAGCCTTCCCTCCTTTCAGTACCATATTAAACACCTGTTGTAGTTCCGGGATCAATATCTCCTTGATTTCTTTGTAAAAATCCACAGTAAATCCATCTGGCCCTGGGGATTTGCCTAATTTTAAACTGCTCACTACCTCCTCTATTTCCTGACGTGTGATTTCCTTCTCCAAACTCTCTTTATCTAAGTCTTTCAAACATTCCCCCCTAGGTGTCCTTGGTAAGAGCAGAAAAGCAGAATACAAATTTTGTAAATAATAAGTGGAGGTGAGATCAAGAACACTTAGAACACAGATTTGTGTAACAATATCTTAGGCTGTGATCTTTCAGGTGCACCCGGGTTGCACAGAGACCTTCTGAGGAGGCTTAGGGTGCTGACCTCTTGTTGGGGTCTGGAGATCTTCTAGAATTACAATTGTTATCTAGACTAGAGAGCAGTTCCCCTGGAAAAAAATGGCTGCTTTGGAGAGTAGACACTAAAGAATCATACCCCACTGAGGAGGCTCTCTTACTTAAATTCTGCCTATCTAGCCTCCATCCCAAAATCTCTATAAACTTCCCAAACTATGTTTCAATACAAAAAGTTTGGTTCCAAGACAGTAAAGTTTAAATTAAATGAGAGCACATGCTTTGAGTGTTACTGCCTCTCCCACCCCACCCCCCAGCTCATGTTTCTCTCTATTTAAAATCCACCCTGCCACATATACAATCTTTACTTAAGAAGTTTATCTCAGTGTTTGTCACCATCCTCTAACAACTGGACACTTCTAGCCTTGACTATTAGCATAGAATTAACAGTCAAAGCAGAAGAAGCTTCTTCTTGCCTGAAACGATGCAGTGAATATAACACTATGTTTTTCACAAGGCTAAAACTGTCACATCCAAAGGTCACCAATCATTAATCAAATTAAAGTCAGAAGTCACCAACTGGCAGCTTTGAGAGTGCCTGACATTCATATTGAGAGCATTCCGCTCCTCTGGGCTCCAATTCAAAGCCAAGTCATTGTTGAGGCCAAATAAGCAATGCTTCTGGACAGTGTCATGGTTTGCCTTATCTAAACAGTAGTCATAGAATCATAGAGTGGAAGAGACCTCTAGGGTCATCTAGTCCAACCCCCTACACAATGCAGGAAACTCACAAATACCTCCCCCTAAGTTCACAGGATCTTCATCGCTGTCAGATGGCCATCTAGCCTGTTTAAAAACCTCCAAGGAAGGAGAACCCACCATCTCCCAAGGAAGCCTGTTCCACTGAGGAATCGTTCTAATGGTCAGGAAGTTCTTCCTAATGTTGAGCCAGAAACTCTTTTGATTTACTTTCAACCCATTGGTTCTGGTCCTACCTTCTGCGGCCACAGAAAATAATTCCACATCATCCTCTATATGACAACCCTTCAAGTACTTGAAGATGGTGATCATATCACCGCTCAGCCACCTCCTCTCCAGGCTAAACATGCCTAGTTCCTTCAACCTTTCTTCATAGGACTTTGGTCTCCAGACCCCTCACCATCTTCGTCACCCTCCTCTGGACCTGTTCCAGCTTGTCTATATCCTTCTTAAAATGTGGTGCCCAAAACTGAACACAATTCTCCAGGTGAGGTCTTACCAGAGCAGAGTAAAGCAATACCATTACTTCACGTGATCTGGACACTATACTTCTGTTAATACAGCCCAAAATTGCATTTGTCTTTTTAGCCACCCATCACATTGTTGACTCATGTTCAGCGAATGATCCACTAAGACCCCTAGATCCTTTTTGCACATACTGCTGCTAAGACAAGCCTCCCCCATCCTATAACCATGCATTGGATTTTTCCTACCTAAATGCAGAACTTTACATTTATCCCTGTTAAAATTCATTTTATTGATTTTAGCTCAGTTTTCCAGCCTGTCAAGGTCATCCTGTATCCTGTTTCTGTCTTCTACTGTATTTGCAACCCCTCCCAATTTAGTATCATTGGCAAATTTAATAACCATTCCCTCGATTCCTTCATCCAAATTGTTTATAAAGATGTTGAACAAAACAGGTCCCAGGACGGATCCTTGAGACACTCCACATCACTCTTCTCCAAGAGGATGAGGAACCATTCTCAAGCACTCTTTGGGTGCGATCTGTCAACCAGTTACAGATGCAGCTAACGGTAACAGGATCCAACCACATTTTACCAACTTGTCAACAAGGACAGTATGTGGGACCTTATCAAACACCTTACTGAAATCAAGATAAATGACGTCTACAGCATTCCCCTGATCCAGCGAGGTAGTCACTTTCTCAAAAAAAGAGATCAGGTTAGTCTGACATGACTTGTTCTTAAAAAACCCATGCTGCCTCTTAGTAATCACAGCCATCTTTTCTAAATGTTCCAGGACTGACTGTTTGATTATTTGTTTTAAAACTTTTCCAGATATAGACGTCAAGCTGATGGGTTGGTAGTTACCCAGATCCTCCTTTTTCCCCTTCTTGAAGATGGGGACAACATTCACCTGCCTCCAATCTTCCGGCACCTCTCCTGTTCTCCAAGAATTCTCAAAAATAAAAGCCAGAAGTTAAGAAATTACATCTGCAAGCTCTTTTAAAACCCTTGGATGCAGTTCATCTGCCCCTGAGGACTTAGTTTCATTTAAAGAAAATAGGTTTTTATGTACTACCCCTTTGCTGATCCTAGGTTGGAACTTCATACCCTTCTTATATGTTTTGTTTTTAGGGTTTGTAGAATCTTTTGGGCTCAAGTGTTTTGTTTTTGCCATGGAGAGCACCATTCCCCTCAGAAGAGAAGACTGAGGAAAAGTAGGAATTGAGCAGTTCTGCCCTCTCTTCATTACTTGTTACAATTTCACTTTTCTGCCCTTGCAATGGGCCTACCATGTCCTTGCTCTTTTTCCTAAGAACCCTTTTTTGTTGTTTTTAGCATCTTTGGCCAGCCTAAGCTCATACTGAGCTTTAGCTTTCCTAACTTTTTCTCTACAAGCACTGGTGATTTGTTTATATCCATCCTTGGTTAAAGGCCCTCCTTCCAATTCCTAAAGGAGTCTTTTTTATTTCTCAAGTCTTTAGAGAGTTGTTTAAGTAGCCAACTTGGTTTCTTTAGGGTTTCAGTGAGAATGATGTAAATAAATAAATATCTAGGATTCTGTCATAGCACTGCTGAAAGCCAATGTGAGATGAAGCAGGAAGATACAGGCTTCTATCCTTCTATACCTGCTGCTACTATAGCTACTGCAGCTACTGTGATCAAATGATAAAGAGGTTTGGGGGCTTAAGCAAGGGAAAATGGGGACATTTGTATACCCAATGGTATTATTTACAAAGTTCAGAATTAATATTGCCAAAAACCCACAAACTATTTGCTCATTTCCCCCACCAAATTAAAAACTGGAGTTGGAATCAGATCTAAATAAACTGTGTAAATAAATAGCTCTGATTTTTTCATTGGGCACACTGTAATTAGATGTCAAAAAGCATCTTGAATAATTATCTTCAGTGATCCTGGCATTTGTGGTCACTACAGTGCTTGCCAATGTGTTTCTTGGCACCTACTCGCTTCTCCAAAACAAAACGCCAATCTGGAATTTCCTCCACCTCAGTCAATCAGGAGGTGTTTCAGAATATTCCAGGACACATCACCTTTGGGTCTGCAGGGAGTGTGCATTCAGAGTTTGCTGCTCTCATAAAAGGAGAAAGCAACTTTGAATGTTCCAGTCTGACTGATCACCATGCCAGCCATTTTGTGTTTGTTCTTGCCTCCCATGGCTCCCATGTTATGGCTTCACCTGTGTCCCTGTCTCAGACTTCCAAATATGTTCTCAGTGTTAACAGGGTAGGAACCCCACACTTAACACTTTAACATATTGCAACTGGATATTGCCCCCTGCCAGCAACACCTTTTTTCTGTTCCTTCAAATTTCCCCACTTCTTCTCTTTGTGTAAAGGCTGAACCAAAGAAGAATTGAATGAATCTCAAAAGTCAGCTTACTGCTTTGTGATTAAACTTAAGACTGGCAGTTTCCATAAGGCTTTTTTTCTAGTTGACCAACACAGTTTTGAACCACCTTATATTCTAACAGAAAAGTCAGTCAGTCTTTGGATACGTAAATCCAGTGACTGGAGTTGTGAACAGACAAGACAGATCTTTCTACAAATCTAAAAAAGGGCCCAAAATTTTCAGGAAAATTTGAAATCTAACCCCCCCCCCCCCACACACACACACACACACTATTGGGCTTTTAAAAGCTGAAATGGTAAACAGACCACCTTAGCTTTAAGCAGTGGATTCTCTAGTGGTTGTTGCTACACAAGCACAGTCAGGTGTATCTAAAGAAAAAGTAAGAGGGAGGGGGCAAGTTCCTTTTGAGGCCTATTTTGGCCTTTGAGAGAGCACTCAACAAAGCTGGGTCTGCCTAGGGTTGCTAGTAGGGGTGTGCAAAAAACCCCAAACTTGGTATTTTTCAGTTTCAGGTATATTGAACCCCCAAAATATTGGTATTTCCCTGTATCCCAATACTAGTATGACATTTGAATTCAGGAAACTTGTAAGGCAAAATGCCCTCAAAACAAGGTTGGGGAATAGTCAGGTGGGCACCTGGCTCACTCAGGATCTTTTACCTGTGTATACAAGATTAACTGTCCAGAAAAGTAATGCTTAAGAATATTGGGACTCTAATTTAGTAAAATCAATTAAAATTTATTAAGAAAAATATAGGCTTCCATACAAGATAAAATACTCATAAAATCACACATTCAGTCCTAGTAAAGATAGATAGATAGATAGATAGATAGATAGATAGATAGATAGATAGATAGATAGATAGATAGATAGATAGATAGATAGATAGATAGATAGATAGATAGAGGAACACATGGGTAGACAAACAGGGTGATATTTACCTATCGTAGTCTTCAAGGAAGGCTCCAATGGCAGCAAGCGAGGAAGTGGGAGAAGGGACCCAAAACTTGGCCTTAGAATCGGGGATGGATCTATGCAGCGGAAGTTGGGATACTGATAGAAGCACACCTGTGGGTAGCTAGTCCACAGATTATAAGGACTCTCTTGAGTCCTTAGGGGATGGGAGGTACGAGGGAGGAGAAAGGTCAGCTGGTGCATGACCTCATGAAAAGGGGAAGTTTCACAGTGACCATAAGGGCTGGACTACTGCGACAACCAATAGAAGGTGCATTGGTGACACCTAATGGGATGCTTGCTCTTGACCAATGGACTTGCCTGGATCCTGGATACCTGAGAGAACTTTCAGATTGAAACGGACCAGGGGGCGGCTCCAAAGTGACAGTTGGAAAGAAGAATAGAAGTGACTACTGGGTGGGGAACACTCAAGATTAGGGAACTTATCTGAAAGAGTGACAATAGAGAGTCAAATTGTGGCCTAGGTAACACCCAGTACGTACAAAGGAACTTGGCTCTGGCTGAAGATGGTCTTCCTCTTCTGTCTTCTCCTGGGCACCAGTCTTTGTCTAGAGTTCCGTTAAACAAAGAAAGTGGTGGTTGGACTATTAACCATTCCTGGGGTGGGTAGGTTGCTTGTAGGCCAAAGGTGGCATCTGGTGTGTACATGAGCCGTCCGCTTTGATGGAATGGAGTCAAGCCTGGTAGGAAGGTGGCTGCATGGTGTTAGCCCTCCACGGTGGATTCCATGGTCAGAACTTCATAACCATTCGCCTGGATAGCTCCTGGCGGCACAGTTTCCTTTGCTCCAGTGCTGGGATGGACATCATACGGAACGACGGGAAGCCTTCCGTTCTCCTGGTGGGCACTCTTGTACCGGTCTAGAATGCCTTTGTAGCGTTATGGCTGCTAGTACTGCATGTCCCTTTTGCCCCTGGATAGGTTTACCCACACTCTCTGGCCAGATGTGTGTGAGTCACTTCTCCAGGTGTTCTGGCAACGAAGCTGGTAATCATGATGTTCTGTAAAGGGGCTTTTCCTTACAAACTTTAGGGAACCCCTCCCTTTTTTTTTTTTTTTTTTTTTGCAAATTGATCCAGGGGTATTAGGGCCTTTGGGAGGGAGCTGTTTATTTGAGGTAGAGGCATCAAATCTGCAGCATAGCTGCTGGTGTATCTCTGCAACCCCCCTCCCCCGCTCAAAAAGGTTGGACCAGTTGGTCCAATTCTATGGGCACCAAAGAAATGTCCCCATCTTCCATTGAAACCAATAAGAAAAAAGGCATTTAAAATGTTTGTGGTACCTTTAAATCTATTCTCCAGGCCACACAACTGCACCGCTTTTAGAGCTCTGAAGGCACTTAAAGGGCTCATAGTCCCTTTAAATGCCTTCTGGGTGAACTCACCAGCCCAGGATCGAGGTCAGTCCAGAATCCAACCCACTGTATCTTTATAAGACAATTTACAAAAGGGCCCTTCCACAAGGAAATTGCCTAGGATGCCAAAATCATGGAGGAGCACCAGCCAGCTTGTGCCTACTCATAAAACCTGTATCCACCCATCTAGTATCCAGGTCTGCTGCAGCAAGTGGAAGTTCAGGAGATGCCACCTGGCTCAAACAGGTGGCCAAAGGAAGCCTGTTTTAATCTTTCCTTCTTCCATTGTGCCATGCTGGAAGAGAAGGAGGGTGAGTAGTGACTTACTGCCCTGTCCTAGTGGGGGTCAAGGGGAGTAAAGAAGGTGCTACCATGTATCCTGTAAGTGTGGAACAAGTGTGCATTGCTTTTAGATTGTATTTTATTATATGTATCTGATTTTAACCTTGTATTATTGACTGTTGTTACCTACTCGGAGCCCATTTGGGAAAGGGTGGGCTATAAATTGAAAAATTAATCATCATCATCATCAATTAATTAATTAGGAGGATGGACATTGCCATACTGCACCTCTGGGAATTGGGAGTGAAGGGTGAAGGCACTGCTGCACCCTGCATCCAGCAAATGTGGGTGAGGAGTGTGAGCACTGCTGCACCACACCTCTGGGAAAAGAAAGGGCCAGGAAGGTGATGCTGCACTGCAGTGGGGGAATAAGGAGGACAGGTTACACTGCAGCTCCAGTGGGGAAGCTGAGAAGGTGATTCCAGTTATGAATCCAAATGAGATTAAGATTATTGGGAACATCCACACAATGCCATCTCCTAATTGTCAACTCCCTAGGTTTTCCCTGCTTTGCTTCAGTCAAGCTTGGTTTGAGCCACTCCCTCTCTCTTTTTTTTTTTTTACTGTCACAGACAAGAGTGGATTCTCATGCTATGATGATGAAAAGGTGTACATCTTTAAAGTTCTAACACACTTATGACATTTTTTCATGCTTCAACTTCTCCCTGTGGCTGCCCCTTCCCCTTGCACTACTAGGGAGCATTGGGGCTTTGTAAAAATTGGCAAATGCTAGATCACTATAACATTATAATGATTTACGCCATGATTTACTAGTTGTTCTGAGTACCCAGTATCTTTTTTAAAAAATCAGTTGTAGAGACATGCATTTCCCTTTATATTTCTGCAATAAAAAGGGCTAAAACTTCCAGGGGCATTGAAGAGGAAAATGCAGGGGAAATGATAGCTGATGGAAGAAAGTGCACACAAAATTTTCACATGGATGCCTCACTGCCAGTGCAAATATCTCTCAATTCAATGACAGGGCAATGACAAGGAAATGAGGAGTCCTTGCCATGTGGATGTAGCCACACATATTTAAAGAATTGCTTACTCTTGTATAAACTCTCCTGCATGTTATCTTCCTCAGGGGCTTTCCGTTGATTTTGGATGTTCTGAGGATGGGAGCACTACAGAACTCCTTTATAGCAATGGTGTCAAGACTCTGGAATTCTTCATTCCTTCCCTAACCTGTGTTAGGTGCTGGTAATGGGATTTTCTTTTTAGGATAATTTCTATGTTAGTTTTATTTGCTGTATTGCTTTTGTTGTTCTTGCCAGTTTCTACACCATCTGATTTCAGTTATCTTAATTAGTCTTGCTGTGGTTTCAATTTTATTTGTACTTTTAATTTTAATTTTAAACGTTGCTACCTTGTTGATTCCCTTAAATCAGAAAGAGATTTAAAAACAAATAAATATGTAATATAAATATGTAAGATACTTTCAGGTGGGTAGTTGTATTGGTCTAAAGCAGCAGAACAAAGTTTGAGTCCAGCACCAGCAGCACCTTTAAGACCAACAAAGTTTTATTGAAGGTCTGAGCTTTCATGTGCAAGCACACTTCTGCAGATTCAGATGCCCTACACGTAATGAGGGAAAGAATGAAAGGAACTGGTGCCTTTAAAAGGAAAAAAAATGTGTGGCTTACAGCTGCTGTTAAAATTTTATTTGATTCTCAAAATTCTAATCAAAATATGAGGCTTTCACTTTATCAAAGGTACTGTAAAGTTTCAACTCACTTTAAAAATAGTTTTAAAGTCTTTATTGTTACCAGACCTGTGAAGAATCACTGTTGCATCAAACCAATATTTCCTGCCTCCTTCTCCTGTAGCATATCTTACTATAGATGTATAAAATTGCTTGACATGCTGGGATATTTTAATGCAATGTACTTTCACACCACTTCACTTTCTGCATAAGGATATAAATGTATTTTTCCCCTGTATCTTCTCTATATGTTTTACCAAATTGTTTTGCCAGGAATGTAGGGAATAGTGTTCTCTTTCATCCTTTTACTGTTCAGAAATGGTACATGTAACAAACAGATATCTCCAGCTTCTCCTTCCATCCTATGCACAGAAAGGAAAGGGGGATAAGTCTCCTAAGATAGATGCAGCTACTAGAACCACATGAGTAGCAGCAAGGCTGAGCAAAGCAGAGTGGGACTGTGAGCAGTGGCAGTAGCTAATACTGCCACTGCATTAGGTGGCAAAAGATCTTAAACCACTATGGCTGCAATCTAACATGATGAGACCTCTTCCAGAGGAAGATGAAAATGAGAAAAAGAGTTATGTTTTATTTAACCCTAAAAATGAAAGAGGCAAAAAAATAACAAGGCATATTCATACTGAGAGTTTGTTTATTTAGATTTATAATTTAGATTTCTGAATCATTCAATCCCTGAGTACACAGGGCTCTGAGTGGTGAACAACAACAATAAAATACATACCATATTATGAAAAAAACCAGTTCCAGCAGTTTAAAAATTAGTTTAAAATAATTAACATATGGTGCTAATAAGTCAAATTTCAGACTATGTCACCTCCTCATGATGATGATGATGATGATGATGATATTGGATATATATCCCGCCCTATACTTTGAATCTCAGAGTCTCAGAGCGACTCACAATCTCCTTTACCTTCTTTCCCTATGTGAGATAGGTGGAGCTGAGAGAGTTCTCACAGAAGTTGCCCTACTCAGGTTCGAGTAGGATGGAAGCATAGGTGGAAAAGAGTGGAAAAGAAGGAAGGCGGGAGGGGAGTGCCAGCCAGGATGGTACCCAACCCTGTTCTCAACCAAAACTCTGATGGAACATCTCTGCCTTGCAAGCTCTGTGGGCCTGGATCAGGTCCCACAGGGCACAGATGTTACCAAACAGAGAGTTCCACCAGGTAGAGGCCAGAGCTGAAAAAGCCCTGGCTCTGGTTGAGGATAGCTGGATACCTTTTGGGCCAGGGATCACCATTAAGTTGTTCTCTGAAGAGTACAAAGCTCTTCAGGGACATACCAGAGTTAAATCAGTGGTTCTCAGTTTTAGCAACACAAGGATTGCCACTTTTCAAAACACATGCTATGAACACATATGTCCTATGGAGGTGTCCATCCTCAGACCAATTCAATTTATTACTCTTTAAGTTTGGGCAGGGGAAAGGGTAGCTGATTCTGTAGGAGCATAACTCAGAGGTCTTGACCTAAGTTCTTTACAGCAGAGTTAGTGATATTTCCTTATTGGTTAATAACATATAAACAGAGGTCAGTTAAGTAAAGATATGGAGGGAGCTGGGAAAGACCAGTGGTTTTATTAAAGGGGTTGGCAGGCTCCGAGGTTGTGGAATTTCTAAAGTCTCAGAATCTTTTGTTCTCAGTACCATTGCAAATCCAGCCAGTCTTGCAGGCTAGATCTCCTACTGGGACCTCAAGTGGCCTAGACGGCAACTGGATAAAGCAAAGGTGTCCCACTATCGGGTTTTGGAGAACCCATCTTTGTGGGACCGTTCTTTGTGGGACCATGTAATGTTTAGATTTGAGCTAATGTTGGTAAGGTTATACACTCAAGACTCCCAGGGCCACTGCTCTCCCATATTGGTATCTCCATATACATAGCAGTTTTTCACCCTTAGTTCAGTCACTATTCTTTCAGCTAGATCAATGAATAGGTTTTTGGTAACTGGAGGTATCTCAATAACCGTGCTCATTTCCTTAAAGAAGGTTGTGTGAACCCAGTATTCCTTCTGAGGAGGGGGCCTACATCCCTGGGTGACAACCACTACTTCTGCATAAGGGTCCAGGCCCACTCCATCCACCCCAATTCCCACCATTGTGGCTGCTTTTCCTTCTTCAATCCCTCCACTCCATGTTAGAAACAAGGAGTTACAATCATGTGTTTTGAAGGAGGGAGTAGAAACAGGGCTGCTGTCTTCATCTTCTGCCCTGTCACTCGGGTGGCATCTAGGGCCCGTGGGAGACCCATGTACCAATAGTGATATATTCCCCTGATCACTTGGTACAGATATTTTTGCTCCACCCTATAGCCTATTTCCCAGCCAGCCGTGCATATTCTGCAACTTCCTTTACTCCAACAGATGGCCTTGCAGACATCAAAACATACTTGAACCGTCCCGTTTGACCCAGTGGAAGCATTGGTGGCTAGCAAGAGGGATTCCTCAACCAGTGGGTTTGTGTCTCCCCATCGTCCCTTTGAATATTAGTAGATTGACACCATAGACTGTATGGAGACTGCCTGGGGTTCACAGCAAGTGACCTTCCCCTGTGAACTACACACTTGGTAAGTTGTGTTATGTTAGACACACGGGGCTGCTTGTGTACCACTACACTGTTATGTTGAGTGGTAAACCAGAGTTTGGGTTACCTTTCCACTGCTTAGGGTGGTAGTTAAACAATGTTCACATGAGTTTGTTGTCTCCCCCCCCCCCCCCCGCCGCCACTATAATGGCTACTAATATAATAAATGGCATCAGCTGGTTCCAGTTTATCTTCGGCTTGTGTGTAGACCTGTTAGCTTCTGGTGTAACAGGAGCAAAGGACTGCAGTCAGGATCACAGCTGTTGTCCATGATCCTCAGCCGCTTCTGGTGGGCTGGGGACCAGGGGTTGCACGCTGTCCGTGACCTCCAGCCGCTCCAGTGGGCTGGGGCCAGGGGTTGTTCTCTGGAACCAGAACCGCAGATGTTCCCCAGGGACTGACTGTACTGCCCAGGATTCAGCAACTGGTTTTAGGTGAGACCAGTGGATCCATGCGGCAATTCCAAAAACCTTAACAACTGTGGGGCAGGCAGCGCAGCCTGAATAAGGCTATGGGTAGAATCTTTACCCAGGAGAGGCCAATTTCCTGGCATAATTTAGACATGGTCAGTGGAATGTGGAATGCAGTTTCCAGCTGATACTCAAGGCTTGACACACACTCTGTACTGTTTTCTCAATGAACACTGGGCCATTGTTGCTTCCAATGACCAAGGGTAGAGCAAATCTGGGTATAATGTCCCTCAAGAGGGCCTTTACCACCTCACTAACTTTTTCTGTTCTAATTGGGTAGGCTTCAATCCATCCTGTCAGGGTGCAAATGAATACTAGCAGATAGTGGTGCTGGCCAGACCTAGGCATCTCGGTGAAATCTACAGTCAAGGAAGCAAACGCAGTGGCTCCCACTGGTTGAATTCTGGGGGGCAATCAAGGACCTTGGTGGGGATTGTTTTTGGCACACACTGGACACCTGGCTGAGGCCATTGCAGCAAGGGTGCTGAGGCAATTAACATAGGCCCATTGTTGAACAGATTCTTCTAAAGTTTTTTTCCCATAATGTGTGCTGTCATGCAATCTCTGGAGGAGTGAAGAGGCAGTGGTCCTGAAACTGGATCCATCCCTATCGGGTCCTTTTCATAAGTCCCCGGGCGGTGGCCCATCTTTCCTCTTCTGGAGTGTAACGAGGGTCCCATTCTGACAAGGGGATTTCAAAAAGGGGGAATGCCTGGCCCTTAGGCGGGGGTGCCTTCATAGCACTCACTTTGGCGGCCTCATCTGCTCTCCGGTTTTCTTTATTTACAAGATGGAGGGGCTTTTGATGTGCCTTGCAATGCATGACAGCTACCGCTTTTGGAGCCCAGACTGCATCTAAAAGGGCTAAAATTTCTCTGCCATATTTTACTCCTTTCCCTGAGGCATTGATGAGGCCCTTTTTCTTATATAGTGCTTCATGTGCATGTAGTGTCATGAAATCATACTTGGAGTCTGTATAAATGTTGACTCGTAGGTCTGCTGCCAGCAGCAGAGCTCTTGTAAGAGCAATGAGTTCTGCCAGCTGTGCTGAGGTGTTCTGGGGTAGGACTTTGGCCTCTATTACTGCCTCTAGGTTGACCATGGGCATAGTCGGCTCTTCTGACCCCATTATCAATATATGCTGCCATCTGTGAAATAGTCAACCTCTGGGACAGGGGTTCATCTTTTAGATCTGGGGTGGCTGGAGAAAACAGGGTCCATAGTTTCAATGCAGTCATGCTCTGGCAGCTCACTAGAGGTGGGCAGTAATGTGGCCAGATTGAGGGCAGAGACAGAAGTGATTTTAATTCGAGGATTTTCACACATAATTGCCTATATCTCACCATTCGAGTGTTGGTGAGCCAATAATTTCCTTTGTGCTCTAGCAGAACCTGGATGTAATGGGGGACCTTGACTTCAATGTTTTGTCCAAATGTGAGCTTGTCAGCCTCTTTCACTAGCTCCACTACTGCAGCCACAGCCTTCAGGGAGGGGGGGGCACCCTTTAGCTACAGAGTCCAGTTGCTTAGACAGGTAGGTACCGGTCTTTGCCAAGATCCCAGAACCTGGGTTAAAACCCCAGTGGCAACCCCCAACTGTTCATGTATGTACAGGGTGAAGGGCTTGTCTGCATCTGGAAGGCCTAGGGCTGGGGCTTCAAGGAGCAACTTCTTAACAGTCTGGAAAGCTTGTTCACAGGGGAGGGCATCTGGGGCTCAGGTGCCTGGGACCAACTATCCTGGATGTGTTGTCTGAGTGATGGCCAGAGCCCCCTCCTCCAGTCCTCACTCCCTTCCCCCCCATGTTCTGATGTATCCCACTCTGGGGACCACACCCAATGACCCAGGAGTTATTGCCAGCGCCCCCACGGAGGACACATAGCAAGCCTCTCAGTCGTCTATCACAGACACCCCTCCTGGACACTTGGGACAAATTACAGGGCACCCCAAGGAGTTCCTCTCGTCAGGATACAGCCTTGCTTGATTCATTGATTACCTTGATTTCTATCTCAGAGTCAACAACTCCTAGCACTGAAGGGTCACCCGCCCTCGCTTTCAGAACCCCACTCCGCACTCCACTGCTACCATCACTCAGGCAACACATCCAGGATAGTTGGTCCCAGGCACTTGAAGCCCAGATGCCCTCCCCATTGCCACCCATAATTTCACTGCTCACACTTTCTTATAGTCTGAGCACACCGTCAGGTTCCATCCTGGCGCCCCTACGCCCAGTTACAACGGCCCAGTATATGACCTCGGCTGGTGAGGTGAGAGGAGGAGAATGGTGATATGTCCATGTCCCGTTCACCAGCACTGACTTGTTTAACTGGAAAGCCCAAACTGGCTCCTTCATGGTTGAAAGGGAGACAGAGGGAGGGATCGACAAGCAGAAGGGGTGAGAGATTCCTCCTTTCATGAGCACATTTAGTTACAAGTCTCCATGACAATATATCTAATACTCAGCATGGTCCCATCTGACTCCTCCACATGAAGTCTCTGGGTAAATTCAGAGACTGAAGCCATGACAAAACAAGACTGATCTTTCATTAGCTTAGGGAGGAAACAGGTTTACAGAAACAAAAATCTGAAATCTTTAAAGAAAAATATACATTGGGGAATTAACCTCTCCTAAATAATAGAAACATTATCTATACCATTAAGAAAGGAAACCCTTCTCAGGGCCATGATGGTGGTTGCTAGACAAGCACAATATCACTAGCCTTCAAATTTTAGTTTTTGTCAGCAAAAGAGAGAGGAACAGGGCATTTTCAGAGTATTTTGGCTTCCCAGTCCACCCCAACTCCCCTCCCTTCTGTCATGGAAGGGGGACTCATCAAACCCAGGGCCAGTGGCAATGGCTGGAAATTTGCTACTGTGTAATGTTCATCATTCATCTAGCTCTGATGATGGTGGCTACTAAATAACATCTTGCTTTACAACTCACCTAGGCCCAGTAACAGCCTCTATACAACTTGGAAGACTTGGCTGCTTTTGGTAGCAGCCATAACACAAGCACTTAACAACATGCTACTTCAAGATTTTCACAACTTCAAACTTTTCCCATGGAGAAGCTACCGAGGGGGGAAAGGAGGACAAACTGAGAGTCAGTTTTATATACAGGTTAAAGTGTCAGGCAAGGATCTTATAGATTCAGTTTTAAATCCCCACTCTGCCTTGGAAGCTTGATAGGTGACCTTAATAATAATAATAACTTTTATTTATATCCCGCCCTTCCCGCCGAGGCAGGCTCCGGGCGGCTCACAGACATGGCATGTGCCATGATTACGATAAATACATTATACAATAAAATACATTCAAATAAATTAATTAAAACCACAACAGTTAAAGGTGCTATAGTACAACACAGTATATATCAGATGGCTAGGTGTCACTTCAGGATTCCATCTTGTAGGCCATTTGAAAAAGGATAGTTTTACAGGCCCTGCAGAACTGATTATAGTCCCGCAGGGCTCGAACCTCCGCTGGTAGTTGATTCCACCAATGGGGAGCCATTATTGTGAAGGCCTGCGCTCATGTTGTTTTCAGTTTGGCCTCCCTTGGTCGAGGGATTTTTAGGAGATTTTGGGAGCTAGATCTCAGTGCTCTCTGGGGGATATATGGAGAGAGGCGGTCCCTAAGGTAGGCAGGTCTTCGGCCATATAGGGCTTTAAAGGTAATAACCAGCACCTTGTAACGAACTCGGAACACAATTGGCAGCCAGTGCAGCTCCCACAACCTAGGCTGCATGTGTTCCCACCGGGGTAGTCCCACTAACAGCCTGGCCGCCGCATTCTGCACTAGCTGCAGTTTCCGAGTTCGGTACAGGGGCAGCCCCATGTAGAGGGCATTACAGTAGTCTAACCTCGAGGTGACCGTTGCATGGATCACTGTTGCTAGGTCGCCACGTTCCAGGAAGGGGGCCAACTGCTTCGCCCTCCTAAGATGAAAGAAGGCGGCTTTAGCAGTGGCTGCTATCTGTGCCTCCATTATCAAGGAAGGCTCCAGTAGCACTCCCAAGCTCTTGACCCTGTGCACTGGTATCAGCGATGCACCGTCAAAGCCTGGTAGGGAGATCTCCTCCCCTGGCCTGCCGCGACCCACACAAAGGACCTCTGTCTTCACTGGATTCAACTTCAGCCCACTTGACTTGATCCACCCTGCCACGGCTTGCAGTGCCCAGTCTAGATTTACAGGGACGTCGCCTGTCCGGCCGTCCATCAATAGATAGAGCTGGGTGTCATCAGCATACTGGTGACAACCCAGTCTGTATCTTCGGGCAATCTGGGCAAGGGAGCGCATGAAGATGTTAAACAACATCGGAGAGAGAACTGCCCCCTGAGGCACCCCGCTGACCTTGAGCCACTCACTCTCTCTTAGCCTAACCTACCTTGAGAAATTGCTGTGGGGATAAAATGGAGGATAGGAGGATAACATAAGATACATTGGATCTCCATTGGGAAGAAAGATGGGGAATAAATGAAATAACCATTGTGGATTCTCTTCTTGTATTATTTTTAGTATGTGTGACTTACATCTCTCTCTCTCTCTCTCTCGGCTTGGCTTTGCGAACGAAGATTTAAGAAGGGTGCAGTAGTCCACGTCTGCTGCAGGCTCGCTGGTGGCTGACAAGACCAATGCGGGACAGGCAGGTCCGGCCAAAGTGGCGGCAGGGAAAAGTCTGATTTGGGGTTGGTGCTGTAGCAGTGCGATTCTTCCTCAATCTCCTTTTGTCCTCAAGACCAGCTATGCGTGCGTTCTCAAAAGAAGAAACAGCCTGGTGGATGGTGTGCCTCCATGCTTTGCGATCTGAGGCTAGGTCAGACCACTGGTGATGGTTGATGCGACAGGTGCCAAGGGATTTCTTCAAGGAGTCCTTTCTTCTTTGGTGCCCCTCTATTTCGATGGCCGGTGGAGAGTTCGCCATACAGGGCAATCTTGGGAAGGCGGTGGTTTTCCATCCTAGAAATATGCCCTGCCCAGCGCAGCTGCGTCTTCAACAGCAGTGCCTCGATGCTGGTAACCTCCGCCCGCTTGAGAACTTCAGTGTTGGTCACAAAGTCACTCCAGTGGATGTTGAGGATGGTGCGAAGGCAGCGCTGATGAAAGCGCTCAAGGAGTCGCAGGTGATGACGGTATAAAACCCACGATTCGGAGCCGTAGATGAGGGTTGTCATCACAACCGCTTTGTAAACATTGATCTTTGTGCCTTTTTTCAGATGCTTGTTGCTCCACACTCTTTTGTGCAGTCGGCCAAAGGCACGGTTTGCCTTTGCCAGCCTGTTGTCAATCTCCTTGTCGATCTTAGCATCTGAGGAGATGATGCACCCCAGGTAGCTGAACTGCTGGACTGTCTTCAGAATTGATTCACCCACAGTGATGCAGGGAGGGTGATAATCTTCCTGGGGTGCAGGCTGGTGGAGAACTTCTGTCTTCTTCAGACTAACTTCTAGGCCGAATAGCTTGGCAGCCTCTGCAAAGCAGGGCGTCATATGCTGCAGAGCTGATACCGAGTGGGAGACGAGTGCAGCATCATCAGCAAACAGTAGCTCTCGGATGAGTTTTTCCATTGTCTTGGAGTGGGCCTTTAGTCGCCTCAGGTTGAACAGGCTGCCATCGGTGTGATAGCGGATGTAGACACCATCGTCATCATCTAGATCTACTGTGGCTCTTTGAAGCATCATGCTAAAGAAGATGGTAAAGAGAGTTGGCGCGAGAATGCAGCCTTGCTTTACACCTGTGCCTATTGGGAAGGTCTCCGAGAGGTCGTTGCAGTGTCTGACTTGGCCTCGCTGGTCTTCATGTAGCTGGATGATCATGCTGAGGAACCTTGGGGGACATCCTAAACGTTCCAAGATTTGCCACAGGCCTTTCCTGCTAACGGTATCGAAAGCTTTGGTAAGGTCGACAAAAGTCACATACAGAGCCTTGTTCTGTTCCCTGCATTTCTCTTGGAGCTGCCTGAGAACAAATACCATGTCGGTGGTGCTCCTGTTAGCTCTGAAGCCGCACTGGCTCTCTGGGAGGAGTTCTTCTGCAATGGCGGGCACCAGTCTGTTCAGGAGTATTCTGGCAAGGATTTTGCCTGCGATGGAGAGCAGGGTTATCCCCCGGTAGTTGGAGCAGTCTGACTTTTCCCCTTTGTTCTTGTATAGGGTGATGATGATTGCATCGCGAAAGTCCTGTGGTAATTTGCCTTGTTCCCAGCAGGTCACAAGTACTTTGTGAAGTGAGCTATGTAGTACTGTGCACCCATGCTTCCAGATCTCTGGTGGAATTCCATCAACTCCTACTGCCTTGCCACTTTTCAGTTGCTTGATGGCTTTAACAGTCTCTTCTAGAGTGGGGATCTCATCCAACTCTGTTTTCACTGGTTGAAGTGGGGTGAGGTGAATTGCTGAATCTTGAACTACGCGGTTGGCACTGAAGAGAACCTGAAAATACTCCGACCACCGGTTCAATATGGATGCCTTGTCTGTGAGGAGCACTTGGCCGTCTGCACTATGCAAGGGACTCTGAGTCTGATATGATGGACCATATACTGCCTTCAGGGCTTCGTAGAACCCTCTTAAATCACCAGTGTCTGCACACAGCTGGGTTCTCTCAGCAAGCTTGGTCCACCACTCGTTCTGAATGTCTCGAAGCTTGCGCTGGAGGTTGCTACATACAGCGCGAAAGGTTGCTTTTTTCTCAGGACAGGAGGGCTGAGCAAGATGTGCTTGGTAGGCAGATCTCTTTTTCGTCAGTAAATCTTGGATCTCTTGATTGTTCTCATCAAACCAGTCCTTGTTCTTCCTTGTGGAGAACCCGAGGACTTCTTCAGAGATCTGCAGGACGGTAGTTTTTAGGTGTTCCCAGAGTGCTTCTGGAGAAGGGTCTGTGGGGCAACTGGGGTCCTCAATTCTTGACTGGAGTTTTGCCTGGAAGGCAGCTTTAACTTCGGCTGACTGGAGGCTGCCAACCTGAAACTTCCTCCGAGGGATACCTCCTCTCCTGGGTGTGGGTTTAAAGTGAAGACGGAGATTGCAGCGTACAAGACGATGATCCGTATGACATTCTGCACTGGGCATTACTCGGGTGTGTAAGACATCTTGAAGGTCTCTCTGGCGCACCAGAATGTAGTCGATAAGGTGCCAGTGCTTGGACCATGGGTGCATCCAGGTTGTCTTCAGACTGTTCTTCTGCTGGAAGATAGTGTTGGTGATGGTGAGCTGGTGCTCCATGCAGAATTCTAGCAGGAGGCGCCCGTTGTCATTGCAGTTGCCAATGCCGTGTTTGCCAAGTACTCCTTTCCAGGCTTCCGAGTCTTTACCTACTCTGGCATTGAAGTCACCAAGGATGATCACCTTGTCCTCTGTAGGGGTCTTCCGTACGAGGTTGCGTAGGTCAGCATAGAACTTGTTCTTTTCTGCAGGATCTGCTTGAAGGGTTGGGGCATACACACTGAAGAGTGTTGCATGCTGCTTGTTTTGAAGTGGGAGGCGCATGGACATGATGCGATCTGAGTGACCTGTTGGCAGGTTTTCGAGTTTGGAGGCAATGGAGTTCCTGACCATGAAGCCAACGCCAGAAAGGCGGCTCTCAGCCTTTGACTTACCTGACCAGTAGAGGGTATAGCCAGCACCGTGTTCTTGAAGACTACCTTCCTCAGGGAAACGGACCTCACTGAGAGCTGCTATGTCGATATTCAACCTGAGAAGTTCGTGGGCAACTAGAGCAGAGCGTCGTTCAGGGCAACCACTGTCTACTGTGTCAAGCATGGTTCTGATGTTCCAACACGAAAGCTTTAGTCTTTGCACACTTTGTGAGGCAGGTGCATGCCTTTTCTTTGTTGTTATTTTTTGACCGCAAGTAAGGATGCCCATTGACCGCAGCTAGCCAACTGGGGTGGAGGAGACGAGCTTTGTTTAGGCCACCTTTTCTAGGCCCCTCTCCGTGTGGAGCAAGCAGTGCTGTCCCTAGATAAGGCTGCTTGGTCGTTCAGGGTGCTGCCGAAAAATGCTTTCGTCTCCAGGTTAGCATCAGGCGACCAATACCCTGAACCGCCTACATGCAGGATCGGGACTGCGGCTTCCAGTGGCACCTTCCACCTGCCGTTTCGCCCCTTGCCCATCGCTGCAGGACTTGATTCGTTGTGGGTTGTGTATGTGGATATGCCCTTCAGGCCTGCGCAGAGGAATTTTTTAGGTGAAGCCCAGTGTGTGCGGTACTGGCTCCACCCTTTCACCTGGGGGTCATCTGCCGTGGCCCAGTAAGCCGGGACGCCGGCAGCGAGTCCTCCAGGTGGTAGGTATTACATTAACGAGCTCTATCTGCCCGGGTTTGATGTTAGAGTTTTCCTTCTCTTAGGCTGGCAAGGTTGGTGGGCCCAGCCTGCCCATCCGGTTATACCGCCGGACAATTCGGTCGCACCATGGCATAGCAAACTCTGTGAAAAATGGGGGGGACCAGCGAGAAGGTGTTGCTACGGATGCAGTAATGCAGGAGAGGCCATTGCAGTGACCATCTGCCAGGCATAGCCAGACAGTGACCATGCGGCATTCACTACACCGGGAGAGGAGAGGCTATGTATTGTGCATACACTTTCCTTGGGGGGGGGGGGGTAGGATGCCCAGAGGGAGCCCACCCCCCACCCCCCGTGACTTACATATCATCAACCAATATACATTTTGCTGGATGGATTGTTTCAGTGGTTTTCAAACAGTTTTAGAGATTTTGTTGCAGACAGAAGCCCATGCTGAAACCAATGGTTTGAAATTAGGAGAAGACTTGATTTTTATACCTGGCTTTTCTCTATCCTAAGGAATCTCAGAATGGTTTACAATCACATTCCCTTTCTCTCCCCACACCAGTCACCTTTTGAGGTAAATATGGCTGAGAGAATTCTGAGAGAACTGTGACTGGCCCAAGGTTACCCAGAGGCTTCATGTGGAGGAGTCAGGAATAAAACCCAGTTCTTCAGAGTAGAGTTCACTTCTCTTAACCGCTATACTGAAGTTACTTCTGAATAAACATGCCTAGCACTATACAGTTAGTTCCATACAATCTGGGGTCATTCAGTATGTTATCAGCTGCATGATGTTGGGGTAAAGGTACTCCATGGCTGGCATATTAGATGCAACTTTAGCCAAGAACTTGAGCCCATTAAAATAATTCTCTTATATGAAAATATCAATGAAATAAAATGGGAATACACACAGACAGATAAAATATTTTAGTTATAGCTTCAGCCTTACAAGAGTGTACAAAAGGTGTACTGTATTATTTAAGGTAATCTCTAAATCTCTAAAAGGACAAATATAATTATTGGAAAATGAAATCAACTTGTTTTGTTTCAACTTTCTGGCAGGCCACTTGAATGCCCAAATCATTGGGATTTAATATATTTATTTTCTTCTTTTAAAAAGGGTTGTTGAGTTATCAAAACACAATGCAAAATATGATATTTACAGAAAGGTCAGGAAGGAAAAAAAACTAAGAAGTTTTAGAAATGTAAAATGTCAAGACACACAAGAGATGTAATAAATAAAACATTTCTAAAGCTTCAGTCCTAATTGGCTATAAATTTCACTAAACTCACTAGGCTTGCTTTCAAGTATATGTTGTTATGACTGAGGTGTTAAACTTTTAGTGACTATTTTTAAGACCAACCAAGTAATACAGAATATAACATGTTGATCACTTCTGGCTCTCAGCAGTAAGTTCACTATATTTAAAACTCAAAATACATTTGAACTCAAGAATCCTGTGGGGCATTTTAAGTGCTCCTTATTATTCATTTTAAGCTTCAGTGGCCTCATGTTCTGCACTATCATTTATACTTTAAACATGGAATAGTTCCATTTTGAGCAGTTAAGCTATTAGCACTAGTTCTAAGATTTGTTCCTCATGCAAGGTATGCTAAAATATTGCTATTAATAGGGAAGATAGAAGAGCATTTGTACATTGTTAATATTAGTGAATTAATGCACTGCAGAAAGCATTTGGTTTGCTGAAGCAAGAGAAAAAGATTACCAGAGGGATGCCACTTCAAAAATGTTCTGCATTCTAGATCAATAATGGATTAATGGCAACACATTCAGAACATTTTTTTTAAATGTTCAAGACGAATACAGAAACATTTTCAGTTTCTGATTAGGCTCATTTTAATCAAAAATGTGCCATGTGTCATTATTATATAGAATCATAGAGTTGGAATGGACCTCCAGGGTTATATAGTCCAGCCCCCATGTTTACATTGCAATGGAAAATTTGGGAAGGAAAGCATTCCAGCACCCTTAGTCTACACTACATTTTCACACAATGCAACAGCAGTATTTCAGGATGACTGCCCTCTCTCAAGACCTGGTAGAGAGGGGGCAGCAGCTGGCCCCACAATATCATTGAACATTCACTATAGGGGGAAGGTGCTGACTTCTGTCCTTCTCTTCATCCATTGAACAATGAAGTAACCCAGGATGAGAACACTAACTGGGCTGTGTGATAAGCCAGAACTTGAAAGAAACAAAGTACATTGCATTATCTAATTCTGAAGAAGTGTGTATACACATGAAAACTTATATCCTAAATAAAATTCTCTTGGTGTTAAAAGTGCCACTGGACTAAAATTTGTTCTGCTGCTTCTGACTAACACAGCTACCCACCTGAATCTGCATTATCTAATGTAGTCTCAAAGGTATCAGACCACCAATGGCCAATCTGCTATATGTAGCAGCCAGACAGGGTCAATCCAGCTGCTTTTGGTATTCCGCTAGTCTGGCATACATCCCAAACTTATGCTAATAATACAGTCTCTGCCAGTATTTTACGGGTAACTGCCCTACTGACACTTGTCAGCCATCTTCTATTGCCATGCTGAAACAAGCACCCTGTGCCTCCAAATACAAGATCCAAAGCCTTAACACCACACAAATGGGGATTCCTCAGAACCAAGCAATGCTCCCTTGCCCTTCTGGTCCATGTTGGGCCTGTGTATACTCATCTTTGCCTCACGGGATGACAGCCTCAGGTTTGACACCTGCTACACCATTATAGGACACATACTGACAAGACTGAGCCAAGAACTCACAATCATAGCTTTACCTCACTGGATGACAGTCTCAAATCTGACACCTACAACTTCATTTGAGACACATCAAACAAGATTGAGCTGAGATCTCACTGATCCTGAAAGCAGCATAAAATATAATCATGGTAGCTGCTGTCAAGTCGGCTGATTCAATAACGAGACCTTTTGATAAAAAGTTCCTAGTTTATTGATATCATTGTTCTCGACTACTCAGAGAGATTGGAAGACTAGGGAACATACAGCAAAGTGTAATCATATACGGTATACTTCAAAGGGATTCTTTAGGGAGGGAGTACTATGCAGGGCACATTCACACATTGATGTTACAATTTCGTTCTCAGGCCTGTTGGCCTTGGGCGAGAAACCTCCCCCGGTGCCCAGCCTGAGAAGGCACCACAATCTCTTTCACATATTCCATTTCAAAGCAAAACTACATAACGAAGGAAGGGAGGGGGGAGAGGAAAGTTCGAGCTAGCAGCATTGGCATACAGTGTGGCTTTTACCCAGAATGCTTCCCCCTGAACCAAAGATGGAACACAGACTTGACCAGAGTTGAAGCAGACTTGACAGCTGCAGGGGAAAGAAACAGCTCACAATAGCTAATACAGTGTGCTTTGTAGCCCTACTCTTCTACCATAGTGATTTGCCCCAAAACCAGAGTATCACCCCCTGACATCCACAATGTGCCTATGTCATTTCTGGGTCTTATAGACACATTGCATCAATTCCAAGTGTTTTTCTCTGCTTTGTGGGGGGGGGATTCCCCCCTGGCCTGCTGGATGATGGCAGAGAGGTGGGGTCTGAAAGCAGAGAAACTGCCACCACCCTTCACCTGAATTGGCTGTTCTTACCCTAACCTTGTTCTGCTTACTCTTTCTCAGTGTAACCATGGTAGTTGTTGTGAGTCTATATTGAGGGAGGAATGAGGTATGCAGCACTGCTCACCTTAGAAGATGGGTTGAATAGTGATATACTAAACAAATTTATTCAGAAACACAAGAATATCTACTGCAATGGGACAGAATAGGATGAAACCCAAAGAGTAAATTTTCTTGTTTCCCAAATTTTAGTAAATTCTTGCATTTTAAGTAGCATAAAATTTTGACCGTGAATGCATCTGTTAAGAGCTCTAGATGCTTTCTTCTTTGACATTTCTTATCTTTAACCTGGCTAAGACTTTAGAACTAAAGGCACATCATGGGATGACAGGCATTCCTAAATGCACTCAAAACCATTCAGGCATAGCTGAAGAGGTCCCAGAAGACTGCTCTCAGAACCATGCCATCTGCTGTATAATGGTCTACTGTTCATAAAATAGTCAAATTTCTCTATGTGGATACACATCTAAAATCAACCAATGTCAAGTCCATTCATGCTAGGCTTGCACTTAAATACAATGGAACTTTAAAAAGTCACTGACTTGTTTCATTTTGTCTTAACTCTGTTGAGTGCTTTATTTGCTGTCCTTAAGATCTCATACCAACCAGTTTTGACAACGTCCCATGCACTATACTGTAAGAAGAAACTTTAATTTTATAACCTTCACTACATTTGCAGATTACTTACTATCATTTCATTTTCCCCATTTTTTCCCCGTGTTTGGGCTATTTTTAACATACAATTTTCTTTAACTGTAGCTACAAACAATTGTGCAATGTGCTGATTAATTATAATGTAAAGACATCTTCACAAGTGCTTTTCATATTCATAAGATTATCTTTCCCAGGAGATTTTCAAATATTTGGTTAAGGTCACTGAAGAAAGTGAATAATATCATATGCCTGCATATTTCACCCATGAATTTGAAAGGGGGGGAGTTCTTGAGTATATCTCACACACATATAAACTTTAAGTAAACAATATCCACCACCAGCCAGGTGCAGATCTAATGTCTGTAATTTATAAATGGGTTCCACTTTCAGTTTCAGACTGAAAGAACACTTTGTCATGCAGAGGAAGTTACTAATTGCAGCTCAGATTAGAAACACACATACCCCATACCAGTATCTTTTTAAGCACAAAGATGCAACGTAAATTTTTTTATTAAAATAATAACAAACTAATAAATGTTTTCATGTCTACATGGACTGAAAGGTGGGAGGTGTTCCATAACCCTGGAAGCATATAGGAAAAGTCAGTACAGGATTTCATGTAATCCTATTATTGCAAAAAATTTTCACTAACACTACAAATAGCAGAGGGAGGAAGGCATTTTATACTGAGAATATTGTATAAGGAGAGGGTGTTTTGTACCTTGCCACCACATATTTTTTAACCATTGGAATTTTCATGTTACAATCAGTACAGTCAAATGTGTGATACAAATCCTACATTTATTTAGGTACTGGTCCCCTGAGTTCAGTCCTAAAGTTGACATACTTACAAACAGATGTACACATGGACAGGCAAGATGTCTCACTGTAATATGTGAATATGGCTGTAATGATCACTTAGAATGAGTAGTTAAAAAGACCTATTTAAGGTCACAACTTTCTAAGGTTTGGACTGGTACCAGATCTCTATGCTATGGAGTAGGATAATAACTAGTCCTAATAAATACACCAATGAAAATCTGGAGAACAATAAGGACTATCTCCTACCACAACTCTGGAAGAAACATGAACATCAAACAATCATGAATATCACTTTTCTGGAAGTTGTTTAGAGATATGTGGAGAATCATCTTTCTTGCTAGTTAAATAAATGAAGGCATGTTAAAAAAAGACCACAAAGCTGTGTGGATCTCATCTTTAGCTACTGGACTTCCAGATGGATTTTTCAACTCTCAACCCATTCAGTACTTTCCAGAAAGGGGAAATATCTCTTTGGCCTGGATCACCACCATCCAAGCACACCAGTTTTAAAGCAACCTTATTTACTAAGCACCATGTCTCCTGTCAGTGGAGATGAGAGTCTTACACAAGCACATGTGACATCACAGCATTAATCATTGTCATCAAGCCATGAATCATTTTGCCTACTTCACTGACTAGAGAGCTAAATAAGAGGAAGCCCTGAGAGGATCCATCCAGAAAATAAATGAGTCAGTGAAACAAGTATATCCAATTTATGCATCATTGCTAAATGTAAAGAACAGGCAAGGGTAAAAGAAAAAAGCCTAAATACAGATACAAATTCATTGCTTTAAACTTAAAACCAAGATACCTTAATCACATGTAAAGCAAAGGGATCAGGATTTTGGAAGTAGAATGGGCACAAACTGAATTTTTGTACTTTGATTCATGGTTTGCGGTTAACCACAAACCATGAACTGAAGTACAAAAATGCTGTTTTTTGGTTAACCACAAACCCAAACCACACAACTGATAAGCTGTATTGTTTTATGGAGTGAAATGTTACTGGTTTTAATGTTTAAATGTTAATTATTTAATTGTTTTATATTTAAAATTGTTAAATTTATGTTGACTAGTTGTTGGAAGCCGCCCTGAGCCACTTGTGGGAAGGGCGGGATACAAATCCCAAATAAATAAATAAATAAATAAGTTAGTTCATGAACCAAACCAGTTTGTATAGATTCATGAACCATTTAAAGTTTAAACCACTGCTCTCTACTTCCTGCGAAAGTGAAGGAAAACAGAAAGCAGGGTTTAAATGGTGCAGAACTATTTAAACCCTCCAGTTCTGCTGGCTCCATTTAACCCTCTGGTTCTGCTCATAGTGGTGGGGAGAAACTTGGGAGGGCTTAAATGGCTGTGAGCTCACAGCCATTTAAACCCAAAATGAGAGGGTTAAATATGGGGGTGAAATGCCTCTCAGGGGGCACTTCACCCCCTTCTGTCTGCTGGCCACGGCTTTACTCAACCAGCAGAAAGGGAGGTGGTGAAGTGCCCCCCAGGGGATTCTTCACACCTTCATTTCTGCTGGCTGTGTAAAGCCATGGCCAGCAAACAGAAGGGGGTCAAGTAACCCCAGGGAGGCATTTTACAGCCAGCAGAAAGGAGGCTGTGAAGTACTTTCCAGTAGCATTTCACATCCTTCTGTCTACTTGCTGCAGAAACTTCAGGGGGCAATTCCCCCCTCCTGTCTGCTGACTGGGAAAACCTCAGAGGGCACTTCACCCCCTCCTGTCTGCTGGCCACAGAAACCTCCTGTCTGTTGGCCATGGCTTTCCTCAGCCAACAGAAAGGAGGGGGTGAAGTGGCTCCTTAGGGACACTTTCCCCCTCCTGCTTGTGGTCCATGGAAACTGTGGCCAGCCAACAAAAGGGAACAAGTGCCCCCTAATGTTTCCACAGCCAGCAGACATGAGAGAGTGAAGTGCCACTTTGAGGAAGGAGCAGAACCAGAGGGTTTAAATGGTCCAGAGACATTTAAACACACTGAAACTGCCCCCTGCCACTTTGAGGGAGGAGTGGAGGCTTTAAATGGCTCTGAGCCATTTAAATCCTCCTGAACTGCTCCTTGCTGCTAGAGCAAGGAATCAGAATAGGAGAGTTTAAATGACTCCAAGGTATTTTAACCCTCTGGATCTGCTCTCTGCCACTTGAGTGGGGTGCAGAACCAGAGGGTTTAAGTGGCTTTGAGTGTTGTTGTTTTTTTTTGGGGGGGGGGGGTGAAGAGCAGAAAGGAAAGGTTTAAATGACTTTGAGCTGCTACAAACTGCATCAAAATTTATTGAGGTTCCATTGTCCATGAACATGGGTTCATGAACTTGCCAAAGTTCATAACAAACTCTTGTGAGCCAGTTTATGCTTATCCCTATTTAGAAAGAGATTGTGGTGGGAGTAGCTGACCTTTATCACTTTTCAGCCTCACCACCTGGTATTTCTCAGAGATTAGCTTGAGGGAAAAACATTTTTGAGAGACAGACTGTACTGAGATTACCCAATAGCAGAGGAACCTTAGTGTTCTAAAATTCAGATACTCTCTCTCATACCCATTTCCAACATGACATGAGCATACTACTGAGTAGGGTAAATCAGTGTTTAAAAAGGAACCTGCTACAACATCACATCAAGTCTGGCCCTGCTCTACTAGCTGTATGTCCCTATCAGATATATTTTTTGAAAACTTATAATAACCTACACAGGTGAGCAGGCCCGGCAGCTAGGGTTTCTGCTGCCCAAGGCAGAACCCTGCACCAGCGCCCCCCCTCAGTGACTAATTGTGCATGCAAAGCACATGTGCAGTGTTAATGTCACGCAGAATGTCATGCATCCCCTGACTAGTAGCCCTGTCCCACTTTGTAATGAGCTGAGCAGGGGCTGTGGGGGCATTTCTTCAAGCGAAGAAACAAAGCCCCCCCCCCCGCCCCTGCTGCGCTCCCTATAAAGTGGGACACGGCTGCTGGGTACCTTCCCCTGCCCAGTGTCCTCCGAGTTTGGACCACGCTGGGCAAAGGAAGCCACAATCTTTCTGGGCTTTGAGGGATCAGGGGAGCTCCCCCAACCTCTTAAAACCCAGAAAGAACACTGCTCGCTTTCCTCTGCCCAGCGTGCTCTGAGTTTGAAGAGCGCTGGGCAGGGAAAGCTGCATTCTTTCTTGGCTTCAACTAGTCTATAACAATCACAGTTGTAAAATTCTTTGGGGGAGGAGGGGAGGCATTATATATAAATAAAAGCTGCTTTAAATTTGGATGCAGATATGGAGTACATGAGACCTGTAACATGTGGGTTAGAGCCATTCTCCCTTTAGCTGGCCATGTAGTAAGACAGCTTTACAATATTTGACCTGAAGGGTCAGCCAGCAAAAAAGAAAAAGAAAGTATGAAGATTTAAGTTTTACTCAAAGATCAAATATGCATTGGGTCTACTTATTGTGTGAGCACATGCTTGAGACCTGTGTTTTCTTTTTTCTTATAAAGAACAGGAACTGTTCTTATAAAGAAGATGAACTGACTCAGAAATTCAGGCTCAGCTCATCATGTCTAAATGTCAAAATTTTCCTAAAGCACACTCATTACCTGCAAATTCATCTGCTTTCATAAGCAACTGTAGCCCAAGGTTTTAATTAGTTACAATCCGAGTGCTCTGTAACAAGGAAGCCACTACAATACACTTTAATTCAACCTGTGTTATATTTATAGTGCAGAGTTTCTGTAGGGCTGAGGTTACAGAAAAGGACTAACTAGCTAGATGTTCTTTTTCTTGTTTTGTCTTTCAACAGCCAAGGTGTAGATTATTGCAGTGGAGTTTTACTATGAGTTTTGTACGGTCCTCCAAACTGGTTCATGGATCTGAGAAGACACTGAGACCACACAGCTGAATCATGCTTTATCTGTTTTGCTGCTGAAAGAAACCATACTGTTAAAGTACAAAAACAATAAATGTAATGGAACAAAATAGGAGTCAATTGCACCTTTAAGATCAACATAGTTTTATTCAGAATGTAAACTTTTGTGTGCTCTAAGCACACTTCATCAGTATAGGATTGCTTTCTAAGGTTTCAGAAAGACAGTTGCTGTGCTAACATATGCTTGCTGATTATTGGAATGCATGAACTTTTAGAAATTCATAATAGAATCTACAGAACAATCCTAAATCATGATACAAGCAATCAACATGGAGAGAAATTTGAAGGCTCTTGTAAGGGCATGACATGTAAATATGACCTTTAAAAACAAAGTATATTCTAATTTTAAAAGTCTGACCAGTGAACAAAAATACTGTTCTTCAGAAATAATACAGGGAGACCAAGGAGAGAAATAAGGGTGTGCGATTCCTCACATTCCAGTTACTCTGGGGACCTGAATTATTTTGCTCTCCAGAGATACTAGAAACAAGATCCTCACCTCTGCACCTACTAGAAGTCTCTCCAGGAATGCATAAATACTTAATCCAAGAATGCATAAATAGTTATGTCAACCTTTTGATAGAAAATATATCATGCATTGTCCTGCAGCAAGAAAGTACTTGTTAGCGTTTCAGGTAAAATGAAAGACTAAAGAACAGATAATTCAAGTTCCTAGAGATACTTTCACCACTTTATTCTTTAACTGTTGACCATTTCATTGAATGTCCATAAGTTCTTGTATTGTGAGAAAGGGAGAAAAGGACTTCTTTCTCTACTTTCTCCATCCCATGCATAATCTTGTAAACCTCTATCATGTCACCCCACAGTCGACGTTTCTCCAAGCTAATGAGCCCCAAGCGTTTTAACCTTTCTTCATAGGAAAAGTGTTCCAAACCTTTAACCATTCTAGTTGCCCTTTTCTGGACTTTTCCCAATGCTATAATATCCTTTTTGAGGTGCAGTGACCAGAATTGCACACAGTACTCCAAATGAGACTGCACCATCGATTTATACAGGGACATTATGAGACTGGCTGATTTGTTTTTAATTCCCTGTCTAATAATTCCCAGCAAGGCGTTGGCCTTTTTTATTGCAATCTCACACTGTCTTGACATTTTCAGTGAGTTATCTACCATGACCCCAAGATCTCTCTTTTGGTCAGTCTCTGCCAGTTCACAACCCATCAACTTGTATTTGTAGCTGGGATTCTTGGCCCCAATGTGTCAAGATCGACTGATTCTGACTAAAGACTGGGGGGATTTTGGCCTAAGTATCAGGCCTGGTTAAAATCATAATGGATCCACTGCTACTAATGTTCTACCCTTAGCTACTTCCCTTCCCCCTTTCTTATTTTGATTTGAAACTGGCGCCTTCTCAGGGCCTGAGGTGGGAGGAAGCCTTGCATGATAATACAAGGACAACCGGCTAGCTATCGCCTGAGAAAGTATCTGGTAGTTATGTGTGAATGTTTCCTCCTGGAAACCCCCCCCCCCCGTAGGAATGTTTTTGAAGTGTATCTTAAAACCCATGTATCAATGTATTGGTTTCATTCTTAGCAAGCTAGAGGCTTGCACCAGAGTACCGGTTATCAATAAATGTAGTCTTAGTATCAACTTTGACTCATTCTTGAATCCGTCAACTTGACACAATGTGCATTACTTTGCACTTGGCCACATTGAACCTCATCTGCCACGTTGACTCCCACTCACACAGCCTCAACAGATCCCTTTGGAGTGCCTCACAATCCTCTCTGGTTCTCACAACCCTGAACAATTTAGTGTCATCTGCAAACTTGGACACTTCACTGCTTACTCCCAACTCCAAATCATTTATGAACAAGTTAAAGAGCATGGGACCCAGTAGTGAGCCCTGTGACACCCACTGATAACTGTCTTCCACTGCGAAGACTGCCCATTTATACACACTCTCTGCTTCCTATTAATTAGCCAGTTTTTTATCCACAAGAGGACTTGTCCTTTTACTCCATGACTCTCGAGCTTACTAAGGAACCTTTGATGAAGAACTTTATCAAAAGCTTTCTGGAAGTCAAGGTAAACAACATCTATTGGGTCCCCATTGTCCACATGCTTGTTCACACCCTCAATGAACTGTAACAGGTTAGTGAGGCAAGATCTTCCCTTACAGAACCCATGCTGAGTCTTCCTCAATAACTCATCAATGTGCCTACTCATTCTGTCCTTGATCAGGTTTTCTATCAACATTCTTGATAACTTGTGTTCATCAATGTGCCTACTCCTTCTGTCCTTGATAAGGCTTTCTACCAACATATTGAAGTCAGACGGACTGGCCTGGAATTTCCCGGATCTCCTCTGGAACCCTTTTTAATGATGGGGGTGACATTTGCTACCTTCCAGTCCTCTGGAACAGAGGCAGATTTCAATGAAAGATTACATATTTTTGTCAGGAGATCCACAAGTTCAACTTTGAGTTCTTGGATGTCTGATGGGAGTAAGGTTTTATTATGACAATTATAATTCAAGAAGCATTATAGTTCAATTATAATTCAAGAAGTAGAAAAAGAGGTGCCACATGTTATGGTGATGTCAGGGGTGTGTGGCATATGCAAATAAATAGTGCTAATGAGCGTTGGCACATCTTTTTCTACAAATGACCCCTGCCTAGGAGCAATCATGTCCCCTCTCAACCTGCTCTTCTCTAGACTGAAAATTCTCAAGTTCCTCAGCCTTTCCTCATAGGGCACGGTCTCCAGGCCCCTGATCATCTTCATCACACTCCTCTGCACATGATCCATTCTGTCCACATCAATTTTGAAGTGAGGCCTCCAGAACTACACTCAATACTCCAGGTGTGGCCTGGCCAGTGCAGTATACAGTGGGACTATGACATCTAGTAATTTAGATGCTATGCCTCTGTTTATACACCCCAAACTTAATGCATTTGGGTGCCACTGGCAGAATAGCCACTTGCAAAATGGCTGCCCCTCTCCATCTTCCTTGGACATTTTTGTTGCTGCATCATGTTTAGCTTACAGTCTACCCATACTTCAAGATCTTGTTCACATCCACCCGCTTCCCTTGCACTGGATCTGCAGTTATGTAACAATGGGGAATTTCATCTAATTCAGCACATTGTTTTGCTGACACTTCTTAAGATTTTTATATAGTAATATTTTTGAAACTGTTTTATGGTTATATTTTATTTTAAATCTGTATGTTTTTAATACTGTTGTAACCCATCCTGAGCCTACTGTGTAGTGAAGAATGGGCTAGAAGCCCAATGAAATAAATAAATAAATGTTTTTTTAATGTCTGAAATATTGTAATGCTTGTTGCCATGGAGACCTTAAATGGGAAAGAAATGGTGGAATAGAAATGTTTTAAATAAGTAGGTTTGCATACAACCATTGTTACAAGGAACTAACTAAATCTGTTGGAAAAGATAACAGATCGAGGGGGGGGGGAAGTATGGATGATCCTGGTCATGGTATTTAGTGACCTGTTATCCTTGATCTTCTTGTGACAAGCTTTGGCATAAGAGAATGAGGAAGCATTCACATTTGGTTTCTGTCGATTTATCCTTGGGGAGGCTTTAATAATTTTAGCTTAGTGGCTCAGTGACAAGATGCTATATTGCAGGGGTGGCAAAACTTGATTATTGTGATGCCATAATAAGACATGAACATCAGATGTTTGAGAGCAGGCAGCCAGGAAGGAAGGAAGGAAGGAAAAAATAGGGGGAGGGAGGAAGAGGTGGAAAGAAAGCAACTTTAGCTTTAAATGTCTTCTCCAAGCCACCAGCTGGCTTGACTTGGAAAAGTAATTTAAAGAGACAAATGCCTTCTCCAAGCTGGCCAATGAGGCAGTGGGGGCTTTAAGAGTCAAACAATATGTATGAAAGAGTGAGCCACAGTTTGGCCACCCTTGCTATATCGTAATACTATGCATAGTTATCTGTAATACACTTTTTAAAAATGGAATAATCAGATACCATACTGTATTTTCTGAATGCATTTTTAAACTAGTTAACAAAGGCCAATTTGCCCAACAAGGGGCAGCTTCTTCCAATTACTTAACAATTTTAATGCATTAATTGAATACTTTTAATGCTGTTCTCTGAACTGTGAAACTGATATCCATTCCTTGTGACCCAAATTTGTTCTCCTTTAAATCCATTAAATTAAATTGTGTGATACAAACATTAATTAATCATGCATACCCAGCAGCAGAAAATCAGGTACTTAAACAGAGTATTGATCTGAAAGGTGGTTGTTTGTTTGAAACCATAATGGAATTTGCAACAGGTTTGTTTTTTGCACAATAGTTATATCATTAACAGTAATAAACTTTATAGTTCATTAAGCCACAGAACAACATTTCATAGAATTGATTAGTAGCTCTTGCATAACAAAAAGAATGCATACTCTTTAACAACACCTATTTATTCAGTAGCATTTTTTGGCAGGTCTGGACTCATTGCTCATAAACTAAGTCATTAATGCTATAGTAAAGGCGACAGTTTTGGGTCTAAATATGCCTGCTACTGAACCACAGTAGGTCTTTTTGTTCTGTTTTGTTTCATTTTTCTGGGGAAAAAAACACTTGGAAAGTGATCTGAAATGGTGAAATGGCAGATGGAGAGATGGCTTAATCCCTTCATTGACTACCATTGGTGTATTCAAAATCTCCTCAAACTATATCTCTTCCCTCTGTTTTCAGAGTTCCAAATACATGTTAGTGAAGCCAGCAGTCTGGAGGGTAGGTTGTCCAAGTTCCAAGGGAGGCATTAAGATCTCCTGGAGATCTTCTGTTTTGGGGAGTCGATTTGGTGGCATTATACCAAGATCCCTCCCTTCCACAAAATCCATCCTTCCCAGGCTCCATCCCCAAATTTCCAGGAATTTCCTGACCTTGAGTTGGCAAACCCTATTGGGGAAGTTGCTTAGATGTGGAGAAGCAATGGGAAGAAGAAGAAGAATTGCAGATTTATACCCCACCCTTCTCTCTGAATCAGAGACTCAGAGCAGCTTACAATCTCCTTGCCTCACAACAGACACCCTGTGAGGTGGGTGGGCCTGAGAGAGCTCTCATAGCAGCTGCCCTTTCAAGTACAACTCTGAGATAGCTATGGCTAATCCAAGCCATTCCAGCAGCTGCAAGTGGAGGAGTGGGGAATCAAACCTGATTCTCCCAGATAAGAGCCCAAAAGTTCACTTTGAGCCCCAAACCAAACCAAACAGGGAGGCTCTTTTACAAACCCAACCATTTTATGTTGTTTGGGACCCTGCAAATCATATTGAAAGGAATCACAGTGTGTTGGATTTTATTAATGAATTTATGACATAATATATTTCAATCTTCTTATTTCCATAGCATTTTATATTCATGTTCATGGTCAGGCAAAATAATCCCTTCCTCCCTTCCTTTCTTCCTTGTCATGAATTGTCATGTATTCCACAAGTTTTCAAGATTTCTCAGCAATATTGCTTTATTTATTTGTGTTTTTATTTAAATATATGTGCTCCATTTTTCTTCCTTAAAGACACCCAAAATAACTTACAGCAAAAAAACCAAAATCAATCAAACAAACAAAGTGGGATTCAGTGACTGGATCATCCAACTGTGATTTCTTTGGCCATGTCCAAACTTTATTCCTGCAAAAGAAAGGGGAAAGCAAAAGGCAGCAAAGGTATTACAGCCAGTGTTATCTCTAAGTTGAGTTAATGCGAGCTAGCTCACAGTTTCTTAGCCTTTGGCTCATGCGTTTTTTGTCTTAGCTCAGGAAAAATCACCCCAGAGCAGACTAATTTATGCAGTAGCTCACAACTTTAATGCTATTAGCTCACAAAGTAGAATTTTTACTCACAAGACTCCACAGCTTAGAGGGAGTACTGGACAGCAGACAAAGATGTTTCACCCATTGTTTCCCTTCCCATCTCAAAACTTCAGTTGTCTTCCAGAAGCCATATCAACTCCAATGGGATACATTAGGAATCCAGCTTCAGAGCTACACAAAGAAACACTCCAGGGGATATCAATAAATATTTTCCAAAAAAACATCTGTTTACAAGTATGAGGTTTCATACAGTTTCATGCAGGGAAACTGGCCTGCCATAACTCTGAAGAGTCAATATCTGACCTTTATCACTGTGCCATGACTTGAAGGGATCAATATTTTCATTTTGTGTTACATGAAAGTAAAACTTAAAGCTTGTGCAGGAGACATGTTGTCTAGCCTGATTATTTGCTTGCTCTCTTGAACAATGTTTTGATATTAATAATTAAGTACATACTCAAATATTTACAAGAATGGTTGCTTTAAAAACAGAATGAAAAAGAACAGAGCAATCTTTTTGGCTTATGACAGGATTGATTTATAGTGTTGCCACTATTTCATTTTTATAGATATCCTATGATGCTGTCTAGTAAAATGACAAGTTAGTGCTTTAAACTAACACAAGATTCTATATTACCTGAAAGAAGAACTCAATTTTAATGTATTAATTATGAAGCTATATAAATGTGCAAATGAAAGCCCACTTGCCCTTACAATGATGCCACCTAAATCCTCTGATGTATTAATGATCCTAAAAAAGCCTTCTTTTTACTGTAGCTCCTGATTTTTACTTTTCCAATGAACTTTACTAAGTAGCACCAGTGAAAGGCTACATGAAGTCAGAGTTCATCAGATATGTAAATGTGAAATGCAGACACAGCAGTTAAAATAAGGCACTTCCTGCATAACAGATGTGATAGTATATGTCTATTGCATTATTAATTGTTAAATTTGATTCATAGGTTAGACAAAGTATAGTTTGTTAATGACCAAATTGTCAGAAGAGCTAATTTAAGGGGGGGGGGGGGAGGGGATGTTAACAAATGTCTCAAATGAAAGAAATATACCTCACCATACCATGTATCCAAACAAACAAACCTTATATAGATCACAAAAGGCTTCTCTTTGTATAAATATGTGGTTGAACAGCCCCCTCTGACCTTCAGGCTTTGTTCTGCCTCATCTGCTGAAGTGTCTGAGTACCAGTGGCCCTCTGAAGTCTCCACCTGGTGCATGCTGCCTACTTGGCTTTCCCAATACTTGGTGGGGCTTTCCCTCTCTGCATATTTACTTACTTCCACCACCTGGCCTTTGCAAGAAGTGCCTGCTGAGATGACCAGGGCTCCTAGCTTCCCTTCCCTATATTGCTGTTCTAAGGCCTCACCTTGTGCCTGTGTTTCCTCCTCCTCAGTGTCTGGTTACCACGAAGACAGCTTAATGCTCTTGAGTGCCACTGGCAGAGGAGCCACTTGCAAAATGGCTGCCCCTCCCCATCTTCCTGGTGCTCTTTTTAAAAACAGAATATCTGTAACAGTAGAGGTCTATGTGGTGCAGAGAACCACTGCCAGTTTTAAAAGTTCTAAAGCATTTATTGAAAGGAAAATGTCCACATGCATACTCTCAGCACAGCAACAGAATGAGCAAGGTAGCGACAAGAAAAGTGTGAAACACAATTTCTCTGTTCCTTTGCTTGTATATACCCTAATTGATGTTAACCTAAAGCAAATTCTTTTTTTAAAAAAACAAACAAACATTACAATGGTTCTTCGGCACTTCCCAGCCGAGCGACCCATCGGCCGCCTTAGGCTGGGGGCCGTCCATTGCCTCCCCTGCAGGATGGGAGACAATGGTTTTTCCTGCTGCCTGGGGGCGGGCAGCCTTATATAGGCTGGCCCTTCCCCTCGTGGCGCAGTTCTAAAGCAGGTGTTGGTCGGGGCAGCCACGAGCGTGCGTGGCTGGGAGCTCCTGCTGTTGGGCCCTGTCCGCTGACGGAGAGCCAGCCAGCTTCCTGGGCGGCGGCAGAGGCCAGAGGCGTCGTGGGATCGGCAGCGAGCTTCCCGCGGACGTCTGCGGCGGCGAAAGGCTCGGAGCGGCGCGTTGCGCTCGCCTCCTGAGCCTGCGGCGGTTTTTTCTGGCGCGGCCCTGACTGACGTCGGAGGGGCTTGGAGAGCGAGGAGCGCAGCTGAAGGCCGTAGCTTCAGTCGGCGGCGGGAGCGTCGGCGCGGAGTTTTAAGGGAGTATTTGCTGGGCATTTTGTGCGCGGGGCTTTGGCGGCCCTGAACTCCCCCCCCTCTCCCCGCGTTTTTATTTGAGGCCCCTTGATTGCCGCCCCAGCCGCCCCCCCCCTCCCCTCCTACACCTGGTAGCAGCCGTTATTGGGCGAGGTCCTGTAAGGGGCTGTGGGGCTGCTTACTCTTCAGGCTTAGCTGAAAGGTGGGCAGGGGCTCAAGGTATAACATTCTGCTTGTGGGCAGAGGGGCACAGTTTGGTCCCCGGGGCCTCCAGCTCTGCAGGGTCTAGGCATATATTAAAAAAAAAAAATCAAACCATTAGTCTCAGCTCAAGACCCTGGGGAGCTACTGCAGTCTGTTTAGGCAAGACTGACTTGGGGTTTGGTGCCTGCTATTGTGCAGAGGATAAAGGGGGGTGCAGACTGCTCGAGCTAAGGGAGTCTCGCAGACCCACGTTTAACTTGCAGTGGGCGGGGCAGTGCACCACTTGGCGAGAGATGGCGCCAAGGAAGGGTCAGGGCCCCTCAAAGGGGAAACAGCCGGCTAAAAAGCCTGCAAAAAGGCCAGTTCCTGCGGAGCCCCCTGGCGAGGATTGGGACGATGCCAGCACGCGCCTGGCTATTCTCGAGAGTTTGGCGGCTTTGGAGGGTGAAAAGGGTGTTGCTGGCCCTTCACGGCGCGTGTCAGGCCTAACGGGCGGCAGTAGAGCGGCGACCATTGCATTTCAAAAGGAGGTGCTGGCACGTTTATCTGCCCTACAGGGTGCCGGGAGCAGTGAGACGTCAGACCTGGTGACGCCGGAAGAGGAACAAGGGCAGGAGCCTGAGGAGGTGGCGGTGGTTCCACATCAACAGGAAGGTAGGTGTCCATTGCAGCCTCATGGTGGGGCGTGGCCCTGGGGCCCTTGGGGCCCTGTGGTAGGACCTGGGTTGGGTTCAACTGTGCCAGCCCAAGGGCCGGCTTTCCAATGCCCTGTGGGGGGTACCCCGTTGGGTCAACAGTCGCAGGTAGTGTGGCCACCTCTCCCGCCCGGAATGTCAGGACAAACAGGTTCTATGTCTGCCTTCGCATCATCATCCTCAGTAGGGGGCCAACCCAACGTTGCTGGGGGTGTTTCGCCCCCTTTAGGCGTTTGTGCCCTTCCCTGGGGCTCCCAGAGTGTTTTGTCACCCGCCTTTCCCTGGCACGCTCAACAGTGGGGAGGGCTGGGGTTTCCCGCCCATCCATCTTCGGCCTATGCTTCAGTTCCTTTCCATGCCATTCCCTTTGGCGATTCGGCCTTACCGCTAGGTGATCACCTTACGGCGGCGACCAGAGAGAAGATATTGAAAGGCGAGTACGTGGACGTTTTTAGTCTATTGTTTAGGGAGCTGGAGAAGAAACCGAAGGAGGAAATGGACGAGAAGGATAAGGAGAAGCTTAGGAAAAGAAAAATTGATCGGTCCTGGTCTAATTGGTTGCCGGGGTTTTTAATTTACGCGGGAGTGATTGCCAGGGCTCAGCCCTGGCGTGCGGCCCCGCTGTTTCAATACTGCGATATTATTTATCGCGCCTACAGTGATTTCGTGGGTGGGGCGTGGCTCCAGTATGACGAGGCCTTCCGGATGAGGGCCGCGGTGAATCCCAATCTACCTTGGGACCAGATCAGCCAACAGCTCTGGTTGCAGCTGATGGCTCCTGCTAAGCCTAACGCAGGTGAGAGATCTGACAGCGGCCACATCGTCCAGAAATCCAGTCACCCTGCCGGTACCCGCGCGCCCGCGGGGCAGTCGGTTCAACCTCGGCTGCTTTGTTGGGAGTTTACCTCCCAGGGGGCGTGCTCTCGGAAGTTCTGTAGGTACCGGCACGAATGCCCGGTGTGCGGAGGTCCTCACGCCTTCACGGCATGCAGTAAGTCCAAACAGAGAGGGGGTTTCAAGAGACCCGGGGGCTCCAATCAGCCGCCTGGAAAAGGGTCCCAGCCCCATCAGGATAGCGGTTCTCACTGAGCTTTTGCGTTATTATCCAAGTTTGGAGGATAAGCGTTATTTGTTGGAAGGTTTCGAATTTGGGTTTCGGATTCCATACCAAGGTCCTCGCACCCCCTTTATGTGTTCCAATTTGAGGTCGGTTAAGGGGTTAGAGCACGTGGTGCGTAATAAGATCCAGAAGGAATGCGCAGAGGGTAGGGTTTTGGGCCCCTTTGCTGAGCCCCCCGTGCCTAATTTGAGGGTCTCCCCATTAGGGGTGGTACCCAAGAAGGCTAAAGGGGAGTACCGGCTGATACACCATTTGTCATATCCAAGAGGCCAGTCGGTTAATGATGCCATTCCTGACGAGCTTTGCTCAGTCAGGTACACATCCTTCGATCGGGCAGTGCGTATAGTGCGGCATTGTGGGCTTGGCGCTGAAGTTGCCAAATGTGACATCAAGTCGGCTTTCCGTTTGCTGCCTGTGCACCCCGAGGACTTTGAATTGTTGGGTTTTTGTTTTGAGGGTAGTTTCTATATGGATAGGGCCCTCCCCATGGGGTGTTCCGTATCCTGTTCCGCCTTTGAGCGTTTTAGTTCTTTTTTGGAGTGGGCACTTCAATTTAGGACGGGCTTGCGCGACACGGCGCATTATCTTGATGATTTCTTGTTTGTGGGCCCCGCGGGTTCTGGCCAATGCGCTTTCTTGTTGCGGTCGTTTGAGCGGCTTGTGGCGGACTTGGGCGTGCCGCTGGCTCAGGAAAAAACGGAGGGCCCCGCTACGTTGTTAACTTTCTTAGGTATTGAACTGGACACCATTCAACAGGCTTCGCGACTGCCCCCGGACAAGCTGCAAAACATGCGGAAGATGGTGTCTGCCGTTAAGGGGAGGAAGAAGGTGTCGTTGGTTGAGCTGCAGCAGCTAGTCGGCCTCTTGAATTTTGCATGTAAAGTGGTTGCCCCTGGGAGAGCCTTTTTGAGGCAATTTTGCGAGGGCATGACTGCGTTGCGCTCCCCTCACCATGTCACGCGCGTAACTCGGCGTATGCGCGAGGATCTGGAGGTGTGGGAGTCTTTCCTTCACCATTACAATGGGACATCCTTCTGGCGGGAAGTCATGTTGCTAGAGGCCGAACTGCAGATTGTTTCAGACGCGGCAGGCTCGACTGGGTTTGGAGTTTACTTTCGGGGCCAGTGGTGTGCAGAACCGTGGCCGGCCGAATGGCGCGCCTCCGATCTTATCCGCAACTTAGCATTTTTGGAATTTTTTCCGATTGTTGTAGCCGTTTTCATTTGGGGTAGGGACTTGGCCAACCATACGGTGCACTTCTGGTGCGACAACATGGCGGTGGTGCATGTTGTCAATAACCTTACGTCCAGGTCCCCCCCCGTTATGGGTTTGGTTAGGCGTTTTACTTTGCGCTGCCTTGAACTGAATGTGCTTTTTGCCGCCCGGCACGTTCCGGGGTCTAATAACGGAGTGGCGGACGCCCTGTCTCGCCAACAGATGGAGCGGTTCCGTCAACTCGCCCCGGAGGCCGACAGTTGTCCTGTGCCAATGCCCGCGGAGCTGTGGCGAATTGGAGGGAAGAAGTGACACGGGCCATTCAACTCGCGGTTGCACCCAGTACAAGGAGGGCATATGACCGGGCGGCTAAGCAGTTTTCCATGTTCAGAGCAGGTGCCGGGCTAGAGGCCTGCTGGCCGGCCCCTGTGGAGCAGTTGTTACAATACTGCGTGTTCCAGAAGGAACGTGGCCTGTCCGTTAAGTCCATTAAGGGCCAATTGGCGGGCTTGGCCTTCGTCAGCAGATCCAGGGGGCACCCGGAGTTCACTAAGGACTTCCGTATTTCCAAAATGTTAGAGGGGTGGGCCCGCGAGGCGGGCCGCCAGGTTGACAATAGGGTCCCAATATCCCCATCGATTTTGCGGGGCCTTCATGCCACATGGGCAGCAGTTTGTGGGTCCAGTTTCGAACGGGCACTTTTTCATGCAGCGGCTTTAACCGCATTTTTTGGAGCATTGAGGGTTTCAGAGTTGGTGGCCTGCTCGCGCAACGACATGTCTGGTAGGGCCCTTATGGTGGGGGACGTTAGTTTGGTTGGGGGGCAGGCTGTTATCCGAGTCCGTAGGTCCAAAACTGACCAGAAACAGAGGGGGAATGTCATCACCCTGGGCCCTTGTGTTGACAAGGAGTTATGCCCGGTCCGGGCGTTGGAGTTATATTTGGACATGCGGGGTAAGTCAAACGGCTTGTTATTTTGCCACGAAGACCATACCCCTCTTTCTCGGTTTCAGTTTTGGGCTGTCACTTCCCGGGCGTTGAAGAAGCTAGGACTTGGCGGGGTTCGCTTTGGTACCCACTCTTTCCGCATAGGTGCGGCTTCTACCGCCGCGGTGATGGGATACGAAGGCGATGCCATTCGCCGGGTGGGCCGTTGGAGGTCCCGGGCCTTCAGGTCTTACATTCGCCCCCTGGTGACCTAAGTATTCATGGTTTCTCCAGTTATGTTGGTTATTAATATTGTTGAATTTGCTGTTTCTTCTTAGGTGCTGTGGCTGGCCAGGAAAGGAGGAGGATCCTCATTTGCGGCCACAGTATTGTCTTCTGGGCGGCACATCAGGCACGTCGGATGCCAGGAGGACCTCAGTTGGGCCTGAGTGAGCAGGCCACGATTGAGTGGCAAGGCCGGCGTGGAATGAGGTGGGCAGGACTCCTCTCACTTTTGTTCAAGGAGAGGAGGGGCCTGCCCCCGCATATCTTGGTGATTCACCTGGGGGAGAATGATTTGGGCCTAGTCAAGGGTAAGGCCCTGTCTATTCAGGCCCGGGATGACATCACCCTGATAAAGCGCAGGTGGCCTGGCGTCCTCGTCCTGTGGTCGGCCATGTTGCCGCGCCGGGTGTGGCGGGCAGCCTGGGACCCGGAGGGCCTGGAGCGGGCGAGGATGAAGGCTAACAGAGCCTTGCGTATCGCCATGGAGGCTGGTTTGGGAAAGTATGTTCCGCATCCAGCTATTCGGGCCAAACGTGCCGAACTGTACAGGCCGGATGGGGTCCACTTATCTAAGAAGGGCAATGAGGTCTTTTTGGCAGACCTCAGGCAGGGGTTAGAGCAAGTCCTGGCTTGTGGGGGGTCAGTTGCCTAAGCAGAGGCTTGGCGCTGTCCTTGGCAGGTTTACCCTTGGGGACATGTTCTGTTGGGGGCATTTCGGTGAGCGCACATGGCAACGCACCTTTGGGGGTGCAGGGCCTACCTGGGGAACCTATGCTGTACGGCGCAAGGTTGGCTCCAGGGAAGCCTGGTGATCCAGTCATTAGGGAGTGGTCCACAGCCCAGGCTGTACGGCACGGGGAGGGTGGAGCTCAGGCGGACTGGATCGGTGCCTGGCCGGCCGGTTTTGAGCCGTTGGGTCGGCTCAATCCCGGGGCCTGTGGCTCGCCCTGTTTCAGGTTGGGGAGGTGGTCTTGGTGTTGACCCCTGGCTCATCCTGGCCCCATGTTTTACCCCATTGCCTTTATTTAATAAAGTGGCCCTTCATACCAACTTGTTGTATGTCTCTTTATTCCGAATGGGGGGGCAATTCGGCACTTCCCAGCCGAGCGACCCATCGGCCGCCTTAGGCTGGGGGCCGTCCATTGCCTCCCCTGCAGGATGGGAGACAATGGTTTTTCCTGCTGCCTGGGGGCGGGCAGCCTTATATAGGCTGGCCCTTCCCCTCGTGGCGCAGTTCTAAAGCAGGTGTTGGTCGGCCCGCCCGCCCGCCCTTCATGCAGTGTAGGCATAGGCTGGTCGCCGTTGCGGGGCCAGGTAGGAATTTTTCGCTTCCAAGCGATTGGCCTGTTTGGGAGTGTTTTTGCCTACCTTACACTGCTGGAGGTGTGCTGGCAATTGGTTACGGCGGTGCCACCCATAGGCCACTGGCAGGTTTACCCTTGGGGACATGTTCTGTTGGGGGCATTTCGGTGAGCGCACATGGCAACGCACCTTTGGGGGTGCAGGGCCTACCTGGGGAACCTATGCTGTACGGCGCAAGGTTGGCTCCAGGGAAGCCTGGTGATCCAGTCATTAGGGAGTGGTCCACAGCCCAGGCTGTACGGCACGGGGAGGGTGGAGCTCAGGCGGACTGGATCGGTGCCTGGCCGGCCGGTTTTGAGCCGTTGGGTCGGCTCAATCCCGGGGCCTGTGGCTCGCCCTGTTTCAGGTTGGGGAGGTGGTCTTGGTGTTGACCCCTGGCTCATCCTGGCCCCATGTTTTACCCCATTGTCTTTATTTAATAAAGTGGCCCTTCATACCAACTTGTTGTATGTCTCTTTATTCCGAATGGGGGGGGCAATAAATGGTTCCTATTACCTTGAAGCCTCTGCTCAGGCCTGTAGTCCTACACGTGGCAATGGCCACTTCCAGCAGACCCCAAGTGAGAGCTGCCTTGATGGAATCAGCCCCAAAGGGATGCTCCTCCTTGTGCCCAGGAATTTTAGCATCTGTTGCTCCACCTACTGAGATGGCAGGTTAGGTTAGGTCAAAAAACTTTTTCTGGACTTCTCAAGGAGTTTTTCTGAAGCTTTATTAGTACCTTTGAGTCTTCCAAATTTCTGTTTTCTGCTGAATGTCAGTTTTCTAGATGGAGTGGTGTATGTGGGGTGGGGAGACTTGACCATCTCATTGTATATAGTCATGCCTATTACTTGCATTTCTAAAGCCTTGGTGGGTAAAGCTGGCAAGCAACTGATTCTCCTCTCTTGCCTGTTCTCTGTCAAGAAAATGAGAAAAATACTTTTTTAAAAAACTCAAGCTGAAGGTTTTGTTAAGTCCAGTCTTCAAAAAAAAAAGACTGGTACTTACCCTGGAGTAGGCAATGACATTTGCCTGCCCCCCATCTCCTTGAAGTAAGCATGAGGGTGCCAGGAGCCAATTGGGACTCAGCACAGGAGCACTGGCCAATCAAGGAATGTCTGTTTACTGGCTGGAGGCAAGTGGAGCCAGCTGTTATCCCTCCTTTGTGATTGTTGGTTGGCAGTAGTGCCTCCCCAGATCATGGTCGTGCATTTAGGTGCTGATGATTTGGACACTGAATTGGCAGTCTCCATCCCAGGATCAAGTCCTTGGTGCTGCATCTTTTTGGTGTGCAAGAGGATTCTCTCTCTCGGCTTGACTTCGCGAACGAAGATTTAAGAAGGGTGCAGTAGTCCACGTCTGCTGCAGGCTCGCTGGTGGCTGACAAGACCAATGCGGGACAGGCAGATCCGGCCACAGTGGCTGCAGGGAAAAGTCTGATTTGGGGTTGGTGCTGTAGCAGTGTGATTCTTCCTCAATCTCCTTTTGTCCTCAAGACCAGCTATTGGACAGCAAGAGGATTACCATGCCAGTATTTGCTTAGCTGATCTGCAGGGCAGTCTGTGACCACAGGATTCATGGTTGGCCAGAGGGGAGTTAAGCCAAGGCTAACCCCTTCTGTGGTAGAAAAAGCATGGGTTGAAGGGATTTTGAATTGGCAAACACCCTGAGATATTAGTGATGGGCTTTGCAGTTGGGCTTTGCAGTTGGGGTGTCTCAGTTGGTGGCTTCTTTGAGATTGGAGGAAACATATGACAAGCTTTAAGGCTTGGCAGTCATGGGCTAGAATGAGCACTCCCTCCTTTCTATGCACTGGCATGCAGGCCATGACAAGTAAGGTCTGGGAGGATTCTGGACTTGGCTCTGAGCTGGATGGGTTTGCCCTGTTAGGATGCTTGCTTTGCAAACACAATAGAACCTATGCTTTAATGTGTTAATTAGATTGTGCAGATCAGCTTATGGTTAAATAAAATTCCCAGCTTAACTCATAACTTGTGTTGTGTTCATTCAAGGGGTGGGCAGGCAAATGCATTTCTCCACATTATGCCAAGGAATGTCTAATAGCAGTGCAAGCTCACCTGAACTGCAACACAGCTGCTGCAGGAAGGCTGTGCTCATCAGAGCACACACAGGCATGACTCAGAAATTATGGTTTGATGCTTTCAGAATAAGCTGGGAATGATCTCTGAGCTCAGTTGTAGAAGCCTCCCTTCCTCTTCTTTTGTCCTGCTGTGGTGCTTTGGGTACTTACGGAGTTGGGGTTATCTGACTGATCAACAAGTTTGGGATTTACACTAAACAAAGTCCAGTTGCTGGATAAGTAGATTAATTCCATTGCTAAGATTGCCTTTTACCATCTCTATTTGGCACAGAAGCTGACCCTTCATCTGAGCTCATCTGATTTTGGTCACACTGAACCAAATCACTGTAACTTGAGGTTAGGCCCCACTTGCATAGAGCTCACCCTGAATGCAATTCAGAAACTTCACTCATGCGAAATATGAAAGCTTGTTCACTAGCTTGTTATGTACCGAATTTACTGTTTTCAAGTTTAATTTAAGGAACCTACTATTATGTATCAATCCTTTTGTGCACTGGGAGTCACATATTTGTAGGGCGGATACGCTCTGCTGAGTATTTCCAGTCAGCCACTCAAAGTCTTTTGAAGGTTCCTTCCAGCCGGTAGGTTAGAACAATGCACACTTGGTTCTAAGATTTTTCTGTCATTGCCCCTATGTAGTACACTGTCCTTTCAGAGCATGTTGGGAAAATGAAGACTGCTGCCTTCCTGATTTTTCTGGTCTCTAGTTTCATCCTTTTTAGACTATGTTACTGATATTGGTGGGATTTTTAAAAAAATAATATTGTACTTTTGTCTCTGTGTATGTGTGAAGTGTGCTCAAGTCACTTCCAATTTATAGTGACCCTATGTATTAATGACCTCCAAAACAACCTATCGTTAACAGCCTTGCTCAGGTCCTACAAACTGAGCACTGTGGTTTCCTCGATTGAGGCATGTAGAGACATCTTTTTCCCCGCTGCTGCTTTAAACTTTTCCTAGCATGAATATCTTTTCCAGTGACTTCTCACAAAGTAGCCAGTCTCAGTTTAATTATTTTACCTCCAGGGAGAATTCAGGCTTGATTGATCTACAAACAACTAATTTTTCCCTTTGGTGGGCTGCTTTAATAATCTCCCCTCTAAAACGATCACCTTGTCTGTTTGCTTCAGTCATCAAAATTTTCCCTCAGAAAATGGCATGGTAGGCATGGGTAAAGATTTAAACAAATTTTGGTTTATTCAAACACATGGGTAGGGAAGGGAATCCATATGTACATAGGTTTTTTTGATTTTGGATTATGTAGGCAGAAATTTAAATATGAACTCAGAACTTCATTTGAGGTTGCTGGCTTCACCAGAGACTGTTTTACATATAAAGCTGTTTGGCTTCCCCTACAGGTATTACAGAAGTTAAAAGTTTTTGTCTTAGAGGTTTACTTAATCTAGATGTCCTGTTACACCTCACATGTTATCAGAGGTCATTTTGTAGAAAAATAGGTGGTGGAGCTCATCCAGGGATTGTTATGCAGCTGCACCTACTATATAATGGACAAGGTGGGAAAGAGGAGGTGGAACTCTCAGAAGGGTTCAGGAGCTGCACTCTTGTGAGCTCCTGCTAAATCTAAGGTCTGCATGTTATAATCACACAGTCTTGAGCATACTCTGTTTTGTCTCTTTTGTTAAGACTAAGGTCTCTCTACCAGACCCCTTTTCCTCTGGCAAGATAAATATTCTCTTCTTATTAAGAGCCTGCTGTCCATCACAATGGTATCTGTAAAACTCTCTTCCAACTCTCCTCCAACAACACATTTCAACTTTCTTCATATCCCAGTTTTCACACTGTCTCATAATAATGGGGAATACTATAGCATGAGTTATCTTGATGTGGGTCAGCAAGACACATACTTCCACTTAAGGATTTTTTCTAGCTCCCACATGGTTGGCCTTCCTTCAATCTTCTTCTGATTTCTTGCTTTCAGTCTCCCTTTAGGTTGATGATGGAGCCAAGAAATAGAAAGTCTTGTTCCATATATGGTAACAGTCTTTGTTGTAAGATTTTGAGTATCACTTTACTTATGTGAGAAATTAATGCTATGATCTGATAGTTGCTACAGTCTTTAACATCTTGTTTTCAGAACTGGGATGTTGATTGAGCATTTCCAGTCCATGGGCTATTGTTTTGTTATCCATATTTTTGAAATATTCTTGCTAAGATTCTGATGGACTCCATTTCTATGGATTGGAATAAATCATAGATATCCCATCTACTTCTGGTGATTTGTTCCCCCCAATTGCTTTGAGTGCAGCTTTTTTCTAAAACTACAGGCTCTTCTTCAGAAGATTCTTCTTGGAAGGATTCTGAAGTCTTGTCATCTCTTCTGTATAGTTCTCCTACCTCCCTCCCAAGCTTTGTATGATTTCCTCCTCCTGAACATGATGCCCTTACAGTCCAGTCTGAGATCTCTAAGAATTTTAATTAATCTTTGTCTATTTTTAACTTGTATATTGTTTTAATCCATGTTGTACATCGTTCAGAGCCCAGCACACGCTGGATGAGGCAATTAAGCAAATTATTATCGTTATCATCATCGTTGTTGTTGCTGCTGTTGTTGTTCCCACTTTTTCTTTATTTTGTCCTGTTCAATTAATGTATTTCCATGTTGATCTTTCAGCATGCATAACATTGCTTTAATTTCCCTTTTGATTTCTTGGACCTTGTAGAACAATTCTCTTCTTTCTTTTTTGTTGTTCTATTCCTTTGCACTGGTCCTTATAATAGTTCTCTTTGTCTTTATGTGTTAAGTCTCTAGAAGAGGCTCTGGTCAACATGTTAAATAGTTTCTGAATTTAGACCGATTCCATTTCTGTAATCTTTTACTTTTGCTGCTCATCTATCTTTAGTAATTGTAAGATTTTCATTGGTCATCTGTTGAGGCTTTTCATTTCTCTGGGTTTCAGTTCTCTGGTCACTTGAACTTAGCAATGTGAATATGTTCTTTACATGGCCTTTAAATGCCTTAGGAATTTTATTTAGATTGTATTTTTGGCACTATGAATATTTTGTACTTTACCATGAGTCATATTCATTTATGTTAACAATGAAATAATTATATTAACTTATCTGAAAAAAAAACCCTGCATTTATCCAAACTGGGGAAAGCATAAATCAGGTTTTCAATATGCCATCTTCTTAGGCAATCAACAGTAATTTAGCAGCCACCCAGTAAAGTCTTTTATGACAAGTTTAAATTGTTGTCAGACTCAGGATCTGCATTTGACTGGACACTAGCTTTCAGTTAATCCATGACCCAGTAAAATTTAGATATTTATATTGATTTAATTGCTGTGAGGCCAGGGTTTAGAACGTTACTATAACCTAGTTGACCAATATGCTTCCAGGCTAGATAGATCTTTGGCCTATTTCACCAGGAATCTTTTGTTCTGGTACTTGGCCATATACTTTTGGATAGATATCATTTGTGAGACCTAATAACAAGAACATCAATGAATTTATTCACATAGCCAATAGCAACTTTCATCTGAAAAGCTACATGGAAAACAGGATGCCCAAGTGTGGTTGAAACCCCAACTGTATCCCTATTTTAGTCATAAAATTAAGGTTTATATCAATTTGTGTGAACAATTGAAGAGTTATATTTTAGCTTAGCTAGTTTAATAATCAGATGGAGGAATGAAGAGGTGGAAGTGTTTATGCTGGATTCAAATTTAATTAACATGGATATATTCTTTCATTTTTTGTATCTTTTGATGTTTTATCAGTTCAGGGATGAACGTTTACATCCTAGCTACAACATTCACCCCTTAGTTTTAAGAAGTAAATAATGAGCTTCAGAGACACTGGCAAGTATTTTTCTAACTATCTATATACAGCTTCTCATGTTAACTTTTCTTGTTCAAAATATATTATGGTTTGTGTGATTTCTTTCATAAATTACCCCACTTTTTACATTCTGGATCAGCAGCCAAGGGCAATATTACTGGGATGGCCACATATCCACAATAGTATGACTCACTGGGGTTGTATTCTTGTCATTAGTTCTCACAAATAGTATCTCCATGTGAGCCAGGCTGTGTCAGCAGAGTGTCAAGGTGCTCACTTGGGACTACAAGCATGCATAATTCTGATCTGAACATACTTAAACTATATTTGAAGCCAAATTTGTTGAAAGAAATTCTCTTTACCCATTCTGATAGAAAATGTATGCACTAATTAGGCCTGTAGGCTGTTGCTTGAAGTTCATCCATTGTGTCCAAGATCCACCAGTTTGTTTACAGAAAGCAGTGTTTCTTTTGCATTTCACTCCTTATGTGTTTTTACCATTTTATCCAGCATGAATGGACAGCTATGTATCCATATTGCCACTGTACGATGATAATAGGGTTGCCAGGTCTGTGTTGGAAAATATCTGGGGACTTCGAAGGTTGATCCGGGAGAGGGGAGGGTTTGGGGAGGGGAGGGGCTTCAGCATCATGCAGTGCTATAGAGTCTACCCTTCAAAGCAGCCATTTTCTCCAGGGGAACTGATCTTTGCCAGCTGGAGATAAGTCATAAAAGCAGGAAATCTCCAAGCCCTGTGTAATGTACTGGGAGACGAGTCGTGGTGGAAGCTTATTCTTTATTCGCTGGTACATTACAGAACAGAACAGACGCGGCCGGGTCCGCTAATTTATACATGCATCCCGGAACATCCCCTTCGCTGGCCAGCCCAATCCTGGCCAGTTAAACTTCCCGCCCTTGGTCTGGATTGGCGGGGCTTTTCCCGCGCAGCGCACGGCGACCTGAGTGCGCCCTCAGGTCGCGCGGCGCTTGCGCTGAGTCCGATACTCTACACTCCTCCCCTCCTAGTTTAAACGACATAGTCCTTTAGGTACCCTGGTGTTCGGCGCTCCCGTGTTGATCTCCTCGGGGTTGCCGTCGGTGGGGGGCCCGATCCCGATGTGGGAGGCGCCGTTTCTGGCTGTTGCCCGCCCGCGTCGGGTACTGGCTCCGGTTCTGGTTCCGCGGCTCCGGGGGCATCATACGTTGGTAGCTCCTGTATTGGCGGCGCCTCTTCTGGCGGTACCGTGACCGGCGGTTCCCTGCTTTCTCCCTCTGCTGACTCCTCGGGTGGGGTGCGGCGGCGCAGCTGGTCGATGTGCCGTCTCAGCACCTGGCCTCCGGCGGTGGTTACCTCGTAGGACCGGGAGCCTGTCACCCTCAAAACCCTTCCCGCTAACCACTCGGGGCCGCTTGAAAAGTTTTTCGCATACACTGGGTCGCCCGGGAAGAACCCTCTCACTGCCTCCCTGACCTCGGGGGTCCCGCGGACCTCTGGCGCCCTGTCCGGGTGTAGCCTATCTAAACGAGTGGTCAGTTTCCTCCCCATGAGCAGTTCTGCGGGGCTGAAACCGGTTATGGGGTTTGGGGTGATCCTGTTGTGGAACAGGAAGGCTGAGAGGCGGTAGTCCCATTCCCCTTGTACTATACGGCCCAGGGCTTCCTTGGTGGTCCGCACCATCCTCTCCGCCTGGCCGTTGGTGGCTGGATGGAATGGGGCGGACCTTATGTGCCTTATAAGGTATCTGTCGGTGAACTCCCGGAATTCCCGGGAGGTGAATGCCGTGCCATTGTCCGTTACTAGTGTGTCGGGGATCCCGTGTGTGCAGAGGACCCTTCTGAGCGCCCGGACTGCTGCTGCGGTGGAGGTCGAGGCCACCGGGATTACCTCCAACCATTTCGTGTATGCGTCCACCAGTATAAAGAAGATCTGGCCCTGATGCGGCCCCGCGAAATCCACATGGAGGCGGGACCATGGCCGCCCGTTCGATTCCCACCTGTGGGTCGGGGCGGACGGCGGGTTGGGTCTGGACTCCTGGCATGGTTGGCACCTTCTTACCCACCCTTCTATTTCCTCATCCATGCCTGGCCACCACACGTAGCTCCGTGCCAGGGCTTTCATTCTCACGATGCCCGGGTGGGTCTCGTGGAGATCCTCCAATACCTGCCTGCGCAAGGGGGGGGGGGGGACCACCACCCTGCTACCCCAGAGTATGCACCCCTTGTGTGTCGATAGCTCGTCCTTCCTGGACGCGAACGGCCGGAAGGCTTCTTCCGCTTTGCCCGAGGGCCACCCCCTTCCCACCCAGTCCCTGACCCGTGCGAGGACGCGGTCTCTCCCGGTCGCCCGAGCCACCTCGCTCGCGTGCAGGGGGCGCTCGGGGAGCGACTCTATGAGCATCACTCCGTGTGCCGGGGCGGGATCTGGGTCCGTCGCGGGTAGCGGGAGGCGGCTGAGGGCGTCTGCGTGACCCATTGCTTTACCGGGGCGGTGTATCAGCGTATACGTGTAAGAATTCAGGAACAGGTTCCACCTTAAAACCCTTTGAGACAGAATTTGGGGGGTCTGACGATCGGGGGCTAGGAGGCCGAGGAGCGGCTTGTGGTCAGTAGCGATGGTGAAGCACCTACCGTAGAGGTAGTCATTGAACTTATGCACCCCCGCCACGATCGCCAGGGCCTCCTTATCGATCTGGGCGTAGTTCCTCTCTGCCGGGGACAGAGTCCTGGAGTAGTAAGCGATTGGCACCTCTCCCCCGCCCGGGAGTTGGTGCCCTAAGACCGCTCCTACTCCGTAGGGAGAGGCGTCGCAAGCCAGGATCAGGGGTAAGTTTTCATCGTAGTGATGAAGTACCGCGTTAGAGACCAGGAGGTCTTTCACCGCCTGGAACGCCGCTGCTTGGTGTTTACCCCAGACCCACGGGGCTTGTTTATCTAACAAACGGTGTAACGGCTCCGCCACGGCGGCCTTGTGGGGCAAGAATGCGTGGTAAAAGTTCAATAAACCTAAAAAACTCTGTAGTTCTGCTTTGCATTTGGGGGCAGGGGCTTGAACTATGGCCCTGGTCTTGTCTGCCGTTGGGTGAATTCCAGCCGCGTCCACGGCGAACCCCAGGAACTCCACCCGCGGAACTCCCAACAAACATTTCTCCTTTTTGACTTTCAGCCCCGCCGCTTGGAACCGTCTGAGGACCTCTCGCAGGCGGCAGCCGAACTCTCCATCGGTGGGGGCGGCGATTAAAACGTCGTCAAAGAAGGGTTGAACTCCGGGGATCCCTTTGAGAAGAGAGTCCATTATGCTCTGGAATATCCCCGGAGCTACGCTAACCCCGAACTGCAGCCGTTTAACCCTGAACGCACCCCTGTGGGTCACTATCGTCTGTGCCTCCGCTGTCTTAGCGTCGACCGGCAGTTGCTGGTATGCTTGTGCTAAGTCCAGCTTCCCAAAAACCCTCGCCCCGGCTAGTGCTGCCAGGACATGGCTGACTACCGGGACTGGATAGGGGTTGTCTTGCAGTGCCTTATTTATCGTGCACTTGTAGTCAGCGCAGATCCTTACTTCCCCGTTGGGCTTGACCGGCGTTACTATGGGGGTCTCCCATTCTGCATACGTTACCGGCTCTAGGACGCCCTGGGCTGTGAGGCGGTCCAGCTCTGCCTCTATTTTTTTGTTTGAGGGCGAACGGAACGCGCCTCGCTTTGAGCCTTATGGGCCTGACCATAGGGTCGATCGGTAGGGTGATGGGCGGGCCCTTGTAGCTCCCCAAGGACCCGTCGAAAACCTCTGGGAACTCCCGGCAGACCCCGTCGAAATGGCTGGTCTGCACGTGGTCCACCCCCACCAGCTGGATCCCCAGTGGTTTGAACCAAGCCAACCCGAGGAGTGTGGTCAGTTGGCGCTTGACCACTAGGATGTCTAGGGGCCCCTTAAAACCCCCTCTTTCTACATGCACCCGGGCCCACCCCACGATGTGTACTGGGTTCTTCTGAAAGTCCCTCAGTACGAAGTCCACTGGCCTCGTTTGGAGGCGGCGGCTGGGACATAGTCTCTTGAGGGTTTCCTCCGAAATGATAGAGATGGAGGACCCCGAGTCTACTTCCATGATGCAGGGGGCGCCCTCGATTAGGACTGACATTTTGACCTTGTCTGGGGCCGAGAGGGGCAAGCTCAATACCTGCAGACTGGTGGATGCCGTCGTGTGTGTGTCCATGGAGTCGTGATGCGCTGACGGTTGGCGGCGGCTGTTCTTGGCCCGGCAAGCCCGGGCGATGTGGCCTGTCTTTCCGCAGCTGCGGCAGTCCAGGTTTCGGTACGGGCAGTCCCCCCGCTCGTGGGGGTCGCCGCAGCTGGCGCACCGGGAACCGGTGGTGGCGGTGGCCCTCTCCGTCGCTCGTTGTCTCGCGGGGGCCCGTGTGTCCGCTCTTTGAGGCCGCCGGAGCTGGAACGCTTCTTCCTCTGCTCGGTCCTCCGGCTCCGTTTCTCCCTGGTGGACTGCCTCCCCACGTGGCTGGCCGTACGCCTTGGTGGCCCTTTCGAACGCCGTCGCCTCGTTGAAGGCTTGTTGTAGGGTGAGCTCCTCTTTTGCGAAGAGCTTCTGCTGCAGTCGCTCGTCCCGGAGGCCCCAGACAAATCGGTCCCTCAGGGCTTCGTCCCTCTTGTCGAAACTGCAGTTTCCGGCGATCTGCCGAAGGGCCGCCAGGTAGACCGCCGCTGTCTCCCCCGCCTTCTGGTCCCTCTTGTGGAAGAGGAACCGGCGGGCGACGATGGACGGTTGGGGCGAAAAGTGGCCCGTGAGGAGCCTCACGACCTCTCCGTAGGTCCTCTCGGTCAGCTTCGCCGGAGCGGAGAGACCGCGTGCGATCTCGAAAGTTTCTTCTCCACAGACACTCAGCAGGACGTCTCTCTTTCGGTCGTCGTCGTCGATCAGGTTCGCCCGCAGGTAGCACGCGACTCGTTCCGTATAGGTCTCCCATCTCTCGGGGTGCTCCGGGTTGAATTCCGCAAGATGGCCCGTCATTACACTCGGGTTCGCCATGGTGGCGGCGGGCTGTGCGGTCCTGCGGTCCCCACCTTCCTCGTCTCCGGCCAGGTCTGGTTCCCCTCGGGCGGCCGGACCTAGCTAGATCCCACCTTCGTCGCCAGTGTAATGTACTGGGAGACGAGTCGTGGTGGAAGCTTATTCTTTATTCGCTGGTACATTACAGAACAGAACAGACGCGGCCGGGTCCGCTAATTTATACATGCATCCCGGAACATCCCCTTCGCTGGCCAGCCCAATCCTGGCCAGTTAAACTTCCCGCCCTTGGTCTGGATTGGCGGGGCTTTTCCCGCGCAGCGCACGGCGACCTGAGTGCGCCCTCAGGTCGCGCGGCGCTTGCGCTGAGTCCGATACTCTACACCCTATATGGAGGCTGGCAACCCTAGACATTAAATTCTGTCAAGCTGCAGCAATTGTATATTAAAATTTCAGTCTTCAGCTTTACACACACACACATATTATGCATCAGTGTTATAGTGTTCCTGTTACTGCTAGGGACCTACTGTGATGATTTAGCATCATGATATGTGACGTAAAAAAAATGTTAGGTGAGAAAAGATAACTTCTAACAATATTAATTCAGGATTAAACATTCCTTAATAAATGCCACTGGAAATGAATTATGGGAATTCTTCAGGGAGTTACCAAACAAGATTTTTTCATATCTATTGTCCCATGGTAAGAAATTAAAATTCTGTAAATTGGATTTCCTTTCTGTTGCTTTGTATGCCAATACACTGCGTCTCATTAAAATTGCAACTTTATAGCTTGGCACAACTAGTTTGAAGCTGTTTCCAAAATAATGGCTTTGTTCCCCATTATGGAGCATTCTATGAAATATTCCAAAAATATTGCAAACTCAAAAGTATTGCAAAACTGTTAACATTTCCTATGAACAGACAAGGACTTCCGCATTTGAGAAACACATTTTTAAGGCTAAACATTAAAGCCAGCTCTTAAAAATCTGCACTATCATTTGAATTTGAAGTAGCTGATGTCTTCAGATATACATATCAGGTTCTCTGAAATTTGTTCCGACTTGGATTTATAGCATCCATCAGTATGTAGTCAGAAATGTGTAGTTTTGTTATTGAGTAGGAAGGGTAGTCGGAGTTAATAAAAGGCTTTTATGCAATTCAGTGACTTACACTTCTTTGACTGTTAATAAAAAGACTTGCCTGTTTGTTGTTGCACATTTGATTTACAGTTTAATAGGCATACAATCATCTCTTTAGAATGATCCAGCAGACATTTACAAAATAGGCTTTTCAAAGCATCCTTACAAAATACACTAATTCATTTTCTAGGCAGAAAGGTGCCATTAACAAACAGAATGAAAAAAGAAGGAAAGAGATTCATTCTTGATATCTAGTAGCACAACTTCAGAATTCAAAGTACCACTAGAACAATGGCTAAGATATACATTATTTTGTCCATAATTTAAAACACTAAGTAAGCAGTATTTAGTTGAACACATCATTCAGTTATACTAGAGAATCTCTCTCTTTCTCCCATTTGTATCCTCCAAGAATCTTAGGGCAGTTTGGTGGTATACATGGTTCTTCCTTATTTATCTTTACAATGACCCTGGGTGATAGTTTAGGTTGAGGGAGTATAGCTACTTGAAGTCATTCAAAGAGCTTCAAATCTAAAAGGATTTCAGTCTAGATCTCTCCAGCCCTAGTCTAACATTGATTGTCCTGGCCATCCCCACAGCTTCATCTCCTCATTCTCGCATAGCCTTACTCCATGAAACTGTTCTGCTTGTGTGTGTTTCTGATCTTTTCCATTCTAGTAGAATGAGATTTTGAAGCAAAGCAGAATTACCATATCCCCCCATTCCCATTTATAACTGGAGACCTAGTTAAAAAGAAGAATAAGAGATTGGATTTATACCCAACCTTTCACTGCCCAAAGGAGTCTTGGAGTGGCTTACAATCTTCTTTCCCTCCCCACAACAGACACCCTGTAAGGTAGGTGGGACTGAAAGAGCTCTGACAGAAACTGCTCTTGAGAGGAACAGCTCTGTGAGAACTTGTGACTGATTCAAGGTCACACCAGCAGGTGCATGTGGAGAAGTGGGGAATCAAACCTGGTTCTCTCAGATAAGAGTTAAATAATTAGTTATATTTTAATTGGTTAGGAATAGATTTTTTGCTTACAGCTGTAGCATTTTTCTTGTGTTTCCTACTGCATTTGGCTCCTCTAATGTTACCTGTATTGTAACCATGTTCTATTGCACATGTTTTATGACATATTTTGTATACATCCTGTAATTTTAGTACTGTTCTGCAGTGTTGCATTTTAGTGCAAAGCTTTAATTTTCATTCTCTCATGGTTAGTGCTGAACTCTGTATCTCTGTGCCCCCCCACCCAGTGCTATGATAATCCCTTCCTTATCCTTCCATTTAAAGCTCCTTCTGTATCTTATCTTTCTCTTTTGTGTGAAGGAAAAGGAGGCAAGCAGATGCTCATACCATTCCTGTAGATGGGACAATGATAGCACCAGCATGCTTTCCTATCCACCTCCCTTCTTCTTCCATGCATGCACACATACACAACATTTCTATGGATGGGAAAGGAGTGTGCTATTAACCCTATGCATCAAAACTGCTGTTTGTCTCTTGTGGAGGGCGGGAAGGTAACTTTATTTCTTTCCCCTGCAAGGCAAGTTACAGGTTGGGGGGTGGGGGAGAAGTGATTTGTTTAGAGAAAACAGCATAGGAAAGGTTTCCACAGCCAAGCACTTCAGTCAATCTAATGCTGTACATTTTTTCAAGTCGCCATTTTGTTGCTTCACTCACCAAGCTGCCATTTTGTGAGTGGTAGCTCTCCAGCCTCTTAAAAAAAATTAAGTTGCTCCCAGACACAGTCTGTCCTTTCCTAATATGGCTGTGATTTTGTAGTCTAGGAGTAATAATACAAATTGTTTCTCCCTGTTTATATGAGAAAAATCGTTTTGCATCTAGCAGCATTTAACTAGGCAGCTGGAGATAGTTGGGAGCTGGGAGATCTCCAGGTCCAATTGGAGGCTGACAACCCTAAATGATTGTGTTGTCTGGATGTATGTGGCAGCAAAGTTGGCAACTGGGTTTACTGCAAGCTCTGGTACCAGTGTCCATGTTCAAATTAGATGTTGTAGTATTGTGAATGAGGAGTTGGGAGGCTGTCCATGGGCAATAAATGGTTTGTCCCCCACCCCACCCTCAAAGTCTCCAAGTATTTTCAAGCACAATCTTGGCAACTCTACAATCACTGGACCTAACAACATCAACTGCACTATTTCAGGCTCATTTATTGCTCATCTTCTAATGCCCTACATGCCATTAAATGCCAACAATATCCTTTAGTGGGCAAACAGGTCAAATCTTACATCAAAGGATAAAAGGACACAAATCTGACATCAAGAATCTTGAAACTGAGAAACCTGTTGGAGGACAACCTTCCAGGACAGTCCATGGGGGGAGCGGGCTCAAAGTATCTGTTTTATTGCAAAGGAACTTCAGAAACAGACTAGAATGGTAGACTGCTGAGTTACAAGTTGTTATAACACTCAGGACAATGGACCCCTCAGGACTTAACAGAGATATTAATTTCTTATCTCACTATACCTGCTAATGTCATTCTGTTCTTGCTTCTGTCAGAAGCAATGCTGTATGCTAATTTGCTGCTGTTCACAGATCTTACTAACCATCTTCATCCAGTATTAGACATATTTGCTGCTCAGTTACTTATGCATCTTGACTCTAATTGTCCTTTACTGGCAATACCTCTCTCACCCTCTACTTATGTGTAATGGCTGGTGACTTCTGTTTCAATGTATCTGAAGAAGTGTGTGCACACACAAAAGCTTATACCCAGAATAAAACTTTATTGATCTTAAAGGTGCCACTGGATTCAAACTTTGTTCTGCTGCTTCAGACCAACAAGGCTACCCACCAGAAGATTATTGACAGGCAGACAGACAAACAGACAAATGATAGATAGATAGATAGATAGATAGATAGATAGATAGATAGATAGATAGATAGATAGATAGATAGATAGATAGATATTTCACCATATAAAATATGAAGCAAACATTATTTTTAATGATACTTCATCTTTTAAAAATCACCATATGAATAAGTTTTGATGTATTTTAATTCAGAGAACAAAAATAAGTTACACATATCCTTCAGTGATATCTTATTCGAGTTCTGTGGAGGACACAGTCATTCTACACTTAGACATATATAAGCAACTATCTAGAACAGCACCTTCACAGGGGGTTGTGGACAGGCATACATGAACGACTAGCCCACTAGAGCTCAAAAACCTGTCATTATTCAGGGCTCACTATGTGATGAAGGAGATGTGGGACACAACGTTGATGTAATGCCTGCTGGCCAAGGGGATAAAGGAGACTGTATTTTGGCTTAGCTAAAAAGGGGTATGTGAAGAAGTTACATTAAAAAGATGTATGAAGAAGAGACCTTGACAAGCATGCAGGATCAAGAGGCAAAGGTGGGAAAGTTGCACAATATATCAAGAGTGAGAAAGTTTTTTATTACTGTAAAAACTTTATGGTGATCTATTTGTGGAAATGGGACAAGTAACAGCATATGTCAAATAAAACTGGAAATACATTCTGATTTACAGAATAATTATGATTCCATCCAACACAGCTTACGTTCATTTTTCCCCCACACATGAAACCAAATCCGTATTCATGAAGACTTAGCAAACCATAGGGTGCAATTTGTGGAGGAAGTCATTTAATAAAATAGGACTATTGCAGAAAATCTGCTTATCTACTAGGCTAAGATTTTAATAGAAAAACTGAAAAAGTCTTGATGAACAAAGAGAGATGCTGCACTATATGGGTATGGAGAACACAAGCAATATTTAAATATTTTAACAGTAGGAAGCAACGTTTACTGCTGCACAGATTGCTGCACAGTTCAATTTTGCTTGGCATTGCTTAATCCCCCCAAATTAAAACCCCCAAAGGATCATACTGATGGAAGCATTTTACTTCCTTCCCCACCCCCTCTTACATGTCCTCCCAAATTACTATGGCTATAGTAAGAAATATTGTTATTAGATCTGGTGCCATGAATTATTGTAATAGCGGCAGGTCCCTTTTTCCATACAGAATTATGAATCTGCCCACCTTGAATGGTGTGAGTTTTGTATGTAACTTTCTTTCTCATCTCTCAGTAGTTTCTAAAATAATCTGTCATTGGAAGTGTTAATCCCAAAGGCTACTTGAGAGCCAATATTGTGTAGTGGTTTGAGTGTCAGACTAGGATCAGGTTAGAGTCCTTATTCTGCCATGAAAGTTCGTTGAGCAATTTTGGGCTAACATAACAAAAGGGGAAGAAATGGCAGGTGATAGTGACTGTCTGACTTATTGTACATAGTCTCTAGGCATTTTGCCATGCAGGCTCCATTGGGGGAATCAGAACATTTACCAGCTGCTGGTACTGTCCACAGTATGGATGGACACAAATAAAAAAAGGATGGTTTGGTTCAGTTTAGGAGTTGAGGCAGACAATGAACTGAACTCTGAATGGAACTGACCCAAATTGGTGTCACTTGAACATAATCAGTCTGGCAAGTTTAGTTCCCCTTTTCCTCCTGACTGTGGTGAGCTGTGGCCAGAAGACAAGGGGGTAAGGATTGCATGGAAAAGGGCTTCATTTAACACTTCAGTTTTGTCCCCCCGCCCCCCAAAGTGATGAGACACAAAACCAAAGGGTTAAATGGTTGCCAGTCAATCATTTAAATCTAACAGCTGAGCTGCAGACCTTGCACTGTTCAGCTGGTAGATTTAAATGGCTGGTCCTGACTGAGTAGTTAAATTAAACTGACATAAAGTCTGGTAAATGTTCAGAGAAGGCAACTCTGGTTCAGCTCTGAATCAACCCAAGTTTGGCCAAAATTTTGGCTCATGAGCCAGTTTGTGCCCATCCATAGTCAACAGCAATCATTTTGAGTAAAGGAACTTAATTCCTGTGGACAGTTCCAGCACCAAGTTAATGCTGATTTCCCCAGAAAAAGCCTGTACAGTGAAACACATTGGGACTTTGTATAATAATGAAACAGTCAGCTATCACCTGGCTTTCCCCCGCTTTTTGTTCTGTTGGTATGTTGCTGGGTGCAGCCCTTTCATTCTTCATCCTTTGCTTTTGGGCTCATGACAATTTTAGGATCATGGCATTTACTCTCACAGGATAAAATAAAGGAGAAGAGAACAACACAGCCATTTTGGTTCCCCTTTGGGGAGAAAGGCAGGGAACAAATGAAATCCATAAAAAATAATATAAATACAAGCCATTGGCAGGCAGCTGTAACTACCAATATATATCAGGCTATTGTTCTTATATTCATTAGACTGAAGTGGGTGTTTTGTTTTGGCTTTGTTTTTGAATACCACATTATTTCAATAGTAGTACTGAATAATACATTTTGTGTTCTTTAATTATCAAAACCAGAAATTAGGATATTTCCAGGAGATATTCCTGAAAGCATTTGTTTCCCTTTTTTCTATTGATTCCTGGATATGGAGGAAAAGAGAACTATTTTTAGATAATTAGCAATTTTATCATGTGCTCCTGGTGTCACGTTGATTAGCAGCAGATACTGTAAGTAGAAGTAAATACAAGGTAGAAACTTGATCACTGTGAATCTAGATTTTAGGAAACGGACTTGTTTCATTGTAGCAATAGATACTGAAAGAAGAAGTAAATACAAGATAGAAACTAGACTGCTATGAATCTAGATTTTAAGAAATAGACTAATTCAGTACTATGCCCTCAAGACTGTTTTAACGGACTTGTTTCATTGTAGCAATAGATACTGAAAGAAGAAGTAAATACAAGATAGAAACTAGAATGCTATGAATCTAGATTTTAAGAAATAGACTAATTCAGTACTATGTTTTAATAGGGTACAAGAGGGATTGGACCTGAGACCTGTTGCATACAACAAGTTCTATACCTCTGAGTCACAGCTGCTTCCTGGTTAATACAAAGCACAAGAATTTCCCACAGAGCATGAGTGGCTCTATAAAAAGAAATAAAAAACTGCAAAGTATTATTATACTTTAATAACATATAGGAGTATTGAATAGGTATCCGGGCACATTAAGGAGATAATAAAAGAATGTCACCACTACCTTAAACTCAATCATGGAGCTTCTCTGACCAGTTTCTTTTTGCATATCCAAAGGGACCTAGTTAACACAGTGCTTCAGAATCCTACTTGTAGGTCTACGCCACAAGCAGGAGACCTGGGAGGGCATCTACAAGCTGCCACCACTCTGGCACGGGGTTGTCTGGAAGGGTCCAAAGCACCCAACTGACCCTGTGTCTTCCTTCTCGACAAGTACCTTTTAACCATGACCAAAGAGATGTGAGGACCTAGGCAGTATAGCAATAGTAAGTTTATTGTAAGAACTCAAGAACAAGTGGTTTTAATTATTAGCGCAACAGTGAAAGTGGAAAAAAATCAGTAAAGGTCATGCAAAGAAAATAAAAGCCCTGACACATTCCCTTCTTCTGCTTTCAACTGACTCATCCTTCACTGGATGAGAGAACCCTCCTGCTGCAGCTTCTCTCCATCTCAGCCTTTCCAGAGAGAACATTTCCTTCTCTCCAGCTAGGCTTCTTATCCTTTCCTTCAAGGTCCCACCCCTCTATTCTCCATTGGGCAAGTTTTCCCTCCAGAACCTCTGCCTACCCAATTAGAGGGACAGAAGGGCTCCTGGGAGATGTAGGCTTGGTTGCTTTCCTGACTCCTGAAGGCAACACTAGGCCTAGGATCATGACAGTCTATTTGAACACTTTTGCTTGGGGGCCTTGCTTCCTCTTTTCTTTTTGTGATCTTGACCTGTGGTTGCTGCCTATTCAACTGTAACTGAGCCAGGAAAAAAACTTTAAACTAAAACAAACAAACCCTGAATATGTTCTTTTGATCTTTCTACCCTAAAGGATCAGGACCTTGTCTCTTTTTTGTTTCTGATCAAACCTGAACAGCAGATGCATGTTCACCTATTGCTGCACTGATTTTGCTGCCCTTATGTGCTGCTGCTCTATATAGACAACTAGGATAAATCTTAGCTATGATTAGCCCTTCTGTAGATAACCAAATTAAATCCTTTATGTGAATAATCATCCCTGACCTGGAATAAGCAACCCTGACCTGATCTTTTCAGATCTTAGAAGCTAATTATGGCCAGCCCAGGCTAATATGTGACTGGGAGACCACCAAGGAATACTTGGGTTGTGATTTGGAAGCAGGCAATGGCAAACTACCTCTGAATGTGTCTTACCTTGAAAACTCTATGGGGTCACCATAAGTCAGTTATAAGTCATATATGTTAGAAGTTACAAGACCCTCCCCCACATTGACAACACTTTCCATGTGGATAACCAAATCTTCACAGTAGGGGACATCCACATCTACCATTTAGGGTTCTGCAAACTTAAGGGAATTCCCCTGGTTTGTAGAGGGGGAGGAATCCTTCTTAAACTAATTTGGGATAACCCAATTTAATAGTGATGTCTGTGCATGTGCAGCTATCACCCAGAGTCTGGGTGATATTTTTGTGTTACAACAAAGCAAAAGGTACATGAACAGGGGCAGTGACCAAGAAAAAGATGTCATAGGTGGCTAATCAAAAGAGGACTTGAGTCAGCTGAAGCAGGATGGGCAGCAAAGTAGAACTGGTAGAAAGTGAAGCAAAGCTGAAGCCAGCAGGGTTGAATGAGATGTAAACCAAAGCCAGTATGCCCAGGGGAGGAGCAGCTGGAGTAGGCAAAGAAGATGAGTAGCGAAGCCAGACATGGAGAGACATGAAGCCAGACAGTATTTTGCAGGTTCCCCCTCCTTGTTATTTTGTTATTTCATGATTTATTGTTATCAATATTTTATTTACAGTATTTATATCACCTGTCTTATGATCCAAAGGTAGATTACAGTCATGAGCACAAACCATATAATTAAAACACTGTACAAAAATGCAAAGCAAAACCATAGACTATTACCTACAACTACTGCTACCAACGTATTAATTGGCCGTCAGAAAGTAGTTCAGTCTTATTAGTTAATATTTATTTTTTATTTTTTAAAAATTAACTGTCTTTCTACTTTGCAGCACTCAAGGCAACTTACAATGTAAATAAAACAATGTTTATAAAACACCCAGCCAAAGCTTTGGTTTTCAAGGTGACTGCTGTGTCAAGTAGCACTCCCAAGCTGAGATCATGTTTTTTCAAGGGGAACATAACCCCATCCAAGACAGAAGAGATCTAAAGTCCCTAGTCTGCCTTTCTATTAACAAAGAGCACCTCTGCCTTGTCAGGATTAAGTTTCAACTTGCTCACCCTCATCCATCCCATTACTGACTCCAAGCACCAGTTCAGAATATCAGTAGCATCCTTGGAATTTGGTGGAAAAGAAAGCCAGGTTGTTATTGGAGCTACCTTTACGGGAGCACATTCAACCTGCACTGGAGACATTGCACTGGTTGCCTGTGGCGTTCTGAGCTTGCTTCAAAGTGAATGTTATGACCTTTAAAGGCCTATATGGCCTGTTTACCTCTGGGACCACTTTTCCTAGGCTTCCCAATCCCCAGGTCCCAGCGGGGGATCCCCTGGTTTTACAGGCTTCCCCCCTCCCCCAGCCAGCTGGCCGGTGGGGGAAGCTCCACCCCCATAGCCATTATGCACCTTCAGGAACGATTCCCATAGGGAATGATGGGGAATTGATCCGCGGCTGTCAGGGGCTCTGGGGGGGGGCTGTTTTTTGAGGTAGAGGCGCCAAATTTTCAGTATAGCATCTAGTGCCTCTCCCCAAAATACCTCCCAAGTTTCAAAAAGATTGGACCAGGGGGTCCAATTCTATGAGCCCCAAAAGAAGGTGCCCCTATCCATTATTTTCTATGGAAGGAAGGCATTCTAAAAGGTGTGCTGTCCCTTTAAATGTGATGGCCAGAACTCCCTTGGAGTTCAATTATGCTTGTCACACCCTTGCTCCTGGCTCTGCCCCCAGTGTCTCCTGGCTCCACCCCCAAAGTCTCCTGGCTCCGCCCCCAAAGTCCCTAGATATTTCTTGAATTGGACTTGGCAACCGTAACTTTTCCCCATATGAGCCTCAGAGAGTACTACAATCAAGCTTACAAAATCTCCTAATGATCCCCAGGCCAAAGGATGCTCAGCTGTCCAGCACCAAAGCAAGAGCCTTTTTGGTGGCAGCCCCTACCCTCTGGACTGCTCTCCCTGAAAACATCAGGGCTCTGCATGACTTGCCACAATTCCACAGGGCCTGTAAGACAGAACTGTTCAAACAAGCTTTTAACATCTAATGGAGATGACCAGTACTTCACCGCCCCACAGCACTGATGTCCTAACCCAACCCAAACAGAAATGTAATGCACTAAACAACATCCAATAATATCATGGTAAATAGCGCTAATCAAGAACTAATAATAATGCCATCTAGGGATTAGAACTGTATATGTTTGAGATGTTTTAATGATTTTATTGTGATTTTATTGTAACAATTTAATTCCATGTTGTTTTAACTGTTGCTAGCTGCCCTGAGCCCACCAGAGGAGGGGAGGATATAAATATAATAAAATAAATAAATAAATAAAGGTAAAGCTAGGTATCATCCAAATATTGCTGACATCACAGCCATAGCATTGAAAATCCCTTTGAAAGAGTTCAGGCCTTACAAAAAAGCTCAAGAGTGTCTTGCTAACCACCTTTGGAAGACTGCTACAGTACCCTGGATATAGACAGCATTGCCACATGAGGGGCTGGGGAACCAAAGTGGGAAGCACTGCAAAGATCTTTAATGGGTTGATATGTGGAAAAGCCATCCTTCAGAAATGTAAGTTCCTTTATTTATTTATTTTAAAAGCAGCTCTATAAAAGAGTTTCTGCTCAATGGATTACATGGAGTTTGTATTGTTAAAACGTTCTTTGCTCTACAGATTTAGCCAAAAATATTCCCTTTAGTTCTACCTACTACCTACCTATTTTAATTCTACCTATTTGTATTAAGTGGAAGTCAGAATGGGATATGGAACAACTGACAGGTTTAGAAAAGGAAAAGGAGTTTGACAAGGATGTATATTGTCACCCTGTTTATTTAATTTATATGCAGAGTACATCATGTGGAATGCTGGCCTGGATGAAGCACAAACCGGAATTAAGATTGCCGGGAAAAACATCAACAACCTCAGATATGCAGATGATACCACTCTAATGGCAGAAAGTGAAGAGGATCTAAATAACCTCTTGTTGAGGGTGAAAGAGAAGAGCGCAAAAGTAGACTTGAAACTCAACATCAGAAAAACTAAGATCATGGCATCCTGCCCCATCATAATGTGGCAAATAGAAGGGGAAGACATGGAAGTAGTGACAGACTTCACATTTCTGGATCCAAGATCACTGCAGATGGTGACTGTAGGCATGAAATTAAAAGACGTTTGTTCCTTGGGAGGACAGCTGTGGCAAACCTAGGCAGTATAATAAAAAGTAGAGACATCACCCTGCCAACAAAAGTCTGTATAGTTAAAGTGATGGTATTCCCAGTAGTAATGTATGGCTGAGAGAGTTGGACCATAAGGAAGGCCGAGCACAGAAGAATAGATGCTTTCGAGCTGTGGTGCTGGAGAAGAATCTTGAGAATCCCTTGGACTGCAAGAAGATCAAATCACTGAGTCCTAAGGGAAATCAACCCTGACTGTTCCCTGGAAGGCCAGATGCTGAAGCTGAAACTCAAATACTCTGGCCACCAAATGAGACGGGAGCACTCACTGGAGAAGATCCTGATGCTGGGAAAGACAGAAGGCAAAAGAAGAAGGGGATGGCAAAAGATAAGATGGCTGGACAGTATTACTGATGTAACTAACACAACTTTGAGCAGACTTTGGAGGATGGTGGAAGACAGGAGGGTCTGGCGTGACTTGCTCTATAGAGTCACAAAGAGTCGGACTCAACTGTGCGACTGAACAACAACAAATTTATATTTAAAAAGATAATTTAGGCATGGTGGTGATCTTAACAACAGAGAGTGGAAGTAGGCAGATTTCAGTTGCTTTCTTTCCTGAAAGTTATATTTCTTTTACAACTCTTCTGGTTTATGAATATGAGATAATAAATTAGCCAGGGCAATTGTAATTTTCAACACAGTTCTAATAATTCAAAATTTGATCCACAAACCAATTTTTTAAAAAGTGTTGAGTTCATCAGATGGGAGAAAATATCTCAAATTTGGTCAGTCTTTGTTTATTAATTCTTAATCTATTCTTGCAAAGAAAAAAAACCCCTTTTCCTCTCCTGTACTGATTAACTGTACATAATGCAGTACAAGTTCCAGTTTGCAATGTGGAAATTGATCAAGTCAGGAAACTGAATCCCAATTTAATTTTAAAAGACATTCAAATTAACTCTACAAGGACATTTTCTTTCAGGATTGATAATAATTGTTTAGAATATTTGAGGAAAATAGTTTCTGTAAGGGTTTCTAATGCAAGTTATTTCCATGATTAATTTATTGAATAATTTGCATATATAAGTGCCAGACTCACTTATCTTGATTAGAGAGACTATTATTAAGACATTATGCAGTTTGCTAATATAACTACATCTGAACCGGCCACACTTACTGATTTCAATACTTAAATAACAAATTTGGGATGGTGAAGCTGTTGCTATTTTTTTTTTTTTAAAAAAAGAGAGGCATCCAGGATCACACCCAAACTTCTCACCATTGATTATGGTATTAGCAACATCCTATTAAGGGTGGGGATCTGGATTTCTGATTCTATCCCCCCATAGCACAGGAACTCTATTTTAGATGGATTTAATTTCAGCTAACTCTGCTTCAATCAGTCATCTACAGCCTTCAGTGCCCTGGTCAGAACCTCTGGAGCAATGTCTGGGTGGCCATCCTTCAGCAGAGATAGCTGAGTTGTCATCTGCATACTCATGACAGCCCAGCCTAACCCCCCAGACCAAGTGGACAAGGGGGCACATATAGATGTTAAATAACAGGGGAGAGGATAATTCCCTGGAGGATGCCACACACCAAGGGGTAACATGGTGAAACCCTCTCCCCAAACACCACCCTCTGTCCCCGACCTTGAAGAAAAGAGACACACCATTGCACGATGGTCCTTGTATAGTGAGCCGCTTTGGCGAGTTGATGGGTCATAAGATCATAATCAGCCATGTTGAAATTCTGCTGTCAGCTCAAGTAATAACAGCAGTACTGTCCTGCCTCAATTCAAGTGTCTCCAGAGGTCATCTGTGAGGGCAACCAGCTCCATCCCATAACCAGGACAGAAGCTGGACTAAAATGGTTCCAGGATAAAGGAGTCATCCAGGAAGGCCTGGAGCCGTTCTGGTACAACTCTCTCAACTACCTTACCCAGGAATGAGAGTTGGACACTGGGTGGTAGTTAGTTGCATCTGTAGGATCCAGAGATGGTTTCTTCAAGAGCAGCCTCACCACTGCTTCCTTTAAAGAAACTGAGAAGGTCCTTGAACTCAGGGATAAGTTGATAATATACTTGAACCAATCCCAGATTCCTATACTTTTGTGAAACACAATGAAAAATGCCATGTGAAGATTCAGAGATCAGAACAAACAAGATAACTATAGTATCCAGATTAACCCTCATTTGTTCACATATGCTCTAAATTCAGGGTTTTTTCAAACTATGATGCTGCCTTCCCTAGAGAAGCTCTGATCCCTTCCGTGAGAGACTCATGCACAATAAAGAAAGATAAGAAAAGGGAACATTTTCTTCCTGTTCCATTCAATTTATCTATTTTGAGTTTTGTCTCTACCCATAAGGAGAAAAGTTATGGCAAAGGTTGAGACATACTTTTCTAGATTTCTGTGATCCAGTTTGTGATGTCCTAGCAGTTTCTAAACTGAATATTTTTCTTTGGAAAAAAAAGAGAGTCAGTATTATGTCATAGTCCATTATACTCTTGTCATTCATACAGTAAAAATGCTATTTACCAATCTTTATTCATTCATTTCCTTTTTAAAAATTTAACAAACATTACAAGATCTCTTGATGGTGATTGTCTAACATCTCCATAGAATGTTCTTAATCAAAGGTCTGTTGATGTTTAGATTAAGCTTTAAAAGGTGAGAATTATCAATGACTCATAGAGCAGTTTGTCTTAGGGGAGATTAGAACATGGATTTCTTCCTATTCAATCATTAATCACACTGTCCCTCTTGAAGCTTTATGCAAATTTTCATTGCTCCATGTAGATATCTTTGAACTCATTAGGCAGTATATTTTTAATTCATATTTGAAAGAATAATGGGGCACATGGGGCATGCCATACTCTTATGTTCTCATTATGATTGACTAGTCAAATCTGTCCACTGTCAATTCTGTTCCATTGGAGGCAATACAATTCAGCAGAAGTTCATCTCCTTGGATACCCAGGAGCAGAGGTTTCACAATATTTCTGCAGAAAAAAAGGTTAAAATGAAAGCTTTCATGGCTATCTGAATCTATTTTTAGAGGGACTAGATTTGCCTCTTCTCCATTATCCTCACAACAATCCTGTGAGTTGGGTTATATCAATCAGGTACCTTTTGGCCCAGTTACAGCTCCATTTCTGAATGAGATGGATTCAGACCCTGACTCTGTAACATTTGCCATAAAATGGTCTATGGAAGATGAAATAGTGAAATCTCAAATGATTAAGTGAGCAATTAATGTAAATAAAGAAATACAGATGGAAACTTGGGAATATTTGTGGAAGAACTCTATGAAGCTTTCGACGTATCATAGTATTAAAGAGAACTGTTTTAAAATGATGTATAGATGTTATATGACTCCTAAGAAATTGGCAAAGATGAATAATAAGATGCCAGACAGATGTTGGAAATGTAAAAAACATGAAGGTTCTTTCTACCATATGTGGTGGACTTGTGAAAGGAAAAAAAAAAAAGTGGGCTACAGTAAAGTAAGTAAAATACTCCACTGGCTTTAGCAGGTTAAGTGTTAAACAAGAACCTAGGAGACTTGGGTTCAAATGCAACTCACTGGGTGACATTGGCACAGATTAATACCATATGTGGTGGACTTGTGAAAGAGCAAAAAAGTATTGGCAGATGATTCAACAAGAAATTTCTAGGATCTTGGGATATGAATTTAAGAAAGTTGCAGAGACTTTTCTGTTGGGATTACAAATGGTAAAATTTCCAAAAGAAGATAGAACCTTAATCTGGTACTTGCTCTCAGCTGCTAGGACATTGTATGTGCAGTTGTTGAAGCAAGAAAAAATACCAGAGAAATGGGATTGGATTGTAAAAGTTATGACATGGAGTGAAATGGACAATTTAACAAGAATTTTAAGAGACTATGATTTAGAAGTATTTAAGATGGAGTGGAAAAAGTTCAGAAGATACGTAGAAAAAGAGTGGAAAATAAAAGGACATTGAACAATTTTTGATAATTGTTAAGTCTTAGAAAAAATAAGAATATTAATTTTCATTTTTATTAGTTAAGGGTACCTTTAAACATTAGTACTTTAAGTAAATAACACCGGCGGGTCAAGTAATGGGGGGAGGGGTGGATAGAAAGTAATATATGGGATAGATAAAAGAAGTTATTAATGATGCAAGAAATATAATTTGTCACCATACGTGACCAAATAAAATTGTTTTAACCGTGAAACTCTGGTCGTTAGGAGATGTTAGAACTGCAGTGCTGCAGCTTTACCACTCTCCACCACTGGGGCTCTTATTTCTCTAATTATCTGCATGTAAATGTTTCATGGGAAGCCTGAATATAACTAACTAGCCCCATTTTTGTCAGAGCTTGGAAGCCAGTAGGGTTAGCCATGTAACAGTAGCCTCTGCGATCTCTTACCACTGTCCAGCCCACACATTTCATGGAAACCACTGTGGTGTAGTGCTTAGTTTTTTACATTTATATCCTGTTTCCCTCCCTTAATCAAGATACCAAGCAGCTTATCAAATGGTTTTCCCCTTTTCCATTTTATCTTCGCAACAGCAACCTTGTGAGGTTGGCTAAGGCAAGAGCGCGTGATAGGCTCAAAGTCACCAGCAATCTTGCATGGCAGAGTCAGGATTTTAACTTGATGGTTTCAGATCCTAGTGTGGCCCTCTAATGAGTATCCTAATTGAGTACATTGTTTTACATTTGTGTAAGCTGCCTTCAGTCTCAGCAAAAAAAAAAAAAAAGTGGGCTACAGTAAAGTAAAATACTCCACTGGCTCTAGTGGGTTAAGTGTTAAACAAGAACCTAGGAGACTTGGGTTCAAATGCAACTCACTGGGTGACATTGACAAAGATTAATAATAAGATGCCAGACAGATGTTGGAAATGTAAAAAACATGAAGGTTCTTTCTACCATATGTGGTGGACTTGTGAAAGAGCAAAAAAGTATTGGCAGATGATTCAACAAGAAATTTCTAGGATCTTGGGATATGATTTTAAGAAAGTTGCAGAGACTTTTCTGTTGGGATTACAAATGGTAAAATTTCCAAAAGAAGATAGAACTTTAATCTGGTACTTGCTCTCAGCTGCTAGGACAATGTATGCGCAATTGTGGAAGCAAGAAAAAATACCAGAGAAATGGGATTGGATTGTAAAAGTTATGACATGGAGTGAAATGTACAAGTTAACAAGAACCTTAAGAGCCTATGATTTAGAAGTATTTAAGATGGAGTGGGAAAAGTTCAGAAGATATGTAGAAAAAGAGTGGAAAATAAAAGGACATTGAACAATTTTTGATAATGACTAAGTACAAGAGGGAAGAGGATATTAATTTTGGTTCTTATTAATTAAGGGTACCTTTAATATTAAGATTTTAAGTATATAACACATGCGGGGGTCAAGTAACGGGGGGTAGAAAGTAATATATGGGATAGATTAAAAAATAATTATTAATAATGTAAGAAATTGAAATTTATTACCATATGTTGCTAATAAAATTGTTTGAAACAAAAACATTTCTCCACTCTCAGATCACAATCTTGTCAGGTTTTTTGTTTTTTTAAATCTTCACTTGCATGGCTTCTGCAAAGGGAAGTCCTGCCTCACCAACCTTTTGGAGTTCATTGAGAAAGACTCGCCAGAGATTCCTGAGTAAACTTAGCAGAGGATGGGTTCTCTTTCTGATTAAAAACTGGTTAAATGACAGGAAGTAAAGAGTAGGAATCAGTGGACAATTCTCACAATGGAGGGAAGTAAGCAGCGGGGTCCAACAAGGATTGGCATGGGGCCAAGACTATTTCATTTATTCATAAATGATTAGGAACTAGGGGTGAGGTGTGTGGCAAATGAAGTTCAGTGCTGGTAAGTGTAAGGTGATGGCGCATTGGAACAAAAAAAAAAAATCCCCACTTCGAGTATAAGCTAATAGGGATAGAATTTGCTGTGACTGAGAGGGGGGAAATCCCAAGAGTGTTGTGGATAGTTCGGTGAAAGTGTCAACCCCGTGTGCTGCAGTGGTGAAAAAGGCAAACTCTGTGGTAGGCATTCTTGGGAACGGGATTGAGAATAAAATAGCCGATATTGTAATGCCCCTGTATAGATCTATATCGCAGCCTTGTTTGGAATAGTGTGTACAATTCTGGTCGCCGTATCTCCAAAAAGACATTGCAGAGCTAGGAAAAAGTACAGAGAAGGGCAACAAAGTTGATTAGGGGGTTGGAGCACCTTCCCTATGAGGAAAGGCTGATGAGTGACTTTTCAGTTTAGAAAAGAGATGGCTAAGTGGGGGAGGGGGGTCAACATAGAGGTTTATAAAATTATGCATGGAGTGGAGAGAGTTGACAAACAGAACTTTTTCTCCCTTTCAAAATACTAGAACTCAATACAACGAGGCTGATAGTATATTCAGGGTGGACAAAAGGAAATACTATTTTACACAGAGAGTGATTAAAACGTGGAATTCGCTCCTCTGTCTGCACCCTTGGTTCATCAAGGAGATCAGTTCCTAGGCTGACCGTGACCCACAACGTCCTCTTCTCCCTAAAGCACCAACGATAAACGCTTCTTTTTCTTTTTCTTTTAGAACCCTAGGCAACCTCCTACTGCCGGGCCTGCTCATTGCCCAAGTAACCCCCAGACAGCTCCTTGGAGTGCTAACAGGTGGAGAATGCTGACAATGGAAAAAGGTGACATGTGTGGCGTCCCTGTTGCCCTTTCCTCACCAGAGACCAGAGCTGCTGGTGTTAAGAGTCCAAAGCAAGAAGCAGAGACTTCTACACCCCACCTTGGATCTTGCCTGAGTAGCATAAGAGGACATTTACATTTTCCTCCCAGGTGACACTAGAGGATGTTTGCCCTTCTCTGATGTCCATGCTGGCTCTGTTTGAGGCAGGTTGCAGAGGAAGTGACTCTGCAGTCCACCTCGGATGGAGAACTTGGGTAGGTGGCAGCAGAGAAGGCACACACTTCATGCCCCGAGGAGATATCCTCGGTGTCAGAAACATCCCATGTTGAGGGAGGGATCAGCTCTTTCTCCCAGTCCTTCTCTCTAATTACTCAGTAGCACCAGAGTAACACGGTGGCATGGCCAGATTTGATGGCTGGACATAAGATTCACAGCCAGTCTTGAAGGTTTGCATCATTGCAAAAAATCAAAACAGCCTGACTTAAATTGTTTGGTTGCATTTTATACTGCATAATGTCTATAGGTAGGTAACCCCCACATTCAGGATAATCACCTTTCTTTGTTTTTAAGCAAAAACATTCATAAGAACATAAAAAAGAGCCCTGCTGGATCACGCCAGAGGTCTATCTAATTCAACATCTTGCCTCACAGAGTGGACAGCCAATTACGCTGTCTGGAGGGCCAAGCCCTTCCCCTGATTTTGCCTCCTGGCACTAAGATTCAGAGGTTGACCGCCTCTGAATGTGGAGGTTCTTGCCCCTCACCCATACCAATACAGAAAGCTCACTTCTGCTCAGCTTGTAGAGCCAGTGAACAACTACATGTATAGGTGCTCATAATGAACAGTCACTTGGAATCTGAGGCACCAAGGGTGGAGGAGAAGCAGTCCTCAATGTGGTATAACTTGTATGGTATAACTTCCCCTCTTCCCTGCATTTTTTTTTTCAAGGCAAATTTCAGAAGTTTCTATGCAGCAGCTGCATATGTTTTATCCAACCATGCTTTTTTTTACTCTGCAGGTAAAATGGTTCTTTGGTGCAGAAATCTCAGTTTACATTTGTGGTCAGGCAGGGCTTCTCAAAGACCTGGGGCAGGGGTACCCAACGGGGGCTGTGAGAAGCCTTGAGACCCTTGTTTTGACATGCAGAGCTAAACAACCATAATTTTTGTTGATGAGAGTCTAACACAACAATTTTTACAAGTTCTCACAGTAAAAATCAGGGACCTAGAGCTCTGACCTTTTTAGGGTTTGCAGGTCAATGGTGTTTGTCTCACAAATAGCAATATATAAGATAGATGGAAAAGCTATTTAAATCATAGGCCAAAAGAACAGGAAAAATGTTCTTTGCATTGAAATGTACAAGGATGCTATAATACACTTTTACTGTGGATGTATATATATATATATATATATATATATATATATATATATATATATATATATATATATATATATATATATATATATATATATGTGTGTGTGTGTGTGTGTGTGTGTGTGTGTGTGTGTGTATACTTTTTCCTTGTAAAACATAGCCTTTGTACATTCACAAATGCCCTACATTAGGAAACATCTGGCATTCATTTACCGGTGGATCAGAAGGTCAGGACCCCTATCAGGACAGTTGCCTCAGTGCCCCTAGGAAAACATCTGGTATTCCCTTGGGGCACCTGTCACTTTTTGATTTCTGTTGATGAGGATAGGGTCATCCTTTATCTTCTGCAGAGGCCCTCCCAGCCTGTAAAAGCAGAGGGGGAGTAGGAGGCCCCTCCAGGAAAGGCTCCTTGCATTTGGGCTGCCATGGATGAGACATCAAGGTGGGCCATACTACAAGACATCAAAATTGGTATGTGGGGCCCTCAAGAAGCAGCCTCTTGCCTTGTTATCAGCAAGATGATCACTATGGATGTCCAACCCTTCTCCCTTATGAAGGATGTAGCCTTTCACTTGTTGCAGCAGTGATGGTCAAGGCTCCAGGGTGCAAGACAGAACTGTGCACTTCACAACATACTTCTGGAACAGCAAGCAGGACTGTCAGGACATGGTGCAGGCTCCAGGAGGAAACAGTCCTGCCACTGGCTACAAAGTGGTTCTGCTCCATGTGTAGGAGATGGTTGCAGACAGACCACACAGCACAACACATTGCTGGTGTATGATACAGAGAAGCCCAAAAAAGTGGGCGGGTGGCCACAACATCAACTGTGCCTACATGGTCACAAATGCCAGCACCAACATACCAGAAGTCTGATATGTTAAAATCCACTGACAATATGATTGGACTCACTATGATCTTATTGTTTAGAAATGCATAGTTAGGGTCAGACTTGGGAAGAAAACATTAGATGTTTACATTACATTCTGATTTAGATTGCACAAATGCCTTTCAACCATTTAATCAAAACTCACCCAAAGGGTGCGGTCACACTTACATTAAATCCATCAGCAACCCATCTTTAAAGCGCCGTTATTTCGTATGTCAGATAATCCACCGCATCCTGTTTCCCGATCAGACAGATGCTGTTCCTATGGCATGCCGTGTTGATCCCGTCCCCTGCTCGATCACACAGTGCCCGCCGGAACTTCTTTCAGATGGCGGCAATCCACATTAGCGCAGGCGCAGTGCTGGGTGCTAACAGGAGGGTTTGCGTGCTGCAGAGGGTGTGTTTCTGCTGAGCGCATGCGCGTTTGCAGTAGAGGGGTTTCCGGCTATTTAAAACTTTTTTTTTGTTTCCCCCGCTGCTCTATCGATATATCGATATATCGTTGTGTCGAAATGGAATCTGATAGCCTTGTCACATTAGCGTGGTTTCGCTTTGGTGCTTGAGGTGTTTGTGTGTGTGATTTGAGGGGGGGGGGGAGAGAAGAGGCTTTGTTTGTCTTTACCCCCCCCCCCGCTCCATCCCGATCCGGTCCATAGGATGTCAACTTGAGGGGTTTTTTTGCCGTCGGGGATTCCGCTTGTCTGGGGTTTTTTTTTAGGTGGCGCATTGGGGATGGCGAATCCTCGAGAAAGCGGGGAGGGAGAGAGTTCTGCGTGCGCCCCGTCCTTTCTCGTGGCGGCGGGGGGGGTCACCCACGTCTGTGTGAGCGGCAGGACCCGATTCCGGAGAAGGAAGGGGAAGAAAGAAAAGAAAAGATTCAGGACTGACTGCCGGTTGGAGAAGGCAGCGTTCAGCGGAGTGGGGCGGTCGCTGTGGTGGAGTCGGGGGGCCGGATCGGGGCCACCAGGGCTACGGAGCAAGCGGGGGCAGGGGCAACCCCAGATCTCTCTTCAGAACGGACCCCCCCCGCCTGAGACTGTTTTCATTTGGTTGCCTTTCTTTCCTGTGTGATTATTGGGGGGGGGGGGTTGGTTGGTTTGGGGCTCTGTGCCTTGGCTGTCTCGACCTGCCCCGATCTTTCCTTTCTGAATCCTGATCCTTCCCCACACATCTAGGTTCCCGCCCCCCCCCCTCCCGGCTCCTTCCCACTAGATCTCTTCCATGCCGCTCATCTTCCAGGGTCCTTAGTTCTATCCTTTCGAATTCTTCCAGTGTTCTGGTCTTTAGAGCGGCAAAATCGCTCTGAACTCCCCTGGTTTCCTTTTGCTCCATCGCGGCGACTGTGTCGTGACTACCGGCGGTCACGGGAGAGGCAGATCACTGGAGACAGAGCCCGCACTGTGCCCCCCCTCCCGCCTTTCTTCACCTCGGAGGGCAAGTCCTGTTAGCTGCTGCGCTGCTGCGATGGATCCGTTCCTCTCCTTCCCATCCGAGCTCCTTAAAGCCCAATTCTGTCGCCTTACAAATGCAGCAGCGGAGACTAGAGATGTGTTTCTCCGTTTGCACTACTTTTCGGAAAAGATCACCTCACATACTGGAAATCTCGATGCTCACATATCGAGATTTCGATATATCGCTATTATGCAATAAACTAAAATATTAAAAAAAAAGGCAGGGCACGCACGTTTCGGAAGGCCCCCCCCTTATTAAGTTTAGGAATACAGCCGCTAATAAGCAATTTTTTCGAGTTCCTTCCCTCGATGGCGCAGTGATATGCATTTTGTTTGTGGTGGGAAGCTGGAAGCGGGAAGCGCTGCTGCGACTCAGCAACGATTGCCCGTTCAGATGCTCCAGAGCGCTCAGGAAGCGCTCAGGAAGCGTCTTGTTCCGGATTAAATGCAGTAGCAAATTAATCCGCGAGCAAGGCGCATCAGCGTGGAACGGGCACGGGCTAAGCACGCTTCACAGATGTGGATGTGTGAACGTCAGGGTAAAATCCGACATGCTTGCGGGCTCAACTCATGCCCGTAGCGGGGTTTTTTGGACGTCTGACCGCACCCTTTGATTTTTATTGTACAGAATTGACACAAGAAATATTGCATGGAACTTGGGGGTGGGGACATAGAAGCATGCAGTGTTGCCTGTGCAGTGACATCATTTCCAGGAAAACTCCCACAAAAAAAGACATTATGTAATGCAAACCATTAAGTAAATTACTGGATTTACCTGATTAATCTGATTACCCAATTGTAATAGATAAAAATTCACATTTGAAGAGCAAACCAGGTATAAGGAAGGCATTTGTGAGATAAGAAGAAAAGTAATAGAGATCCCACAATAATTAAATTGAGTTGGCATTTCCTAAATGTATGTTCACATAAACAGCAGGTGGAGTTGATACCACTGTATCGTGAAACAACATATCTGAAAGGTCTGAAGCAAATAAAAAACAACATAAACAATAAACAACAAGAAGAAAACTTTTAGCTTTCCCCTGCTTTGTATGGGTCTAGCTAACTCCTGAATTCCTTGAAATGATGTTAAAAACACACCCTGAAATCATGGTGTATTTTGCTGAATCATAGTGCTGCAGAGCAGTGTTGCAAAATTACTGGAACTCCGTAATGCTGACATGAAGATGCTGTCATAAACCTTCTGTTGCTGAATACAAAAGTAAGACACTATACATCCTGAGTTCCTTAGGATATTTTGGGCATTGGAACAGGAGCAGATGTACATCAGGAATAAATAAGAGAATAATTGATGAGAAAAATGCCAGCTTGTCATGTAGTGCTTACTCATAAGTATATCTGCTAGATAGGGGAATCTCCACTCTACCATTTGACCTGGCAACAATTTCCTGTTAGCAGTTCTGCTCCTAAAGAATGGCTTTTGCAAATCTGCTGGCTAGAAAACATTCCAGTCTGCTTGAAGCAGCCCCTATTCAGGCTGTGATTGATGGACCATGGATTTGAGTCCCCCTCTCTTCTTGTGCACCATCACTGAAAATAGACTATCAAGATATTTGAATGAATTATCTCCAAGGCCTGACAATAGGAGAATCTTCTTGAGCAGCTGATCTTAACTGTTGTGGCAGAGCCAAGGTCAAAGTGAGTCATTTCAACAGCATGTGCAATTTCAGTAGCTATCACTAATGCTGCTGAAGCCACAAACTTGACTCTGTCTTTAGTACACCTTTGTTCTAACTATACCTTCTAGAATATTTCCTTGGTTAGACTTAAGAAAGGCACAATAAAGTACTTTCCACTTGGAGCAAGAAAGGTCATATATTCATTGTGTTCATTGGTGTCTAGGAGTTCTAGCATATTTTCACTAAAGCAACATGAACACTTAATAGGCTTCCCAATCCCCAGGTCCCAGCGGGGGATCCCCTGTTTTTACAGGCTTCCCTCCCTCCCCCAGCCAGCTGGCCAGCTGGGGAAGCCCTGCCCCCACAGTCACAATGAAGTTTTAGAGCTCCTACAGGATTAGAAACCTGCAAACAGGTCTGTGTGCCTTTAAGGCTGAGCAGGAAGCAGGAAACAAGGAAGGGCTTCATGGGAAAGAGTCATTAACAGTTTCGTAGGAGAACGGCCCCTTCCTTTCTTTTGCTTTCAGTTTTCAGAGCAAGTAAAGTTCTGCAGGAACAAGACCCAGTAAGTATTTGTGTGTGAGAGAGAGGGAGGGGGCAGGGGATTCCCTGGTTTGGAGGCCCTCCCCCCACTTTAGAAAGTGAGGGGAGGGAAATGTCTACTGGGCACTCTATTATTCCCTGTGGAGAACAATTCCCATAGGGAATAATGGGGAATTGAGCCACGGTTATTGGGGGCTCTGGAGGGGGGGTATTTTTTGAGGTAGAGGCACCAAATTTTTATTATAGTATCTAGTGTCTCTGTCCAAATTACCCCCCAAGTTTCAAAATGATTGGACCAGGGGGTCCAATTCTATGAGCCCCAAAAGAAGGTGCCCCTATCCTTCATTATTTCCTATGGAAGAAAGGCATTTAAAAAGGTGTGCTGTCCCTTTAAATGTGATGGCCAGCACTCCCTTGGAGTTCAATCATGCTTGTCACACCTTTGTTCCTGGCTCCAGCCCAAAGTCTCCTGGCTCTACCCCCAAAGTCCCCAGATATTTCTTGAATTGGACTTGGTAACCCTAACACTTAAAAATGGTCTGGTACTTTGTGGCACAAAGGTGGCAGTGGATGCCAGAGCAGGCTCCACTATTGGACAAAGGCCAACAAATGCTCCAGGATAGAGCAGGGCACCTTATGAGAAGACAGTGGCAGCCTAATGGAAATCCAGCTGGCTTGGGGCAGGCCAAGGAAGGAATTAAGAGAGCAACAAGTCTCTGAGAAGGAAGAGATAAAACTAGGCTTGATCAGAATGGGTGGAGCCCCAGGGGTAAAAAGGACAATGCCAGAAAAGATGGAAAAGGGGTGGAATGCAAGTTGAGGAGGTGCAAAGAAGGAAAGAAGAGGAACCGAAAAAAGGAGTTGAAGTCTGGGCAAGGCAAGGCTACCAAACTGGGGCAGGCTTGGTGAAACTGCCTGAAGGCATAGGCACAGCTCAGCCCCCTGAGGTCTGAAGGCAAGTGATATTGGATTTATTGGATCCAATGAGCAAGTGATATTAGATTTATTGGATTTATATCCCGCCCTATACTCTGAGAGTCTCAGAGTGGTCACAATCTCCTTAACCTCCCACCCGCCACCACACACACAACAGACACCCTGTGAGGTAGGTGGGGCTGAGAGAGCTCTTACAGCAGCTGCCCTTTCAAGGACAACTCCTATGAGAGCTATGGCTGACCCAAGGTCATTCCAGCAGCTGTAAGTGGAGGAGTAGGGAATCAAACCCCGTTTTCCCAGATAAGAGTCTGCACACTTAACCACTATACCAAACTGGCTGATGGGAACTATCCTTGTGAATAAGCCTGTGTGGACTTAGCTGCATCTAACAAAGGGAGAAATAAGGAACAGCATTGTGTCTGGTGAGTCTCTGCTGACTATGGGTGCCAATTGTGATTTCCCATCGCCCCCTGGCAGTGGAAAAGCTGACTTATCTCTTGACTATCTACCTAAAATGTAGGATAAACGCAGCATCTGAAAGCAAACTTTTGCTGAAACAAGTACCAGAACGCAGTTAATTACAGCTGCCATGATATCCCAGGACATCCCAAGAAATGCTATATTTATGCTTTGCCCCTCTTAATATATTTTCTTTGCCCCTGTTTTCCATGGCATTGCTCTTGATCTGCCTTTTAAGGGAGAAGCCTGAAGTGTCCAGGTGTCCAGAAAGCTAACTTTGAAGTTGACCAATAAATGCATTTAGAGTACATGCTTTCAAGTATATGTAGGGATAACTGACACAGAGAACTTTGATGTGAATACTTGCATGAATATGAGCCACTCTGGAGGTGATTACCAAAAATGAGATATAAATTAGCAATGATTATCATCATAATCATAACTGCATGGACAGCATAACTGAAGCAAACTTAATATAGATACATTTAATTGTAGAGCACTAAAGTCATATAGGACATCTTCCTTGCTATTTAACACCTACATACATCTATGGGAGAGGTTGTTTGACAAATAGTAGACAAGTGTTATCAACATACAGATAACACACAACTCTATTTCTCCTGTTCAGCAGATTCAGTTGAGGAATAACAGTCAGTAAGCTGAAGTTCGATACAAACAACTCCAGGTGTTTAGATTCAGGTGGGCAGCCATGTTGGTCTGAAGCAGTAGAATAAAGTAGGAGTCCAGTAGCACCTTTAAGACCAACACAGTTTTATTCAGAATGTAACCTTTTGTATGCATGCATGCTTCTTCAGATGAAGGAATGAGGTACAGTGAACAGAACTTACATATAGCTGGTAGGTAGTGGTTAAGAATGTAAAGTGATACAAAGTTAAAATGGTAAAATAGTAAATCCAATGGTAAAATAGTATAATAAGCAAACTGAAAGACCATTTGGTCTGGATAGCATTTGCATGGGAAACCAATAAAAGGTAATTAAAGTTACCTGTTAATTGCTCTTTCTACAAGTCTAGGTAAAACAAAAGGACATGTATTTCCTAGTAATGTTCTTGTCCACTTAATTTACTTTTAAACATGGACATACATTATAAACATCATTCTAGTTTGCCATTAGCAAAAAAAGAATGCATTAAAATATAGTGAAAATGGGTTAAGTATATGTAATATCAATACATAAAGCATTCTGATACACTATTCTAAAAGAGAAATACATTGGAATACTGTGGATATATAGCTATACTAAGTGAGAGTGCATTTAGCATAAGTAATGAGATAAAAAAAACAATAATCCTGTTCAGTCTTGGGGAGGTGTTTGTTCCAAGCGTCATAATAATTTGTAATTCAACCATTTTGCTCTCCATTCTGTTGTTGAAGTTCATTTGCAAAAGTAAAATTTGGCCGCATTTGTCTATTCTGATCACATCCAGAATGGACTATTGCAGTGGGCTCTATGTGGAACTACCTTTGAAGTCTCTTCAGAAACTTTAGTTTAGAATGCAGCTGCTAAACTGGGAATACTAGACTTGTATCATTTATTTCTAAGCATGATTTAAAGTTCTGAGCTTTAGAACACTACAAAGAAACCTTGGGAATGGAGTATTATAAGGACCACTTCTTCCCAACCTGTCAGACCATTGGTGGTAATTTCATGAATTTTAGAATTGCTTTGATTTTTTTATTGTAGGTACAGCAAGAAACCCTGACCAGAAAATTTCAGAGATCCATTAATCATATCCCTGGTTTTAAACTGAATATGAAGGCTGAGAGATACTGATTTCTTCACGATAAACTAGTGATTTATTCTTTGTTGAAGTGGAATTAGAAAACACATCTCTGGTACCCAGGTCCCTTATGTTGTCTACTGGCTGAAACAATATCATTTGGAAAAAGTGAAAGGAATCTTATGACAATTTAACCAGTAAACAAAAATGAAAATCTCCTCTTTCTTTTTCTGGGTGCTGCTAATTGTTTCATTAACATAATAAATTAAACTACTCAAAATAATCTCTAGATTGTTAGATGCTGTATTTTTATCTCCATTTATTAGTCCTAGTTTCAGACTTTTAAAATGTTAAATGTTAAAATGTTAAAACGAAGTGTGAATACAAATTAAAATTCAGCTAGCATGCACTCTGCAGTTTAAATTATCTGCAAATTATGTATTCCTTATCATTGGCTACACCCCTGACCAAATTACATATTCATTCAGCTGAAAATTGGGAACAATCTGCAGTTCTGTTTTCCTCGTGTATCCTCAGCAGTGATGTGACCTGAGAATTCCCTAGGGCAAAGCAAAACAAAATGAGAAAAAATGTTATCTGGTACTTCTGTCAAAATTTCTTTTGCAACATGACACATCTATTTGAGGTTAATAAGAAAATACCATTTATTTAATTATGAACTGGAATTCCAACAAAATTCTTTCTGTCCTTGATAACATGCTTTTGGAAACTCATGGAAGAAGCCCAATTAATTTGGTGAGGGGTCAAAATATGGTCCTTATCTCACTACTTCTCATCTGCTCATCATTTGCAGCTTAATTTCTACAGTGGAAAGCTACCCCAAAGCAAATTTCTTCCCATTTGGGTGCCTCATTCCTGTGGTGGACAGACTCCTCCCCAAGTGTTTGGTTTATGGATTTCTTTTTAATTTGACTCTCCCTCTCCAAGATATGCTAATTAGATCATTTTCAACCCTGACCTTACAGCCCAGGGCACCTGAGATTTAGGAGAAAAAGGATACAGTGGAAAGAAAGAAAGAAAGAAAGAAAGAAAGAAAGAAAGAAAGAAAGAAAGAAAGAAAGAAAGAAAGAAAGAAAGAAAGAAAGAAAGAAAGAAAGAAAGAAAGAAAGAAAGAAAGAAAGAAAGAAAGAAAGAAAGAAAGAAAGAAGCCCAGTTGCAGAGGTGAGAGAAGAGCCATTGGGGCTGACTAGAGCAAAGGATGAGCAAACAGGAAGAAGGCCAACCAGTACTAGATCCCTATAGAGCCAGTTTGGTGTAGTGGTTAAGTGTGTGGACTCTAATCTGAGAGAACCAGGATTGATTCCCTAGTCCTCCATTTGAAGTCAGCTGGGTGATCTTGGGTCAGCCACAGTTCTCACAGAGATGTTCTTCCAAGAGCAGTTGTCTCAGAGTTCTCTCTGTCTCACCTACCTCATAGGTGTCTGTTGTGGGGAGAGGAAGGGAAGGAAATTGTAAACCACTCTGACACTCCAAGTGAAGGTTGGATTATAAATCCAATCTCTTTTTTCTCTTCTTCTTCTAGAGCAATAGCCTCCTCTTGTGCAAAGGCCTCCATAAGAGAACGGACATTTTTAGGATTAGGAACAGGGAAACAGGAACTGGGAGTGGCCAGGGGAAGAGGGATAAGAGGCCTTAGTTGAAGGAGATGGTAGAGGCATCTGGCTTTCAGCTGGGAAGGAGCAGTGGCAGTCAAGAGTACCAGGTCTACTGTAGACTCAAAAAGTGACACTCCTGGCACAAAGGGAAAGCAAAACAAACTTTTCTCATCTAATCCAGGCACATTTGCTCCCCTGGCTTAACCCTGCAGAAGTGGTACAGCAGCTAGGACAGGAGCTTAATAAGCTTATAGAAACTCAAGCTGTCATAGTGCCTGTAGCACTTAGATGTGAGCAGATGGACATACTAGGTAGTAGTCTGGCTGGTCTATAGGCTGGTGGTTAATTTCTGGAACTGCATTATACAGAAACCAAGCAAATAAAGGGGAAATCTATACATTCTGGAACATTGACTTGTTTTTATCAATGCTGAAAAAAAGGTGACACCCACTTAGTGGGATGAGAGTCCTGGGGTCTTCACATCTGTTCATGATACTCTCCTCCCTCAATATCTCCCTTTCTCAGGAGAAAAAATACTCCCCTTCCCACATATGTGCAGAGGGTTTCTAAAAAAAGATGTAATATTATGTAGCTGTCAGGAAGCAAACAAAAACACTTGCTCCTCAGTAATACATTCTCCACATCTTCACTCAATGCACCCTTCCACATCTGGAATCCTCTGCTTTACCAGGATGTCTGGTGCATCTCTTAATAATGCCCAGTTCATACTGTTTGTCACCATCTCAGTGGACAACTCTGAATTTAGGGTGGCCATAATGTCTGAAGGCCAGCCAGGGACACCTTGGGGGGGGGAACGTAGGGGTGTGGAAACAGGAAGTGACGTCACTTCCGGCGACACCACTTCCGGTGATGTCATGCCACCGCCGGAAACAGGAAGTGACATCACTTCCTGTGACATCATTTCCCCCACACCACCTGCCGGAAACAGGAAGTGATATCACTTCCTGTGACATCATTTCCCCGCGCCGCCTGCCGGAAGCAGGAAGTGACATCACTTCCTGTGACATCATTTCCCCCAAATGCCACTGCCGGAAACAGGAAGTGACTTCACAGCACTTCCTGTGACGTCCCCAAAAATCCCCCAAATATCACCGCTGGAAACACCAAGATTATTTATAGAGAGGGAAAGGGGGAAATAAAGTTAAATAAAACTCTTTTTTTACTTTTTTCAAAGTGAGAAGACTAGAGAGAACGAGTTCCACACTGAGAAGCCAGTCAGATTCCAGTGAGACTGTGCTGCATAATGCAGCCTAATTATTTTTTCCTGTTTGCTCTGTTGGCTCTATCTGCGCCACCTTCATCACTTTCGGGGTGTGGATCCCCCAGTGGGGTGGTCTCCCGACTCCCTCCGCCGGCTGTTTCTGATAGCCCTGCGCCCCCTCTTTCATTTGATATGTGTCCCGTGCGGGTGCCACCCTCCCGCCGGGAGATGCCGCAAAATGAGCCCCCTTGAGGCTTATGGCGGCAGGGCTCGGGGGAAGCGAGCTAGACTGCTGTTCTTTTGAGGGGTTATAGAGTGTTTCGAGCCCGTCCCTGTGGCATCGGTCCCATCATTGTGGGGCCCAGGGGGGCGGTGCAGCGGCATGCCGAAGCAGCCTGTCACTAATAACACAGGTCAAGATGCAGGACAGGAACCCGGAAGTGACCGACAGTTTGGCGTTTGCGCGGCTTTTGCGACGGGAGCTTCCGGCTTTTCTAGCTGCTCCGCAGCGTTTAGTGTGAAATCCGCGCAGATCCTGCGCGGTGAAGAGGGGGGTCGCGCCGGCAGAAGGTGAGTGCGAAAACGACCCATGTTTAATTTATGACCATGTGATGAGACAGAAATCTCAGAACACAAGTGAAATAGAGAATTCATCATAATTTCTTCTCATGATACATGCAGCTCAGAATCAGATATGCTATCATTTACCAGGCCCACCTCTTTTACTGATGGGCACTAAGGTCTTTATTTTCATGCCAAAGTCAGAAGAAATATATAACTTTGAAAGCAAAATAAATTAATTTGAACAGGAAAGTGGACAGGGAATTAACTACATAGAATCAGCTGTGGTACCAATGTTGTTATACCTCTTAGCATTATTTACTACATATGAAGACCAGAACAATAGTGTAGTCAATTCCTGCTACATTCCCCAGATGGGCTCTCAATTTATTTAAAGACAGACAAATGGCATGAATAAAAGCAACCAGGCAGCTTCTCCATAGGTGTCAGTGATGCACATGCTGTTACACTGTTTTCCATTTACTTTATACTGGTCTTGTAATTTGACATGGAAAGTATCTCATTACTGCTTTAAAGTGAAATATAACCTTGCGGCAACATTTTATAGCTCATCGCTGCCCTTTGTCTAGCCAAGGTTTTAAGCCATTTGAAATTAAGCATCTAGTTCAATCATTTTTTATTGAATGTTCCACATGTGGAATGGCCAATAAGTATCCAGTCTATCTCCTGCCCATCAGCTCTCGAGGTACTTTGCAAAAAAGCAATAAAATAAAATCTCATTGAATTCCATATACTGTCTTTTTTTAAAAATGAAGATAGAAGGAGGGAAAAGCAGCCATTCTATTTTTTATTTCTTTTAGTTTCTTCTCCAACATATTCTTGTTCTTATGCCATATTTTATGGCATTCATTGACACCTGATGAAAAAAGTGTCAGTTTTAACGTCTTAGTCAATGTGGTGGGGGGGGGCAGGAAGATGAATCCTGACAAAGGCAGCTTTGACTCTCAAAAACTTATACCCTACAAAATCTTGTTGGTTTTTAAAGTGCTGATGGACTTGAATCTTGCTCTTCTATTGCAGACCAATATGGCTGCCAACTGGAATTGTTTTCATTTTGGTCACATCCCTAATATATATACACACACACACACACACACACAGCATGTGGGCAATTTTTGTACTAAAATCTCAACCTCAGAAGTCCAATATCAACTTTTAAGTTTTAAAAAGGAAAAAAAAGTTTTTCTGAGAGTTATGGTATGAACACTAAAGGTTGATTTCATACAGAGCCTGTAAAGCTAGCAATGTAATATTTAAAAATCAGGCAATGAGTCAGATGTAATATGATTATTTTAATCTGTTTTTATTTGTTACAGTGTTTTCCTCCAGTTTCCAACCAATATATCTCCAAGACCATTTACAACAAAACACTATAATATAGTCACATCAAAAAACTTAGTCCAGCTCAAAAGCAAAAATAGAACAGATTTAATCTGTCCTCTACATACCATCATTGCAAGAGCCATGTGTACAACCCTCAGGAAAGTATTTTACAGTGTTAATGCTGCTATTCAATATCTTGTTCCATGTTGCTAGTCATCGTATACTGTATTGATAAAATGGATAGGGAGGGTCATATAGAACAAAGTACCCCAGTCCCAGACTCTTTAGGTCTAAAGGTGAAATCCACCTTTGTGAACTGAACACAATGCATGTGTAATTGTTTTCCAACCCTTCATGGGTGTCTATGACAGAACACAACTGCAATGCCACATTTTGGGGGAACTAAGTATCTCTTACAAAATATTTTAGCCCAAGTTCCAATTATGCCAAATGTATGGTCAGAATGTTGGTTATGTTTTTAAATATCTATTACAATTTGTTAAATGTGTGAGTGACACACATAAATACATTGTGTACACATAAAAACATGCACAGGGCTGAATATAGAAGGTTTCTGAAGGTTTCTGCTGAACAGAACCCCTTTGTATGCTTACTCTGTGCCCAGAAGGGCAATTCCTATATTTCCACAACACAGAGATCACCCTTGCTAGATAAGGGTATAAATGTGTTGTGTTTTTATATGTGTGGGCACATGCATGTACATAGGCATGGGAAGGTTTATTTATACACATACAAAGCCCTCCCCCCATCAGATATATGAAAACATTACACCAATAGTGCCCATGATTAGGAATTAAAGTTTATGAAGTTCCAACAATAAGATTCAATTTACCATCAATTTATACCAGTTTTCTTGCAGGGCCTGTTGCCCTGTATCAACAAAAATGTAACCATGATGGCAATAATTACATGGGGGGAGGGGGGGAAACAGCTAAGTAACTGAACTTTGATAATGATATGCCAGTCTTTATATGCAGAAAGTGCTTTTGCATTTGTTACCTTGAGACAGGCAGGTAATTATTTCATTGGACTAACTGAAAGGCAGAAGCAATGCTTAGACACTTGTAGATAACTGTGATCCTCCCCCATTTTTCAATTACATATAATAATAGTTACAGAACAGTCTACATTATGTGTACATTATACAAAACCTATTCAAGAAAAAAAGCTGGCATAACTGACTCACTCTTGTTAAGTGAAAAGCAAAAAGCATATTGAGACTACATTATTGAAACTGTATACTATATATGATCTTCACAACTTCAGTTATTCCTACTCATGTTAATGGATCCATTTAAGGATTACCCAGGTATACACAGTTTTTGAAACTGTCTCTTATTTTTCCTTCTGGATGTAGCTTTGAACCACTAAGGGAAAACAAAGAATTCTGCACAATTCTAAATCATTCTGTCTTTTGCTGTTGTTCTTGCTGTACAGAATCTCTGTGAATGTGAGCTTATTCACTCTCTGGGGGAAACACTGTAATGAAGCCATGTCTTCAACGCTTGTGGGACAATATTTAGCATGGGATAATCCACTGATGAGTCAACATGGGGCTTCTAATTTGGCAGCCAAAAAGGTATAACATGAACTCTATGAATCAACACAGTGTACATTTGAGCATCAATATAGGCAGGGTAGACAGGGCCTGTGCCTATAAATACACATTGAATGAAAGCATTAAAGCAAGAATTCCCAAGAATACATTTTTTCCCTGGAATTTGTCACTGAACTGAAGAAAAGGCTTGTACAAGTTTTGGCTTACTATTGGCACTTTTTATCCAGAATTGTGATGTACCACCAAGATATTATTCAATTCTCATAAGGGATTGTTGGGAAAATTCAAAACCTGGTCCAGCTGGTCATGTGGTGAAGCAAATACTTAATTGCTCTCTTTCTCAGCTAGGCAGGTGTTCAGCATGCAACAGGATTAGTACCAAAAGAAGCTATTATTAGCTTTGTTTGAAGCGACAAAAGACCATCATCCAAGACAAATGCTGCTTGTGGCACAATTTCAGCAGATTGCTCCCAGACCCAACAAGCAAAACAGGGCAGAGGTACTGTTAGCCCCTTAGACTGGGGGTGGGGAACCTCCATCCCGAGGGCCGTATACGGCCCTCGACGTCACTTGGCGTGGCCCTTGGGGATTGCTGGGCCAAACCAAGACATGTGGCAGCCTCTCTGGGGCCTGGCTGGCTGGCGAGGATCGTGGGGCCCAGCCACGCTGTGCAACAGCCTCCCCAGGGCCAGGGAGGGATCACAGGGCCCAGATGTACTGTGTGGCAGCCTCCCTGGGGCCTGGCTCACCGGCCAGAATTGCTGCGGGGCCTGGAAAAGTTACTGTCACAGTTCAGTTTGCACTTGATTATGCTAGATGATGTGGCTTAATATGCTAATATTAGGAGATGAGATCTAATATGCTCCTGCTGGGCTTTTTCTACAAAAAAGCCCTGGACCTATACATTTGACTAGGGTGGCAGGCCGTGTGTGTGTGTTTGTGCGTGTGTGCGTGCATGTCAGATTAGGTTCTCTCCACATGACTTCAAATAGAAAAACAATTACTTGCATTATTTTGCTGGCCTGAATCATTCTCCCTCGGCAGAGCACTGTTTTTTACGTTGATAATTTTTTATGGCCTGCGAATGATGTTATAAATATCCATATGGCCCTTGGCAGAAAAATGGTTCCCCACCCCTGCCTTAGACCCATCCTTTATGTTGCTCCCATTCAAATGGAATGTTGTAAAATCTGTTGCTGATCTGACTCATCCCACTGCTGTCCAGTCCCTGACCTCAACAATCTCCCTGATTTAATATGGAGATTACTTGGTACCCAGCCACTCCTCCATGAGATGTGTGTGCTGTTGGCTGGGAACACAGGGGTCAGGGCCTCCACAACCCACCCCTAGATCAGTGTTTGTAGATGTTCCACCATTACTAGCAAGATGAGAACCATTTGCTTGATAGCTGCATTGTAGAATCTGTGTAGTGACTGAACTTCCACACTCTTCCTCTGAAAACACCCAGACATAAACACACAGAGACACAAGTGCAGCCACTGAGGAAGCTTTATTGAAGGGCTCTGAGGGCAATTCCACCTTCATATAGCCACAGGTATAACTCACCAGGGGCAGTTTGCAAATGGGTATGGGATCCAAGACTCCAGGATTCTTGATACTAATGGGGCCTTTCATCAAGAAGCTTATTCTGTGGCCAAGGCACCGCATGGGCTTGAGGCTCTGTAATTAAAGCCAAAGCTATCCCTGTTGGATCTCCACCTGCAGAATGAACAAACACATACAAGAGCATCCACACCAAAGCTCCAATGGAAGAAGCCACAGGGATCTCCCTACAGTGGCATCAGTGGAAGATCTATTCTATGGAGCATCCATACGCCCCCAGCAAAAGCTCCTGACAACCATAGCTCTCACCTGCTTGGTGCTCACATCCACACCACAAGCAAATTGTGTGCCAACAGCTTCAGCAGACTCTGCCCTGCAAGCTAATAGGCTCAGGGGTTATGTGGTAATGCACTCCACTCAGAACTTCACTGAGTTATGGTTGGCCTTCACTCATCTGTGCCTAGCCTGGAGGTGAGGCTGCCAACTGCATGAAGACAGAGGTCGTTTGCCTGGGTCGTCGTGGCCCGGGAAGGGAATTCCCCTTACCAGCCTTTGACGGTGCACCACTGAAACGGCGCACAAGGTCAGGAGCTTGGGGGTATTATTGGAGCCTTCCTTGACAATGGAGGCTCAAATAGCAGCCACTGCCAAGTCCACATTCTTTCATCTTAGGCAGGCGAGGCAGTTGGCCCCTTTCCTGGAGCATGACAATCTGGCAACGGTGATCCACGCAACAGTCACCTCGAGGTTGGACTACTGTAATGTCCTCTACATGGGGCTGCCCCTGTGCCAAACCCGGAAGTCGCAGCTAGTGCAGAATGCCACTGCCCGGCTGCTATTAGGGCTTCCTAGATGGGAGCACATCCAGCCGGGGCTCCGGGGACTGCACTGGCTGCCAATAATATACCGAGTTCGGTACAAGGTGCTGGTTATTACCTTTAAAGCCCTATATGGCCTAGGACCTGCCTACCTCAGGGACCGTCTCTCCCCATATGTTCCCCAGAAAGTGCTGAGATCGAGTTCTCAAAACCTGCTTGCAATCCCTGGGCCAAAGGAGGCCCGATTTAAGTCGACCAGAGACAGGGCCTTTTCAATCACAGCTCCTTGCTGGTGGAACCAGCTACCGGAAGAGGTGAGGGCCCTGCGGGACCTTGGGCAGTTCCACAGGGCCTGTAAGACAGTCCTCTTCCGGTTGGCATACAACTGATCGGTACTTGAAAATTTCGAATAGAAGGCTGTAGTATGGTACTTTGGTAAATGGCTTTGTTTTACTGTTTTACTGTTTTTACTGGTTTGTTGTTTGAATGTTGTAAATTGATGTATTTTAAAACTTAATCCTATGTTAGAACTTTTGTGTTGTGAGCCGCCCTGAGCCGCTTTGGTGGGAAGGGCGGAATATAAACTAAATAAAATGAAAATGAAATGAAATGCAGTCAACCATTTCAGCCACCTTCCCTGGTAGCTGTCGCCATCTGTCTCCTCACAGACCATTTGTGTGCCGGGCCTATGGTACAGGGAGGAGTACGGCTCCTGCAACCTCCCTGGCTGCCACGGTTGGGTGCAGAGGCAGTGTTGACAAGGTGGTCCCAGTCTCTGATAGAGGGAATAGTGGTAAGGAGTTTGGGAAAATAGTCCCTGACTTACCTTTGGGACCTGGCTGAGGAGATGGAGTACCTGTAAGGGTTGAGAACTGGAAGAGATCAGCCACGGAGTTTAGACTTTGTTCTCCCTGTTGAGTGTTGGTGCCACGCGCTTGCCCAGTGATGCTATGTGTCTTCTCTGTGTTCTTCCCACCACCAAGGTGCCTCAGTGCTTGCTTTAAGTCCACACAGCAGAGAGCTGTCAGAAAAAGTCCCATGCCACGGCCCCTACTTTTTTTTTTATATATATATATATTTTTATTTTATTGTTGTTTTAAAAACCCCACATGTGAAACCCCAGTGCATAAAATTACAATAGTTACTCAAGTTAAACATTAATAGATATCAGAAAGAAGAACATCAACCTAACTTTCATATAGTGAATACAAGAAAAGTAAAGCGATACAGTTTACAACGATATCAAATCAAATCAGCTAAACATTCATCATTTGCATAAATGGACTCCAAATCTCATTAAAACGACACATTTGTCTACGACCAGAAAACGATATTTTTTCAAAAGCTGCAAGTTTCAATAAGTCATCTTCCCAAAGAAGAATTGGAATTACATCATTTTGTTTCCAATGTTTAAGAATTTGGCGTTTTGCTATCAACAGAGCCCTTCCTAACCATAATTTTTGCCCCTTCTTTAATTTCCATTCTTTCGGAAAAAAGTTTAGTATTAAGTGACTATCTTGCCATGGTAGTTGACGTTTAATTGTCAATTGTATCCTTTATTTTCAATAACACCTGTTGCCAAAAATTCTGAATCACCTCACAGTTAAATAACATATGTGTGAGATTTGCCTCTCTGCTCTTACATCTCCAACACTCTGCTGAGGATAGCATTGCTCTCTTAAACATACGAAGTGGGGTCCAATAAACTCTATGCAATACTTTCTGTTGTATAGTTATCAACCTGATGTCCAGAGTGGACTTCCTAATTTTATTACAACAATCTTCCCATTGGTCCAAGTTCACGTGACATTGAACCTCTAGATTCCATTTTTGATTTAGTGCAGATAGGTCAGGTATTGTAATCTCCTTCAGTATATTATACAACACTAAATTGGATTTCTTCTGCTCAAATGCCTCAGACAGTTGACCAAACAATGGCGGGCACAGTGCACGGCCCCTACTTTGTGAGCTGTCGGGCAACCTGGTCAAAGGATTTCTAGAGTTAGGAGCTGTGACTGGGTGTGTGGAAGGGATCATGGCCATGGTGGGGGTAGGTATTTGGTCACACTCCTGGTCAGCATACTAAGCTGTTTTGGATTTTGTGGGCATTGCCACAGCAAGGACAGGTTTTTTTAAAAAAATAATAATAATGGGTGTCTATAGGCACTGTCACCATTTTTGACAGCACAACTTTGTGGCTAGTTCGGGGGGGGGGGGCATTCCAGTGCTGAATCCACATAGGAAGCCACCTAAATGTGGCCAAGTCCCTGGAATGCCCATGTGGATGCCAGCATAGGAGACTGCCTGGTGTGGTGTCCTTTGCCAGTGTAACTACCCCCGTACTGGTGTAATTCTGAGTTACACCAGCCTAGGGGCCAGTGAACTCCCTGAGCCAGTCAGCACTGAGGACTGTGCTGTTAGCCTGAGTATTATGTGTTCTCCTTCCTTCTTGTGTTTTTGGATTCTCTGCTTCATTCTCTCTTTCATGTCAAATCATAGAACAAAGTAGGAGTCAAGTTGCACCTTTAAGACCAACAAAGTTTTATTCAGCTTTTGTATGTATATTAACTGGGCAAACTATGATTGGTACAAACTAATCATAGATTGTTTGCAAAAACTGGCAACAATGGTTAGGCCATAATATTCAGTTTTAATTGTGGACAATCCATGGTATGCCCTATTTGAGCTTTTGTATGCATTTTGTAAGCTTTTGTATGCATGCATACGTCTTCAGTTGAGGGGATACGGTACAGTGGACTGAAATACATATAGTTGGTGGGTTAAGAGTGCAAACTGATACAGGATCAAATGGCAAAATAGTGTAATAAACTGGAAGACCATTTGATCTGGATAGCAATAGAAGGTAATAAAAGTTATCTGTTAATTGCTGTTGCTGAAAGTATAGGTAAAACAAAAGAACATGTATTGCCTAGTTCTTGTCCACCTAATTTACTTTTTAACATCATTCTATACATTGTAAACATCATTCTAGTTTTCCATTAGAAAAAAAAGAATACATAAAACGAAAATGGGTTAAGTATATGTAATGAAATAAACAGCCAATACCCTTTATTAGAGTATGTCAATATGAAAAGTTATTCTGATACACTATTATTGAAGAGAAATAAATTGGGATACTGTGAATGTATAGCTATACTCACTGAGAGTGGGTTTAGCATATGTAATGAGATAAAAAACCAATATCCCTGTTCATTCCTGGGGAGGTGTTTGTTCCAAGTTTCATAATAATTTGGAATTCTGCAGTTTCTCCATTCTGTTCTTGAAGTTGATTTGCATTAAAACAGTAACTTTGAGGTCATACTTTGTCAAATCATACTTCGGCATTACATTACATTGAGGTCATACTTTGTCAAATTATATTTTGGCATTATAGTCAAATAGGGCATACCATAGATTGCCCACAATTAAAACTGGATATTATGGCCTAACCATTGTTGCCAATTCTTGCAAACAATCTATGATTAGTTTGTACCAATCATAGTTTGCCCAGTTAAGATGGTTTCCAAAGAAAGGATGGGACATGTAGGAAAGAAAGCATGCTAAACCAGTGGCAGTCTTCCACTTTTCCTGTTATTCCATTTTTGTTCAGTTATTGTGTTGGAAATTTGTAACCAATTATATGAGATTCTTTATTGTGATAATTAGATTATGTTGTCAATAGTTACAGAACTGTAATAACTATAAAAGAGATTGAATATTTATAAGTTCAGCATAGAATGATTCATCCTAAGAAAGAGTCTGAATGAAATCATTGGTGTATTTATAGAACAGGTTATTTGCATAGAACTGATACACCCAAGAGAATAGAAGCCAGTGTACATCACTTTGACACCAAATTGCAGTGAATAATTACACCTTGGATTTCCTCTTTTTCCAAAACCTTGTTCAGCTTCCTTGCAGATTGATGTACAATATTTACCCCTATTGCTGACTGCAGCACTTTGTTCCATCTCATTAATTTAAAGAATAAGGAACATCAAGGAATATCAGGAACATCATTAATCTAAGACCCAGTTCTTTATGCTTAACTCCTAACCAGTTATTAGAGATTTTATATTTTTTATTATCTGAGTTGAATGGATGAAAACTCTAACATTAAAAAGGCACTTCTAGTATAATATCTTTTGGGTGTTGTTATGGATATGATGGGATGCAGAAGGTATCTTCCTTGTTCATTCCTTCTCAATTCTGAATATATTCTCACTTACCATCTCAAGTCCAGTAGGTTATTCCTGACATTACTATAGTAGCAATTTTCTGTACTGTCTGCTCTGATGCTTTCTGGGGCATTCTTACCCTAAGAAGAAACAAGAGTAAAATATAAGCTGCTTTTGAAAATGGTTCATAGTGCAATTGTAAGCAGAATTACACTATTCTGTGTTAGTTGACTTCAAGGATCACACTGTCAGAAGCTTACACTGAACGCGGCTGCTCATTTATAAGACGCTGCATAGTCTGTGCCTAGGGTACATAAAGGATCACATCTCCCCACGTTACCTTGCTCACATTACCTTACTGAGATTATCAGCACAGGTACTCCTCTGTGTCCCTCCTTTGAATGAAGTGAGGAATGTTGTCATAACAAAAGCCCCTGTTGGAACAAACTAATGGTAGATCTAGACCAGCATCGTGTTTCACATTACTGCCAAACAATTGACCAGGATGGCTATCAAAACAGAGCTATAAGATTCCCCTTGAAGTCTAGCACTGGTATTCTGAAGTTTACTGCCTCTGGATGTGGAAATTACCTTAGCTATCTTAACTGTTGTTGGACCTGCCTTCTATGAATCCCCTTATAAAATCATATGTGCTTGTGGTCATTACTATGTCCATCAGCAGTGAATTTCACAAATCTAAATCCTTCCTCCTGATGTCACTTTCTCATCCACACACTGAGACATTGATCTGTGCCTGTCTAGCTGGCTCTGTGTGTGGAGCCAGCACCATTTCTGAGAATGCTACTTTTGAGGTCCTGACCTTTAACTTTCTGCCTAATAACCTACAATTTTCATCCAGGACCACATAACTGTATTTCCCAATGTCATTATTGTCAACATGCACAATGATTACTGACTCCTCCCCAGCCCTATCTATTAACCAATAGAGACAGTGTGTTCTATCCACAACCTTCACACAAGGCAAGCAAGTCACCATGCAGTCAAAACACCCATCACAGACTTCACTTTCTGTATTCCTAATGTACAAATCATCTACTATCAAAAGCTCATCTCCCTGTAACCTCAAAGACCTTAGAGGATATTTGTTCACTGCCCAAGGAAGGGGTCCTTTCTGAGTAATCACATCCTTCTTCCTCTGATGGCCTCCAACTTTGTTGAAACTCCCTCTCTACAATAGCATACGAGTTGACAGCACAGGAGTGGGACTGTAAATCCCCGAGAGCCTGAGTATCTCTCTCCCAATCTCTTCTGCCTCAGTTTCTCCAGGTCAGCAATCATAGCCTCAAGGGAATGAACCTGCTCCCCTAAAGCCAGGAACCCCATACAGAAAGCACACATCCATGATTTTCAGCCAGTGGGCAGATTATCAAAGATTAATGTATTTGCACTTTTTCAGTATACGATACATTGATGAATTGCAATTGCAAGCTTTCAGCGTGTTCAGATTTTTGTTATTCTGTAGACCAATGGCAAGGGCTATAATCACATCACCAATTTAATAATCAGGCCCAATGAATATTAAAACCAGGATAATTTGCCAGTGTATGCTATGTAGCTGATAATAATATGAAAGTTATGAGAAACTGATTTTGTCCTACTTTTGAAGGGCATCACACTTGATAAAAATGTTAAATTGCTTATTTTCTGACTTGATACTGAAGTAAAATCACATACTAGTTAAATAATTAGCAGCAGCAAAACCACCTTAGACTTTCCTATGAATTTCTGGATTGCCTTTTGATTATTACTGCAATTTTATTTTAAAATGATAAATACTGATTTTAAAGAAATTATCAAGTTGGCTGCAATCACTAAGTAATGCACTTTCAATCCAGTTTCAATGCATTTTCCAACTGGATTTTACTGTGTGAATTGGCAAAATCCATTTTGAAAGTACAGTGAAAGGAACTGAAAGTGCATTATTTAGTGTGTGTGATAAAGATAGTTTTACAAAACAGATTGTTATGCAAATGCATTTAGTAATCTGTGTACATGTTAAAAAAATTCTTAAGAAGAATGAACATATGAAGGTACTCACATGGAAAGTCAGATTGTTGTACTATTAAATCCAACATTTTCTGCTCTGGTTGATTTGTAACAGCTCTGCAGGGTCTCAGGTAAAGAAAGGTCTTTCTGAACATCTTATAACTGACATCTTTCAACTAGAGATGCTGGAGACTGACGCAGGGAATTTCGACATTCAAAATATGACTTGCCACTTCCCAGATTCCAGGGCCCTCTCTGAAGATTACTTTGGTATGTCATAGCTATAGGATAGTTTATGTGCTCAGTGTTAGTAGGTCATGTGCTTCTGATGCCGCAAGCAGGATCTGGCTTTTGGTATGCCACTTCAAAAACACCTAAGTGACTGTTAGTTTTGATAGCATTGTAAAGGTTCCCAGTTTTCTCTTAGGTCATTTTCGCACTCACCTGCAGCCGGCGCGACCCCCCTCTACACCGCGCAGGATCTGCGTGGATTTCGCACTAAATGCCGCGGAGCAGCCTTTTGCGCCGGAAACTCCCGTCGCAAAAGCCGCTCAGACGTAAATCGCCAAAAAGCAGTTTGGCGTTTGACCGGCTTTTGCGCCGGGAGTTTCCGGCGCAAAAGGCTGCTCCGCGGCATTTAGTGCGAAATCCGCGCAGATCCTGCGCGCTGAAGAGGGGGGTCGCGCCGGCTGGAGGTGAGTGCGAAAACGACCCCTGTGTTGGGAACAGCTTCTCTCTTTGTTTTACATCAGACAAGTAAACATATATTTTGCCATTACTGAGACAGAAAGCAAGAGCCAAGAGAGGAAGGACCACATCTAATTTAACCACTCTAAATGGAATATTATAGTTATCTCAGGATGAAGACTCACTTCTCCCAGTGTCTGGTAGATTTGTATGTAGGGGTTTGTTTCATTTCTTTTGTTTTCATTATTAATTCCAAAATGGACTGTTTTGCTATAGGTTTGATTTGTAAGACTTTATTTCATTATGGGGGGGGGGGGGTTGCTATTGTTGTTTCATTTTCATAATTCTATTTTGTTATTATTTCCCATTTACAGTAATCCTCACATCCACACTGCCAAATAGCAGACAGGGATCCCCCTTTCTAAGGCAACATCTTGCTAGCAGCCTTAATATATATGATATTCGTAAGGCTTTCAGCTGTTTTGATTTGTGACTGTACAATGACGTTACTCAGTTCTTGTGCAACTTTCTTACCCATGGTTGCTTGAGAGTAGCCATTCAGTCTTACTGCTCTTAATACTGGTCTTAATATGTTTATTCTATGCAAGGAGATAAAAAAGCATTGTCAAAGTGTGGTTTAGGCAGGCAATGAGGCAGCATCAAGAGATGTATGGTTACCCCAGACTGGGGGGGCAGGTTCCGTTGATTACACATGAAAGGTCAGGGGAAAGTAGCCAGTTTGGGAACACTGACTTGTAAAAAATATTTGCTTTACCAACTGTGGTCCTAACATCAAACATTGGGGGTTCCATATATTCGCAGTGACAGAAAACACCAGGTCACTTTAGACACTAGTGGGTAGACAGAGCAGCAGTTCCTGGTAAGGGCCATCCAGATCTGCAACTTGTGTGCCCAGTATACTGGAGGTCTGTTCAGAAGGGCTCAAGGAGCTCTACAATAATATCAGGATCAGCATCATCTTTTCCTGGCATGTCTTGGATCCCCACCAATGACTCAGTCGCCTCTGATAAGAGTTGCTGCCCCACATTACTAGCTGCAGGCAACTGTGAGTGTTATACAGGAAGCCAGCTTTCTACTGCTGCTGGCAGGAGTGCTGATGAGAGTACCTCTTTCTTCCTATCTAACCATGTCCCTGTTCTGCTGTATCTCTTGGATCCCACTCATTAGCTGCTTCTTCACACCCACCATGGCATTTCCCCTCTGTGCTACAAGGTTTTTTGTTTGGGGGACCAGGGCACCAATAATCCCCTCCCAACAGCGAAAAACACACCACCACCAGCCCCCAATACTAGGGAAAAGCCTTCAGCAGCACCAGAGCCTCTGATGTAAGGAGGGCTGCTGTGGTGTGTCAGTGCAGGGATGCCAAGCCAAGAGGAGGATGTGCACTTCACTGAGCTTTCCTGCTTCTCCTCCCCTGTGCTCATCTTGCAAGACCAGCCAGGCGGAGGCTTGGGCTGCTGGGAGCAAAGGACATAAGGAGGGCTGCTGTGGGAGGAGGTGGAATCCTGGGCTGGGTGACAGTATTAAGTGGTGGGGCTGGGACCCTGTGGTCCCCACCGCAGCTATGAGCCTGATGATGGGATGTGGTACCCTGGCACAGTTACTTCAATTAGTTGCCAAAATGGTTCATCTTCCACCATGTTGAATGATGTATCTCCCACCTCCGAACTGCCCAGTCAACCTGGTTAATTTGTTGAACAACTGCTTAGAAATCCCTTGTGACAGCCAGTTTCTTTTTAAAAAACCATTTCTTGATCACTGTCCTCAACATCTGAGGCAGATTTTTCCTTCTCCATTACCGATCATAGTCTTTGAGGAAGGTTCCAATGGCGACAAACTAGGGCGATGGGGGAAGGGACCCTCAACTGATCAGGAATCAGGGATGTATCTAAACAGCAGGAATGGGGTACTGCTAGATGCACACCTGTGGGGAGTTGGGTCAGAGGTTATAAGGACTACCTTGAGCCCTTAGGGGGTAGGAGGTGCAGGGGCAGATGACAGGTGGTCAGCTGGTATGTGACCTCAGAAAAGGGAAGGTTCTGCAATGACCATAAGGGCTGGACTTATGTGGTGGCCAATGGCCAGTTTAGTAGGGACACCTGATTGGATACCCATATCCAGCCAATGAGCGGTCCTGGCCCTAGTTACCTGATTGGGCTTCCAGGTAACAATGGGCAAAAAGGGGAATGGCCATTAGGGTAAAGAATAGGTGATCATTAGGGGAGTGACCATTAGGGTAAAGAATAGGTGAGGGTGTTGGGGTGGAAGTGATTAACAAGCTATCAAACTTATCTGTATGTGACAATAGAGAGTCAAATTGATACCTAAGGTGACACCCGATTTATACAATAACTATGGTTCAGAGTGAAGTTGTTCTTCCTCTTCTTTACTCCTCTGCTGGCACTATCCTTTGTCTTGGGTTCAGTTGGACAAAAGCTTAGGCAGTCTGGCAGGATCCACACCTAAGATAAGCTTGATTGCCTTATGCAGAAGTTGAAGCAGCTGTTGGATACGTGAGTCTCTTGCTTTGCTGTAATGGAGTCAGGAAAACAAGATGAATTCTGGTGGTGTTAGCCTTTTGTTCATGGAAACAGGCTGGAAACTTTGTCTGTACAATTCATGGTGGCGTGGCTTCTTCCACTGCAACGGTTGAGATTGTGCATGCAAGGAGCAGCTGGAGGCTCATCTGTAGTTCTGGCTATCACCCATCCAGAGATGTAGAATGCTGCTGCAAAGCTGAGGCTTATAGTATCCACATAAGCCTTCAAAACCGTGGGCAAAGTCCACTTCTTAGAGCAGATGTGTGCGAGTCAAAACTCCAGGCACCCTGGCAACCATACTGGTGATCACGATGTTCATGTGTATGAAAAGCAGGGGGGCTTTTTCTTACAACTCAAGACTCTTACGATTCTTTGGTATGAACTTATATCTCCTTTCTCCTGTATTCTGTACTATAAGATTCCCTTGGTTGGATAGGTATTTTAGGTTTGAATAGGTATTTTAATAAGAAGACTTACAATATAAAAATATTAAAATGTTGATGATGTAAAGTTAAGAGATAATAATGTGTGACAATTTATGTATTTTAAGAAACTATATTAGATGCAGACTTGTATTTTATGAAAGTATACTATATGCAGACTAAGATTGATTTGTAACTATAATTTCTTATCCCTTCTTACCTTTTACCCCTAATTTCTAGAAAACTAATACAAACTTTTAAAATGTAAAATAGCTAGAAAAAGGCAAGCTGCAGTATCAGCTTTTATCTTATTCAAAGTCCATCCCATATGCTTCAGGAGAGAGCTACCTTCCATATGTATGTAAATACAGTGAGTGGCTACAATTTGCAGTCAATCAAGAAAGTTCAAATTCTTTCTCTCTTCCACCCCCTTTTAAGGAATGTAGATTTCTATGCCCATATTAGGAAAACACTACTTGTTAAAAAGAGCAAAAAGAATAAAAAAAGCTACTGATCAACAAAAAAAAGTTTTATTTTTTTAAAAAATTATAGGCTGCTTTGTTTGGAAATTTGTTTTGCTTCCATATTAGTTATCATATTGTGTCTCGCTACTAGACAATTAATCCAAAACTGCTAGTAATTCGGCCCCTTCCCAGCCGAGCAGTCCATTGACTGCTGAGGCTGGGGGCCGCCCATTGCCTCCCCGCGCAGATTAGAGGCAATGGGTTGTCCCTGAAGGGAGGGGGTGAGGGGCAGCCTTAAGAGGCTGCCTCCGCCCCCTAATACGCAGTGGAAATTCGCTCTCGGCCCGAGCAGGCACTTACCGGTTGCTGCGGTCTGCTGCGGGCCTCTGGAGAGCAGTGCGCGGCTTGGCTGGCTTCAGGCGCGGCGAGGATGGCTCCGGCGCTGCTCAGGCGTCTGTGTGACGCGGCAGCATTGCGCTGGCCCGGAGGAGCCTTCGCGGCGGAGCTGGGACGTCGGTGTGAGGCTTTTCTTTTCCGGCGGTTTTTTCTGCGGGCGGAGTCCCCTCCCCCGCTCACCCCTTCCCGGCGTTTTCAGGCCTTGTTTGGGCCAGGGAATCGTCCGTCGGGCCGAGCGGCCTTGGTTGGGGCGGTGGGCTGAGCGGGTCGCTTCGTGTGGGCGTGTTCGAGTGGCGGCGCGTCGGGGAGGCGGGTGGAGCCGCGCTAGGCCTCCTACCCCCCCTCCTATTTTTTCCTGGGTGATTCTGATACTTACACCCCCCCACCCACACTTGGGCACTTCTTGTTCTAGGCCTGATTGGGGGTTTGTAGGCCGGCTGGCCTTGGTTTTTTGGGTTGTTTGTGGGAGCCAGAGGCCTTCACGTGGTCACTGGTGTGGCGTGCCCTTGGTGGGGTACAGGGTTCAGTTCCCTCCCCCTCACCCATACCTCTTCTTTGGCCCAGTGCTGGTTGAGGGCTGTAAACCCCTGTGCTTTTTGGCTAGTGTGGGCATGTTCAGGGTGTAATAAAAAAAAAATGGGTCCTAAGAAGGGACAGGGCAATAAAAAAGGAAAACAGCCAGCCAAGCGACCTGCCAAGAGACCAACCCCAGAAGCTCCCCCGCAGGATGAGGGGGATGAGGCTCGGACACGGCAGGCCATTATGGCTCAATTGGCAGCCTTGGAAGAGGCGAGGGGTTTGGCGGGCCCTTCTCGGAGGGCCACAGGTCTGTTAGGATCAGGTAGAGCGGCCACCATCTCCTTCCAGAAGGAGGTGCTGGCCCGGCTTTCTGTGTTACAGGGAGCGGAAGGAGGCAGTGGTGCATCCAAGAATGGAGTGCCGCAGGAAGAGGAGCAGAGTGAGGAGCCCAATGCGGTGGTGGTGATGCCGCCTGCGGTGGAAGGTAAGTTTCCCATGCCACAGCAGGGAATGGCATGGCCATGGGGCCCGTGGGGGCCCAATGTAGCTTCAGTTTCTAGGCCAACGGGAGGAACCCAAGCTGTAGGGGCCAATTATTTTGGGGCGGTGCCACTTGGGGGGCGGCCGGTGGCTCCCAGTTCACTGCCGCAGGCGAGTACTTCCACTACAGTTCCCACGCCTGATAGTTCTGGTTTTTCATGGGGGATAGCGCCTGGGAGCGATGGTTATGGTGGCAGTCTTGGGACAGGCAGCCAGGGGCCGGCAGTATGTGTGTCACCATGGGGATGGCAGCAGGCCTCGTCCATGTCTCTACCGTGGTCTGGGCAACATGGTACAATCTGGGGGTTCCCACCTCACCCACCTGTTCCTTACGGTTCTTTGGACTTCCATGCTGTGCCCTTTGCGGACCCTGCCATGCCTCTGGGTGACCATCTCACTGCTGTGACCAGGGAAAAAATCCTAAAAGGTGAATATGTAGATGTGTTTAGCTTGTTATATAGAGAATTGGAGAAAAAATCAAAGGACGAGCTTGACGAGAAAGATAAAGAGAAGCTCAAGCGTCGTAAAGTAGATAGAACGTGGGCGAATTGGCTGCCCGGTTTTCTTATTTACGCGGGTGTTATTGCTAGGGCCCAGCCGTGGAGAGCAGCCCCATTGTTCCAGTACTGTGATATCATATATCGGGCATATAATGACTTTGCTGGTGGGGCGTGGCTCCAGTATGATGAACAGTTCCGCATGCGTGCGGCAGTTAATCCTTTCCTTCAGTGGAATCATATTAACCAGCAGCTTTGGCTGCAGCTCATGGCGCCCGCAAAACCAAATGTTGGGGAGCGATCCGACAGCGGCCATTTGGTACAAAAGACAACAGGAATGACCTTCTCTGGTGCCCGCGCAGCCGCAGGGCAGTCGGTTCAGCCACGGCTGCTTTGCTGGGAGTTCACCTCCCAAGGCTCGTGCGCCAGGAAGGCCTGTAAATATAAACACGAGTGCCCGTTTTGTGCAGGCCCTCACGCCTTCACGGCATGCACTAGATCAAAGCAGAGGTGGCCTAATAAGCGGACAGGCGGCGGGACCGGGCAACACCCTGCAAAAGGGCCCCAGCCCCATTCGTCTGAGGGTTCTTAAGCAGTGGTTAGAATTTTACCCTCGTACGGATGATGCGCGTTACCTGGCGGAGGGGTTCTCAGTTGGATTTAGAATCCCATATGAAGGCCCTCGGATTCCATTCTTTTCCTCCAATTTGCGTTCAGTTAAGGGTTTGGAATGCATTGTTAGGCAAAAGATTAGTAAAGAATGTGCTGAAGGTCGTGTGTTAGGCCCATTTAAGTCTCCTCCCTTGCCGAACTTGCGGGTGTCCCCCCTGGGAGTGGTACCTAAAAAAGTAGCTGGTGAATACCGGTTGATTCACCATCTTTCTTACCCCAGGGGTCGATCCGTAAATGATGCCATCCCATCTGAGCTGTGTTCTGTAAAATATACTTCTTTTGACCGAGCGGTCCAGATAGTTCGGCGGTGTGGGTTTGGTGCTGAGTTGGCAAAGTGCGATATAAAATCAGCCTTTCGCCTCCTCCCAGTACACCCCAGTGACTTCGAATTACTAGGTTTCGCGTTTGAAGGAAGTTACTATGTTGATAGGGCTCTTCCTATGGGGTGTTCAGTTTCCTGTTCTGCGTTTGAGCGTTTTAGTTCGTTTCTGGAATGGGCCTTACGGTTCAGGACAGGGATCCAGGACACCGTTCATTATTTGGACGATTTTCTTTTTGTGGGCCCCGCGGGTTCTGGGCAGTGCCTGTTTTTGTTAACGGCTTTTGTGGATTTGGCTAAGGAATTAGGGGTACCATTGGCTCCTGAAAAGACCGAGGGCCCAGCCACGGTTCTTACTTTTTTGGGCATTGAGCTTGATACGGTACGCCAGTTTTCTAGGCTGCCCGAAGACAAGCGAGTGAGCCTTTTAGCCCGGATCCGAGCGGTTTTGGTCAAGCGCAAGGTCACCTTATTGGAGCTACAGCAGCTCGTAGGCCATTTGAATTTCGCTTGTAAGGTTGTGGCCCCGGGCAGGGCCTTTTTGCAGCAATTCTGTGACGGTATGGTCAACCTGCGCTTGCCGCATCATTTTACCCGTGTCACTAGGGAGATGCGGGAGGACCTTACGGTCTGGGAAACATTTTTGCAGGATTTTAACGGCATTTCTTTCTGGCGCAGGGATATGCAGCTTGAAGCCAAGTTGCAGATAGTTTCTGATGCCGCTGGTTCTATTGGTTTTGGGGTTTACTTTAGGGGGCACTGTTGTGCCGAGCAATGGCCGCAGGATTGGTTGGGCACCGAGTTGTGTCGGAACTTAACGTTCCTGGAGTTTTTTCCGATTGTCGTCGCCGTGTTCCTTTGGGGCAAAGCCCTGGCCAATTGCACGGTGCACTTCTGGTGCGACAACATGGCTGTGGTTCATGTTGTCAATAGGTTAACATCTAAGTCACCTGCAGTTATGCGGCTCGTTATGGCATTTACTTTACGTTGTTTGAAATTGAACATACTGTTTTTGGCTAAGCACGTTCCTGGCATTTGTAACGGGGTGGCGGACGCTCTGTCTCGCCAACAGATGGACCGTTTCCGTCAATTAGCCCCGGAGGCCGACCTGTTGCCCGAGCGCATCCCGGTGGAGTTATGGCAGATTGGAGGGAAGAAGTGAGCCGGGCGATACACCTGGCCATAGCGCCCAGCACTAAAAGGTCGTATGATCGGGCGGCTAGCCAGTTTTTGTCTTTCAGAGAGGGGGCAGGATTACCGGAGGTGTGGCCCGTTCCTGTTGAACAGTTGTTGCAATTCTGTGTGCATCAGAAACAGCGGGGTTTGTCAGTTAAGTCTATTAGAGGCCAGATGGCGGCCCTGGCTTTTATGAGTAAGGCCAGGGGGCACGGCGCTGCCACTAAGGATTTTCGCATTCAGAAAATATTTGAGGGATGGTCCCGTGAAGCTGGACCTAGGGTCGACGGGAGGCAGCCTATTTCACCATCTATTCTGCGGGGGCTTCGTGCTTCCTGGGCCTTTGTTTGCGGGTCAGCTTATGAGGAGGCACTCTTCCACAGTGCCTCATTGACGGCCTTTTTTGGGGCCTTTAGAGTGTCCGAGCTGGTGACACTCTCCCGCAATGATGTTTCCATAAGGGCCCTGCAGTTTAAGGATGTTACTTTATTCAGCGACCGGATGGTGCTTAGAGTCCGCCGTTCAAAGACGGATCAGAAGCAGCATGGCTGCACTGTTAAGATTGGGACTTGCGCTGAATGTGAGTTATGCCCAGTCACGGCAATTAAACATTACATTGAATGGTGCGGCACATCTGACGGCCCTCTTTTCCGCCATGCTGATGAGGCCCCCTTGACAAAGTACCAATTTTGGGCCATCACGAGCCGTGCCTTGCAACATTTGGGCCTTGGGGGTCAAAAATTTGGTACCCATTCCTTCAGAATCGGTGCGGCCTCCACAGCCGCAGCGCTTGGATATGGGGGAGATGATATTCGTCGTGTTGGGCGTTGGAAGTCAGGGGCCTATCGAGCTTATATTAGGCCTTTGAGGTCGTAAGGCTGGTTGTTTACCTCTTTAGTCTCGGGCAACCTTTGCTGGTGTTATGTGTTATTACTCGTTTCCAGTTCTAATAGTTTTCTCTTCTAGGGGCTGTGGCTGGCGATGAGAGGAGGAGGATCCTTATATGCGACCACAGCATTGTCTTTTGGGTGGCACACCAGGCCCGTCAGACACTGATCGGTTCGCAACTGGGCCTGAGCGACAGAGCGGTAATCACATGGCAGGGCCGCCGTGGAATGAGGTGGCCCGGGCTCCTGCCTCTGTTGTTCAGGGAGCTAGTTGGCCCTCCTCCGCAGATTCTTGTAATTCACCTGGGAGAGAATGACTTGGGTCTGATCAAGGGCAAGGCCCTTTCGATTCAGGCCCAGTCGGACCTGGCTTGATTAAAAAACGGTGGCCGGGCGTCCTTATCTTGTGGTCGGCCATGTTGCCGCGCCGTGTTTGGCGGACGGCATGGGACCCTGAAGGTTTGGAGCGCGCTAGAATAAAGGCCAACCGGGCCTTGCGCAAAGCCCTATATGGCGGGCTTGGGGATTACGTGCCCCATCCTTTGATTCAATCTAGTATGCCAGAATTATACCGAGATGACGGGGTACACCTGTCAGAAAAGGGCAATGAGTTGTTTTTAACCGACTTGCGGCAGGGGCTGGTTCGTGTTTTATAGTTGGGGTACAGCGGCCTAAGCAGAGGCTTGGCGCTGTCCTTGGCAGTTTGTGGTTGGCGTTATGTTTTGGGGATTGGTGAGCTCCCGTTGCATCGCGCCATTTTGGTGCCTAACTGTCCTGGGGAACCGCAAGCTGTACGGCCCAAGGTTGGCTCCAGGGAGTCTGTAGGATCCCGGCACGTGGTGAGTGTCCGCATCCCAGGCTGCATGTCTGTGGGGATGGCGGAGCTCAGGTGAGCGGTGATCAAGTTGCCAGGCCGGCTGGGTCTGAGCCGTTGGGTTGGCTCACACCCGGGGCTTAGGGGGCTCGCCCAGTTTCAGGTCAAGGAGGTGGTCGGGTTGACCCCTGGCTTGATCTGTCCCCATGTTCTGCCCTTGCCGTTAAGTTAATAAAGTGGCCCTTTAACCCAACTTGGTGTCTGCCTCGTTATTCCGCCTGGGGGGGCAATTAATCAATATACCTTTAGCAACAATCAGAACCTCAATATATTCTCTTGTGCCCCTATGTAGCCCATGCCTGTTCCTGTTGTTTTACATTCTGTAAGGCCAAATGCCCTCAAAACGAGGTTGGGGAATTAGTTTAATGGACACTTGGCTTTAATAGGAATCTTTTTATCTATGTATACCAGGCTCAACCATTCAGAGAGTGATGCTCAATAAAATGACTCTAATTTAATAAAAACCAATTGTAATTTATTTAGAATAATAGTTCTTTCACACAAGGTAAAAATACAAAACAATCACACATTCACACAGGTCTAAGGAAATACAGATAGATTGATAGGGGTAACATATATGGGTAGACAAACAGGGTCATATTTACCATCGTAGACTTCAGGGAAGGTTTCCAATGGCGACATAAGAGGACAGGGGAAATGGACCCAAAACTGTGGCCAGAATTGGGGATGGATCTAGACAGCGGACCTGGGATACTGTTAGATGCACACATGAGTGGAGTTGGGTCAGAGGTTAAATAGACTCTCTTAGACCCCTTAGGTGCTGGGAGGTCTTGGGGAGGAGCAGGGGGAGGCTCTATGATGACCAAGGAGGCAGGACATTAGCAGAGCCAATGGTGAGTTCCTTGCTGACACCTAATTGGATGCCAGTTTGGGCCAATGAACTTCACCTTAGTCCGGTGAACCTGGAAATTTCCAAGCTGCAATGCTGCCTGGGGCGGCTCCAAGGTATTAGACTAGGGTGAGAATGGAAATGGCTGGATACTTAAGGTTAAATGGGATTATCTGGAAAGGTGACAATAGGGAATCAAATACTGGCCTAGGTATCACCCGGGTTAGACAAAACACTTGGTTGAGACAGGAGATGGTTTTCCTCTTCCTTATCTTCTTCCTGGGCAAGAGTTATTGTTCTGGTATTGCTGAGCAATTAGGATCAACAGTGGAGCTATTAATCCATTCATGAGGTAAATGGGTTGCTTGCAGGCTAGGGTGTGTACGTGTGACTTTCCCACTAAGAAGGAATGAGTTCAGCCTGGCAGGGTATGCTTGGGTCAGGAAAGCAAGATGGATTCTGCTGTTGTTAGCCTTAGGTCCATGGAAGCAGGCTGGAAACATGGTGGCCTGGCTTCTTCCACTGCAGTGGCCAAGACTGGGCACACAAGGAGCAGCTGGAGCATGTCTGTAGTTCTGGCTAACACTCTTCAGAGATGTAGAATGCAAAGCTGCCATATAAGCCTTAGAAACTGTAAGCAAAGTCCACTTCTTAGAGCAGATGTGTGAGAGTCAAATCTCCAGGCACCCTGGCAACCACACTGGCGATCACGATGTCCACATGTATGAAAAGTAGGGGGCTTTTCCTCACAATTCCTGTTAGAAATGTTTTTGTGCTTTGCCACTTGTCCTACAACCAGGCCCTGACTCTGCTGCAAAATTGAGTCCAAGCCTTATTCCTTGAAAAATTCATTTCTGCATTCCAGATCTGTCCTCAGCTTGTGAACTGCTTTTATCTATTGTGTTATGCATTTGCCTCTTCCCCCATGCTCATGGTGTTAGCACTCTCATTCCTGTCTTAGCCCTACTTTGGCCTCCTTCCCTCTCCGCCTGAGTGCAGTAAATTGCACAACATTTGGATGTCTGGAAGATCTAGCTCTTTGGTGGAGTTATAATGTTGAAGCTTACCCGGAATCTGTAATATTTTGAGTGTTTGAGATGGCTAATTCTCTAACAAGTTATATTATTCTCCTTAATAAACCATGTTTTTTATTTATTTATTTATTCTATGACTTATATCCCGCCCTTCCCATAAAATGGCTCAGGGCGGTTCACAACAACCGATAAAACAATAAACAGAGTACAAAGTTATTACATTTAAAAAGTCAAAGCGTTTAAAACCTAAAAACCTTAAAATCTTAACGTTAAAACTATACAGTATATTTCACTAAAGTCTGATAAGCTACATTTATCTAGTCAGGCGTAGGCTAGCCGGAAGAGGCTTGTCTTACAGGCCCTGCGGAACTGAGTAAGATCCCGCAGGGCCCTCACCTCTTCCGGGAGCTGGTTCCACCATGTGGGGGCCATTGTAGAAAAGGCCCTGTCTCTGGTTGTCTTGAGACGGACTTCTTTGGGCCCGGGGATGGTGAGAAGGTTTAAAAAAATTACTCCATGAGAATTTCCTTTTTTTAAAAAAGGTTCGTAGATGTGCCTCTCTCTTTATCACAGATCCCTTATTACTGTTGTGTGATTGACTAGCTAGCTTTAAGAGGATTTTTTTTTAAAACCAGGGGTGGGAGATAACTCAGCAGTCACTTGGGCTTGTAGTAAGAATCAGTAGAATAAAGGTAGCTTCCTGAAACTCAAACTGTGGTAATTTGCCTTTGGGCTCCACCTGAAACATGGACCATATTTTAACAAATATACTCTTAGGCTACATATATTTTTGTTATCATTTAGAAACAGCAAGCCAGAGGTTGGGCACAAATGTGTTATTAGCTTTGGGGGATGAGACAGATTTATGGAGGATACTCCATCAATGGCTACTAGACTTGATAGAACCCCATTATTCAGAGAAAGTAAATCTCTGAATGCCAGTACTAGGAGACAACATCAGGGTCTCCAGGCTCTTTGGTCTCCAGGCTCTGTTGTTCAGCTCTCCAGGGCAGCTGGCTGGCCAGGATGTGAAACTGGATACTGGAGTAGATGGACCTCTGGAGTGAATGGGTCTCTTTTTTATGCATAATTGATTGTATATTTGTTTCTGGCATGCATATAATATAAATAAGTTTCCCAGATAGAGCACACACCTAGTGATTAAATTTAACCACTTTAATAAACAAAAATTAAAGATACTTCTTGCTGTATTTTAACTTCCATTTATTGTATCACAGTCTGTTTCTTGACAAGATTAGGCATAACATTAAGCAGCAATCATTCCAACAATATACCCTGTAATTACTTGCTGCATATAACAAAAATGCATGTATACTTAATGAATGTGTATGAAAAACCCAACACCAGTCTATAATATATCATTATTCAAGTAAAAGAGAACTCTAAACATTTTAAAAAGTTAAATTGTGCGTTCAGCACTAGTCATAATTTCAGATGTTAACAGAGATAAGATCCACTATTCTTTTCCTTCTGTGTAGTAATATAAACAGTTTGGCTTTATAGTCATGAAGTAAATGCACTATATATGCCTTACTGAAATATTCATTCCTATTCAACATTTTAAAATTAAGTTGTCTTTTATTAGTGTTTTCTTTTTTAAACTGCCTGAAACATGATTCACTCTACTGCACAGAATAGGAGAGCCTTAATTTAAGTCCTGAGGATTAGCACTTGCAAGTCAGAGCACAGGCAATTTTAGCCTAGCTTATTCTTCATATCCACTCAATTAACCTCACAGTGCTTTAGAACAAAAGTCAGCATGACAGGCATCATTTGAATGGAACAAATGCCATTTTTCTGTCAAGGCATGATGAACCTGCACCAGTTCTTCTTAGCCAAGGCCAGGGTTCAAAATGAGATGGAGCATCTGTGAAGTACACAGCAACTTAATTTTCAGATATTTCAGATATGTTGCACAAGAAGACATATAGTTTACAGATTTCAAAGTTTAATGCATCTGAAGAGGTAAAGAGGTTTTTAAATGAGCTTTTTATATGCTCAGCATCTGGAAATTAATTAAAGGAAATACCTCTTTATGCAGCAAGTGATTAAAACATGGAGTTCACTACTAGAAGATTTAGAGATGGTCACAAGCATATACAGATTTAAAAGGAGATTAGATAGATTTATGGAGGTTATCAGTGGCTACTAGCCATAGGTAACTAAAGGAAACTCTACATTCAGAGGCAGCAAACATCTGAATCCCATTGCCTTGAAGCAATATCAGGGAAAGGTCTTGGCCTCTATGCCCTGTTGTTGTCCCTCCAGAGAAACTAGTTGGTCACTGAGACAGAAGGAGGAGGAGGAGATGAAGAAGAAGAGGAGGAGGAGGAGTTGGTTTTATATCCTGCCCTTCACTACCCAAAGGAATCTTGGAGCAACTTACAATCACCTTCCCTTCTTCTCGCCACAGCAGACAACCCATGAGGTAGATGGGACTGAGAGATTCTGTGAGAACTGTAATTGACCCAAGGTCATCCAGCTGGCTTCATGTGGAGGAGTGAAGAATCAAACCTGGTTCTCTAGATTAGAGTCTGCTAAAGCTGGGTTCAGGTAGCTGGCTCGAGGTTGACTTAGCCTTCCATTCTTCCGAGGTCAGTAAAATGAGTACGCAGCTTGCTGGGGGGAAAGTGTAGATGACTGGGGAAGGCAATGGCAAATTGCCCCATAAAAAGTCTGCCATGAAAATGTCGTGATGCGATTTCACCCCAGAGACGGAAACGACTGGTGCTTGCACAGAAGACTACCTTTACCTATAATCTTAATCACTGCACCAAATTAGCTGGACTAGGATGCTGGACTAGTTAGTCCACTGGTCTGATCCAACAGGGCTCCTCTTATGTTCTTGCCAGGTGTCCCTTTTCAACTGATGCCACTTAAGTCAATGTACACTGGGAATGAAATTTCTTTTTTTTTTTTTCTGTGAATGGCATATAGAAATAGATACTGTGTCCATAGTTCTCACAGATTCAATTTATATGAAGGAGAAATGAAAATCAAATGAAAGTTTTTGAGTCAAAACAGCAGGCTGCAAAATTCAGTAACAAAATTCCTTACTGAAAATGCTAAGAGTTAGTATTTAATACTAGGAAAGAGAGACGTTAAAAGACTAGACTTTTTACCTTAGAAAAACTGTGTCTTAACTCTAAATATCTTGATCTTCAGGTGAATGGAAATAGCATTCTGTCCTTTCTTCAAGACACTTGTCTTTATTATTGCTTGTAAGAGAATAGATGCCTTATAGTGAATCTGCTCAATATGCCGTATATCAGACTAGATGGGTTGTTTCCAATTCATATATTTAATTCCGAACTTGGCCATAGAGTATGCCTTAATAGATCAGTAAAATGGAACTAAAGACACATGAGGGGATTTTTCTACAAACCTGAAGGAAGTTCCAAGTAGGGATAGGGAGAAACATGAAGGAAGTTCCTAGTAGGGATAACCATCCTCTTACGTTCTTGCCAGATGTCCCTTTTCCACTGATAGGGCAGGGTATAAATCTAAAAAATTAGATTAAATTAAATTAAACCATTGGGGTTTGTACAATCTTTCTGGCTCAAGTGCCGTGTTCTACTGGAGAAAGTTTTTCTTCCAGACGTTTCGTTCTCAGCTGCGGAGAACATCCTCAGTGGCATTGCAACCGGAGCAGGCACTCTGACCTTCTTGGCTACTGTGCATTGAGTGAGGCCAGGGCTGCTGGGGAGCTGCTATTTCTAGGCTGGAGGGGGTGTGGTGAAAGGGCAATAGGTTTGTGGATGTGCCCATTGTTTGGTGGGGCTTCCTGGAAGGGTAGTGATAAGGAAACTGGTTGTTGAATGTGACCATTGTTCTGTGTTAATTGCTGGGAGGGTTGGAAGGGGTGTAATGAAAAAGAAGATGGTTGTTGACTGTGCTGATTGTTCTGTGGAATGTGTTGGTTGTTCTGTGAATTTCTGCAATTTATAGTCTGTAAGATGTTTTGCAGAGCTGGATACCAAGATTGGTGGATGGAAATGCCTTCTTCCTTTCTGTTAAAGTTGTGCTGGTGTTTGTAAATCTCAGATTTTGAGATTGTGTTTGAGATTTACAAACACCAGATTTACAAACACTGTTTTTATAGAGCTAGCAGTCAGCTTTTCTTCTCAAAATAAAAAGTTCATGCGGATCAGAATATTGAAGCAGGCATTGTATGCTATCAAAAAGCCTGATGAAAGTGAGTTTCAAGGTTATTTAGCTCTATACTTCTCTCATTTAGTTCTGAAAGAGTGTATTTAGAGTACTAAAAATGCATACTTTTTCAGACTCAAGCACTTTGTCTGGTTTTAACTAAATTGGCAATAATTATTCTCTTAGGATTGTTGCAATTGTTGAAGATGGGAAAGCATCCACAATATAGTGTCCCCAATAAAAGCTCCATAAAAATGGATAATAAATTACAATAATGGAATATCTTTGGGAAAACAGGGAAAACTGTTACCTGTCAGAGTAAGATTACTATGATTGTATTTCTCCAAGGGCATGACATTTATGTGTACATTTCCAAACATCTGTGTCATTTTACAGGTGTTGTATTATTTCATGACACCCACATATTTGATATGCGTGATAGCACTTAATAGTTGCTAAAATTAGCATCATAGCAGCTTGATTTCCTAGATGTGTGTCTTTTTTTGCAGATGCATTTTTATGGAACTTTTCATCTTTCAATAATAAGTCTGCTATATTTGTCAGACACCTCGATACATTTTAAATAGGTATAATCTCCAATCCAGGGAGGACAGTTATTTAAATAAAATGAATAGTTATATATTCTGCATATTCACCAAATAAATAGCCTTCTAGATATAGTAAATTAGTAAAGAAGCTTGTCACTGGGAACTCTATGTTGCTGTCTCATCCTTTCTTTTAAAACAGAAACACTGATTTATAACTTATTAGGAAATAGATTTAAATGCTATCTGAAATCTCCATTCTTGCTTTGCTTCAAAGAAAGATAAGTTAGCAATAGAAAAATTAGAAAAGTAAGTAGGGTAAGGTAACTGTGAAATTTTTCTTAGTCAAATTAACAGACTTACGTATCCCAGTGTAGTTAATATGATCATTAATAAAATTGTGGACAATTGCTTGACCAATAAAGGTTGTGTCTAAGCTTTTTATTATTTATTTATTCCGAAGCACAATAGATATAGTTCTCCTCACTTGTAGTTTATCCCTGAAACAATATGTAAGGTTGGTTAGGGTGAGAGAGAATGAATAGACTGAGGTTACTCAACCAGCTTCATGGCAAGTGGGGATTGCTCATGATTTTCTGGGCCAATTCTGATCCAAGCTGGGGAAAGTTTTCCCAGCACTAGTCTTGATGATGATATTGGATTTATATCCCACCCTCCACTCTGAATCTCAGAGTGACTCACAATCTCGTTTATCTTCCTCCCCCACAACAGACACCCTGTGAGGTGGGTGGGGCTTGGAGGGCTCTCACAGCAGTTGCCCTTTCAAGGACATCCTCTGCCAGAGCTATGACTGGCCCAAGGCCATTCCAGCAGGTGCAAGTGGATGAGTGGGGAATCAAATCCAGTTCTCCCAGATGAGAGTCTGCACACTTAACCACTACACCAAACTGGCTCTCTTCAACTTTCTTCTTCAGTCCTTGTTTTTATCAAGTTGGAGCATATATTATTTTTAGACTTGTACATGGAAAAAGCCATATCAAAAAAGACAACACTAGATAAGAACCTCATAAACCTCCCTTTTGTCTTTCAGAATGCTTACTTCAGTATATACCTTATAAGAAAACAAGGACGGTTTGTGCCAAGAAATCTAATTTGATTGTGATCTATTTGGCAATTTAGCGTTACTATTTTTCTTTTGTTCCAGTGAAAGATTTGTAAAACCAGTCCTAAAACTTTATTATCAGGGCAGAACATCAAGATGTTCCTTGCACATTCATCACAAAAGTGATGCTCATCTATAGTGGAGTATGAATCATTCTAGATTACCTATCTACTACTTGAAAGCCCAGCTACAAAATAGCTGCAGCAGAGATTAGCCTTCTTCCATTGCTCCTGAATTTAAAAGGCTGTTCTGCAAAAGAAAAAGGAGTTAATTCAACAAGCTCTATCCGTGAAAGGGGTCTTAAATCAAAGGCATGCTTCAGACGGAACAGCCTTAAGAGTATGCATTGTAGGTCAGAGTTGCCTTGCAAATTCTTCTTTTTTTGAGGGCTGGTTCAAACATGTAGATCATTTGGTTGCTTCTCGGACAATATTAATGATAAGTGAAAGCATGTGGGACCTATGTATATTTAGTTGAATGACTGCAAGGAGCCTGTATAAATATAATGTATGCATGCAGGGATCTGTTCTTGTTCCTGCCTTTCCAAGTTTCCTGGTAGTGTAAAGAAAGAACTTAGATCTTCTTGTGCATATCATTCAGATGTTTAACAGAATGTGCAATGACTGGAGAATTGCAAAGTTATGATAGATTGTTCCAATGCTTCCTTATAGAAGGAAGGACACACATCAACTAGCTGGGGCCTCTAAACAGCAATATAGGCACAGAGTACTAGATTTATGAATCCATCTGCCAGGAAATACTTCTAGAGGTCATTGATGGAAGTTAGTGGCTACCCAGGTTGTAATTAGCATCCAAGATTGAATATTTGTGAGATCAGAGGAATGGTGGGGTATCAGTGCTTTTTTTGTAGCAGGAACTCCTTTGCATATTAGGCCACACACCCCTGATGCAGCCAGTCCTCCAAGAGTTTACAGTAGGCCTTGTAATAAGAGCCCTGTAAGCTCTTGGAGGATTGGCTACATAAGAGGGGTGTGGCCTAATATGCAAAGGAGTTCCTGCTACAAAAAAGCCCCGGTTACAACCAGCTGCTATCAGTGACTCTTAGGAATATCTCCTGCTAGATACAGTTATTCAACCAGCATTCTGTCCCACATACCTGTTTAGAGGCTGAACCTAGTTGCTGTGCCTTCCTAGTTGCTGTCCCACAAGCAAGTTTTGGGGTGATCTATCGAAACTTTGCACTTTAGAGCTATCATGTTGGAGAACTTCACTGTTGCCCTTCTTTAGTAACTCACTTAAGATAAGATTTGGATAGATATTGTGTTTTTTTCCCAAGATCATTTTTAACAGCATTTTAAAATATAAGAAAGATTAATAAATGAAAAAGGCAATACACATGTTTGAGACAAGAAATTTGGGCACAGCAAGGAAACAAAGAAAATAAAAGAATATGCAGTCTTCTGTCCATGTATTAGGTACTGCTTTAAATGATGTTGAATTTTAGGAAAGGCAAGCTTTACTTGAAGTTTCAGTAATTAAGGTTCATCAGTACCTCAGATCTCCAGGTTTGGACTTGTCTCCATTGTCCCTTGCCTTATGGACAAGCTTGAACGTCTTGGTGAAAGCTTAGTCTGTCATGGTTTGCACATATCTGAAGACCTGTCCAAATAGGAGAGCCCTTCCCCTGATGTCTAGAGTTTTTTTCTAACCCCTCCCCTTTTGAATGGTCTTTCTATCCCAATGGAAGGGGTTTTTTTCTGTTCTTTAGTCTGCACATCACTGGCAGCAAATAGTGGGAATGAATCATCTACTGGTAAACATTAAACAGAAAGCAGAATTACAGCAGAATGTCAAATAAGAGAAAAGTAATTACTACAAGAGAATCACACAACTTTAAGGTTGATGATTATGAAATTGAAATTGTTCAAGATTTTCTATACTTTGGCTCCATCATCAACCTAAAGGGAGATTGCAACCAAGAAATAAGAAAGACATTGAGACAGGGAAGGGCAGGCATGAAGGAGCTAGGAAAAGATCCTTAAGTGGGACACAAATCCAGGCACTTCATATTATAGTATCCTCCATTACTAAACTGAGGCTATCATACTTTGGTCACATTATGAGAAGACAAGGCTCATCGGAAAAGTTAGCAATACTAGGAAAGGCTGAAGGCAGCAGAAAAAGAGAAAGATCCAACATGAGATGGATTGACTCAACACAGGAAGCCACAGTACTAAGTTTACAAGACCTATGCAAGGCTGTTAATGATAGGATGTTTGGGAGATTATTAATTCATAGGGTCATCATAAGTAAGAAGTGACTAGTTGGCACTTAACATGTACACAGACATCCCAGCATTATGGTTCTAGGTATGACTTACTAGCCAGGGTGCAATATATTAAGCCATTGGAATAACTAAGAACTTGAATGCTCTGTGCACAGAGTCTGATGGTTTCTTTTTCCAACCTCCTTCCTTTTTGCCAACTATCATTCTGTAGCAGGACACCTGTCTGTGGATAAATAACTGAAACACTGGGATGTATTCTGCATCTCCCATTTCTCATTTGGAAGTGATTTAACGCATGATTTAAACATATGATTTAACAGAATTGCATGTAAGGACACAGCAAAATAGGAGTGGGAAAAGGAAATAAGAAAGAGATGAAAGAAACAAAGAAGGAGGGTAGAGAAGGAAATATTGAGATATTAATCCCAAACCCTAATTATTTGGAATTTCAGCAGTGGTGGGATAAGGGCATGTAATCTGGTTCATAGTTGTAATTATGTATTCACTTATAGATCATTATGTTCTTTCTTTGAAATGTTCAGCAAATGACTGATAGTCCTATGGATTTTCTGGAAATGCAGAATCGAGTGATATGAACATGGAAATCTGTTCAGGCTAGAGTTCCACATGCCCAGTTTAAATCAAACCCAAAATGTCTGAATGAGTGTCTCTTTTATATTACCTATGATTCTGCTTCAAAACACCACTATTTAATTATGGAAGCTGCTTCACAGCACTGATAATTTCTTGATGGATTTGTATCTGGTATTCATTTGAGCTTCATTCCTCCCCCTCTCATATTTTCCCCTCTGTGTAGTATGGTGTTATTTTTATCTTAAGAATAGCTCTGTTGAGATGTTAATGATCTCCTTTAGTAATGTTTCCCCTATTCTCTCTTTAAAAAAAAAAAAAAAAAAAAAAACCTTTTATTTTACCAAAGACAAGTGTTGTGAAACATTTTATGAGTAATCACATGAAATAATCCCTGAAAACCCTGCTGCTGTAATTTAATTTATTATGATTTGGAATGTTCCCAAATGGTACTATTAAGTGCATAAGTAATCCTTATGGAAATTAACAGCAACCAGAACAACAGGTCCATAAGGCTAAAACTTTCTACATTCTTCCTTGTCACCATTTTCTTTTCTCCTCAGCCAATTTTGAAACTGTGTCCAAAATTATTGACTCAACATCCTTTATACACATCACTTGAAGGTTTGTAATCTACTTTTTAAAATAAAAAATGTAAACAGTGTCGAAGTTAACAACTACAATAATCATGTTCAAAATTCTACTGTAGCATTTTTTTTAAAAAAATCATAAAACAAATTCATTTATCCTGTTCAACATGGTAGTTGAACAGGATAAAACAAAATCATAAAGCAAATTCATTTATCCTGTTCAACAACATCAAATTTACAGTATTCTCAATAAATAAATGCTCTGACAAAAATTTTTTAACTCTGATTATAGGAACCATGTAGCATGCTGTTTTCCAGTGTTTAGCACATCTATGTGTTAATCTATAATCCTTCCTGTCCTGTCACATACCACCAAAGAGAGATTGGAGTGAAATGGACAAACTTACAAGAATCTTAAAAGAACAAGATTTAGAGAAATTAAAAAAAAAATTATTTATTTTTTATTTATTTGGGATTTATATCCCGCCCTTCCCACGAATGGCTCAGGGCGGAAAGTTTCAAAAATTGGGGAAAGTTTCAAAAATACATTGAAAAACAATGAAACGTTAAAGGATATTTGGTGATCTTTGACAATGGTTAATTTTTAAAGAAACGATATATGGATTACAGTTTTAAAAATATGATTATTGGATTATAACTTTTTCTCCCCCCCCCCCATTGATTAAGAAGAAATACTATGAAGATGGATTATAATTATAACCTTTGGGGTTTTTTGGAGAAAGATTCTTTAATAGATAGAGTTTATTACCTTATAACAAATTAGATTAAATGGCAATACAGGGACATTTGCTAAGGGGGTATGTACTGCTGGGGGTCACAAAAGGGGGGGGGGTGGAGAAAATGTTATATATGTGTACTAACACTTAATGACAAATGATGACACGTTATTACAATATATTACATTACAATAAATTGTTTTAAACACATACCACCACAGAGAGAGATAGGGTTTTTTGGACTCAAGTATATTGGATCCAACATCAGAATTTCCAGTATCCCCAAATACCAAATACTATTTGTTACTGGAATTGGGGGTGGGTGGTCTATTTTTGGGGAATATTAGCTCTTAAGGAGACTTTGGCTTGTGAGAGGTGGTAACAGGGGGTCTTTACACCAATTGTCTACCAGGATTGTTCCTTTGACAACTCTCAGAATTAACCAGACTGTTGCTTGAGCCAGTTTGGTGTAGTGGTTAAGTGTGCGGACTCTCATCTGGGAGAACTGGGTTTGATTCCCCACTCATCCACTTGCACCTGCTGGAATGGCCTTGGGCCAGTCATAGCTCTGGCAGGATGCTCTCAAGGATGTCCTTGAAAGGGCAACTGCTGTGAGAGCCCTCCAAGCCCCACCCACCTCACAGGGTGTCTGTTGTGGGGGAGGAGGATAAAGGATATTGTGAGTAGCTCTTAGATTCGGAGTGGAGGGTGGGATATAAATCCAATATCCTCATCATCCTCATCCTCACCCTCATCATAATCTTCTTCTTCACCAAGGGAGGTTGTTTTATTAATAGAAAATAAAGTAATCCACACGCATACAGAAAATAGATTCACACTGGGAACAAACACACAAGCTTTACAGAAAATACAGTGGTGAGAGGGATATAGTAGAGATTTGGGGAAAATATAATTACCATCCAGAGGTCCATTAAGGGAATTGGGGATGAAGGATTATAAGGGACATCTTTTTTGCCCCCCCCTCCCCAGACGGAAGGAAGAGATGGACACAAGGGTTTGGGTAACTAAAGGGCCACTTTCTTTATTGATTACATTAACACAAGGGCTATAACATAACAGGCAGCACGACAGGGCCAGGAGACAAAATACCCCTCCCTTGCCGCATAACGGGCGAGCCACCCTGCCCCTAGGTATAGTCAAAATACACGGCTCATACCCGGCCAGCCTAGCAAAAGTTATGCCCTGGAGTTCAAACCCCCAGCCGCATGGCTAACAGGCGAATCAATCCATGCAAACCCATGGCAGTCTGCTTCATCACTCAACTGGCCCACATGGTCCAGGAATGATTTAGTGACACCCCATGCCCCAAAACTGGGGTGCTACAGGTGCTCACCGAGCTGTATAATGAAAGTTTAGGCCAAAACCCAGCCAACCTAAAAAAATGACCAACCTATTTAACCAGCCACACCCCAGCCAATTCCACAATGCCTTCTACAAGAAGTTTGAGGTAGGTGAAAAACACCACTTCCTACAGCCAAAACAGAAGTGGCGAAAAAATTCCTACCCAGTCCCCCAAAACTGAGAGCAACCGGCTGTCGCCCACGCTGCATCAAGGGTGGGAGGGAGGGACGAGCATGAGGTGAAGAATGAGAGGAGGGAGCGGAGCTCGCCTCTAGGGCATGCCTGCTCTGTCCCCACCTCTGATGATGCCCTGCCCACTCCTCCTCCTTGCGAGGAGGCAAAATGGCCCCCAGACGCAAGGCTGTGCAGCCTGCTTCTGGATGGGAGCCGCATTGCCCCCCCCAGATGGAAGGAAGAGATGAACACAAGGGTTTGGGTAACTAAATAATAATAATATTATTAAATAATAATATATTTATTTATACCCCGCCCTCCCCGCCGAGGTAGGCTCAGGGCGGCTTACAGAGCATGATACAATATCATGGTACGACAATAACAGTCGTAAAAGGCCACATTATTTATTACATTAGCACAAGGGCTATAAACAGGCAGCATGGCAGGGCCAGGGGACGAAATACTCCTCCCCTGCCGCATAACGTATATAGCCAAAATACATGGCTCGTACCTGTTCAGCCTAACAAAGGTTATTTTTTATTTATTTATTTATTTATTTATATTGGAATTTATACCCCGCCCTTCACACCGAAGTGTCACACCGAAGTTATGCCCTGGAGTTCCAACCCCCAGCCGCACGGCTAATGGGTGACTCAATCCATGCAAGCCCATGGCAGTCTGCTTCATCACTCAACTGGCCCGCACGGTCCAGGAATGATTTAGCGAGACCCTGTGCCCCAAAACTGGGGTGCTACAGGTGCTCACCGAGCTGCATAATGAAAGTTTAGGCCAAAACCCTGCCACCGCGAAGCCAAGCCTCTGCTTAGGCAGCTGTGCCCACTAAACACCCAACACTTCCTTAAGCTCAAGATTCAAGTCTTCTATAAAGGCGTCATTACCCTTGTCCGAAAGATGTATGCCATCGTTCCTGTATAAATCTGTGCAATCACCCTGGATCCCAGGGTGAGGAAGAAAGTGGTCCAAACCTCCCTCGAGGGCTCTTTTAAGTTCTAAATTGGCTTTGCAGTGAGCTCTCTCAATCGTCCGTGGGTCCCAAGCCACACGCCATACCCGTCATCGGATCATGGCCGACCACACGATCAAAGCCTGCGGCCAGCGCCTCTTGATAACTCTAAAGTCAACTTTGGCCTGCAACACAAGGGCTTTTCCCTTGAGCAGGTCTAATTCATTACCACCCTGATGTATCACCACAACATGTGGCGGTAAAACGTGAACATCTTCGAGCAATAGGGGCAACAGGCCCAACCAATGGAGACTCCACTGTCCACACCATTCAGTGGTGGCCCACTTGCTGAGCCCCAGCTGTGACCTGGCTGAAGTCCTCCTGGCCCGATGGGCAGCCCAAAACATGAAGCTGTGCCCGTGTATGAGGACGCGTCATCTCTCTCCATGAACCACAGCACCCGAGAAAGGAAGAAATGATGAATAACATAGCCCTTTAATAACATGATGCCAGTTACTGCAGTGCAAAAGGGTGAACATAACCCTTATAGGCCGAGGAATGCCACCTACCAAGCTTCTGAATGGAAGGCAGGGAGTACCCCAGGGCAGCAGCAGTAGATGCTGCTCCTATACAGAAGGAATGGGTGCCGAACTTAACTCCTGACGGGCCCAGCATAGCAAGGGCCTTGCACGTCACTGTCCAAAACTGATGCTTTGTCAGGGGACTGCAGTCCCCATGACAGAACAACAGGCCGGCATCAAAACCATGAGCAACCATGTAGCACATTAAAGCCGCTATGGGACAGATCTCAACATCAGAACAGGAACCCAAACTAATAGTATCCCCCCGTTGCAGTTGATTGGACTTTGAACGACGAACTGTAACATATACAGATCCTCCAGCCAGACAAATGTCTTGGGCCATCAAGACCCTCCCTGAAACGTCCCTTTTGGACTGAGCCACCAGCTCACTCACCCAAAGAGCCCCAAAGAATGCCATGAGAGATGCGGCGTGAAAGGGCAGCGTTTCGCACATCTGGCCCCAGACTGATCATAAACCCCTAAGAACTACAGGGTAAATCGATTGCCTAGGATCCCGTCTGGGCCCAACTTCTCTAGACCAACCTTCCAAGATTTTCTTAATGTGGAAGTCACTGGTATTCGCCTGGAAACCCAAAGCCTTACTGGCAAAGGCCAACACAGACAGCCGGCCCCAAATAGATTGGACTGCTACTCCCCTCCGTCTAAATATACACTATAGTGGAGTAATTGCTCCACCAGAAGGGGTCATCCCCTTTGGTAACCAACTTTGATCCTAAAACTGTCAAACTGGCATACTGCCCTGTTGTACGATTTTCTGGTACTAGGAGCAATGGCGAGACTTATTGCTCTGCCAGCCTTGACCCTCCAATCATCCATATCCCAGGGGGCATCATTGTTGGGAGAAGATCTGCATCTGGGGTCAGTTGGTGAAACCTCTGCATCTGTTTGTGAGAGAGAGTGTCAGCCACCCCATTAGCCACCCCAGGCACATGCCTGGCAAAAAATAAAATATTGAGCCTCAGGCAATGGAGAGTGAAGGCCCGCACTAGCCTCATAACCCTGGGGGATTTGGAAGTGAGGGAATTGATAACATGCACCACGGCTAAGTTGTCACACCAAAAGTGGACTGTGTGGTCTGTCAACTCATTCTCCCACAACCAAATGGCTACCAAGATCGGGAAACTCCAAAAAAAGTCAAATCTCTATTCCACCCCGCATCTATCCATTCCTGCGGCCATTCCTCTGTGCACCAATGTCAGCAAAAGTAGACCCCAAACCCCAGGGACCTCGCTGTGTCTGATGGAATTTGCAGCTTGGCTTCCAGTGGTAACTCAGCCCTCCAAAAGGAGACATCATTAAAGGATGTTAAAAACTCCTTCCATAGTAAAAGGTCCTCCCACATGCTGTGTGAAATTCTGATTCGGTGATGCGGCTGGCGTAATCCTGCCATTGCATCACACAGCCTCCTCAAAAAGGGGCGACCAGGAGCTACTACCTTGAACGCAAAATTTAGGTGACCCACCAACTGCTGCAGCTCCTGCAAGGTCGTCTTCCGCCACAGCAAAAACTGAGCAACCATTTCCTGCAGATCTAGAATTTTATCCCTTGGGAGGCATGAAGTTTGCTGGAATGAATCAAATTCAACCCCCAGGAACGTCAGTTGCTGGGTAGGGCCCTCTGTCTTCTCATGGGCTAGAGGAACGGCCAGTTCCGCCGACTGTGCCGCAAAGGCCGCCATCAAATGGCCACACTGGCCAGAGCCTAAGGGGTCCGCAAACAGAAAGTCATCCAGGTAATGCATCACATTGCCCAGACGAGCCCAGTGGCACACCGGCCATTCTAAAAAGGAGCTAAAGCGCTCAAATGCAGCACAAGAAACAGAACACCCCATGGGCAGGGCCCTGTCCATAATAAACCGCCCTTCAAAATGAAAACCCAGCAATTCAAAATCCAAAGGGTGAACTGGTAGGAGGCGAAAGGCGGACTTTATGTCACACTTTGCCAACTCAGCTCCTACCCCACAGCACCTTACCATCTGCACCGCTTGGTCAAAAGATGTGTACCGCACAGTACACTAATTTTCTGGTATGGCGTCATTCACCGATTCACCATGAGGGTAAGATAAATGATGAATCAATCTAAACTCTCCTGAGGCCTTTTTAGGCACAATGCCCAACAGGGAGACCCTCAAGGTACTCACAGGGGAAGTGGAAAATGGGCCAGTCACCTACCCTCGGCTAATTCCTTCCCAATCTTCTGACGAACAATGTGCTCCATCCCCATAACTGACTTCAAATTATTGGCCGTAAACGGCTTTCCGGAACCCTGAAAAGGAATTCCAAACCCAAACTTAAAACCATTTAAGTTTACAACCAATACCGCAATTCAAATTCCCTGACCTTGCCATCACAATACTTTTTGCTTAAGACTCAGTTGCACCATCTTATCACAAAAAAGAGGCACAATTATATTAAAACTCAATGGGAAGAGCTATTCCATGGTACTACCTTAAAAATTCTAATAAGTTCTGGGCCATAGTCTTGGGTGCATTCCAGGCCGATGACCCATCTATGTCTGCCATTTCATCTTATGTTTGGTTTCAGCACTTCTCAGTTCTGTTCCATCAAGTTCTAACTTCTGCTGAACCATCTGATTTTCCTCTAGCCGATTTACCTGACTGGCTTCCTGTCCCTCAAGAGGAAATAAAAGAATTAATTACACAACTGAAATTAGGAAAGGCTCCTGGCCCGGATGCCATTTCCTCCGAAATCTTAAAATTAGACCCAGACTAGTGGGCTTCTCCCCTTGCATCTCTGTTTACAATTGTAGATCGAACTGGCATAATTCCCTTGGCATGGTTGAATGCAAGAGTGGTTCCGCTATACAAAAAAGGTGATCACACTAACCTGCCAATTACAGGCCGATTAGTCAACTCTCCATCATTGGCAAGCTTTACTCCAAACATCTATTAGTCAAGCTCAATCTCTGGATGTTGCAGGAAAAAATTCTAGGCCCTGAACAGTTGGGCTTCTGCAAAGGGAAGACCACTTTAGACCACTGTATTACCCTATCCCATCTAGTCAACAAGTACACTGGGCATAATAACCAGAAATTATTTGTTGCTTTTTTAGATTTAAAAGGTGCATTTGATTCAGTTGACAGGGACCTCCTCTGGATTAAGCTAGATAAACTAAACATGGATAAAAGACTCCTTATGCTTATTAAAAGATTACATATTTCTACCACCTGCAAGATCAAATGCTCATTAGCAGGCAACCTAACATCGAAGATTGCTGCCAATAAGGGTGTCAAATAGGGTTGCATTTTGGCTCCCTTTTTATTCAATCTCTTCCTTAATGACCTGGCTATTCAGTTGTCTGGTCCTGACTGCCATAGTCCAAAACTTGGTGCATTACATATACTCTTGTTACTTTATGCTGACGATACAGTGCTGTTGTCCTGCTCTAGAGTGGGCTTAAGATGTCTGTTGTCCCGTTGTGTTCTGTATTTTACTAGTAATAAGCTCCAGCTCAATTATGAGAAGTCCAAAATCTTAGTTTTCTCAAAAAAGTGGAGACTTTATAAATGGGTTATTGATGGTAAAGAGATAGAGTAAGTTAAGTATTTTACTGTCCTAAACATTTTAACCAAACAGACATAATGTGCCAGGGTATGTGTATCAAGATTTTCCCAATATTTGCATGCTTCATTTTTTTTTAAATAGTCTTTCCTATGTGATACTTGAGCATCCCAGGAAAGGAAGCAAAGCTTGCTTTTCCCTGTGCCTGCTTTGCAAGAGAGGAACCATTTTTTCCTCCTGTGCCTCAATTTGGTAAGGAAGAATGAGTAATACAACATCTGAGATTTTCATTCTAATTGATTAATGAGAATAAATTATATACCCGAACATAAGAACATAAAAGAAACCATGCTGGGCCAATGGCCCATCCAGTTCAACACTGTGTCACACAGTGGCCAAAACCCAGGTGCCATCAGGAGGTCCATCAGTGAGGCCACATGTTTTGTGTTAGATAAATATGTTAGTCTGTTTGTAGCAATAGAAAAGAGTCCAGTAGCACTAACAAAATTTGAGGCAGGGTATGAACTTTTTGTGAAGCACTGCTCACATCTTCAGAGGTTTTCTGTTGACTACTAATGGAAATTATTATTCATTTTATTGTGATTGGACATACATTAGACCTGATCTTTGAGGTGGGAGTTGGAGTGGATCAGATTTCTGCCGAGGCGGTGCCATGGTCTGACCACTATGCCCTGAGGGCTCATGTGAATATGCCACCTCTACCCCGTCTAGCTCGCCCACGTAGTTTTAGCTTGCCCACGTAGCCAGATGGACCCTTTGCGGCTTTAAACGGCTATGCGGAATCCCTGGCCCTCTGGCGACTCGTTGGATGAACTGGTGGAAAACTGGAATAGCCAGCTCTTCTCGGCCATCGACGAGATCGCTTCCTGATGTCCTCTTCATCCTCATTCACGATCCACTCCATGGTATACCCTGGAGCTGTGATCAATGAAACGGCGATTAAGACGACTAGAGAGACAATGGCGATATACTCGTGACGAAGCTACAAGAACATCCTATAGGTCATTTATACGGACCTATGAGATGGCAGTCCAGGCCACAAAGAAGAATTACTTTGCGTCCCGGATTGCATCTGTGACCTCGTGCCCAGCACAATTGTTTAGTATAATTCGGTCACTAACAATTTTACCGCATGGTAAACAAAATATTAGAGAATTGGAAATAGGCTGTGAGGCTTTTGTGAGTTTTTTCGCAGATAAAGTCTCAGCGCTCTAACACGACCTTCCCGCCATACTTGATACAGTGAAAGAAGTTGGGGCACCGAGCACATCTTCTGGTCCAGTTCTGGATTCCTTCAGTCCACTCAGCCTGGAGGAAGTCGACAGGATCCTTTTATCTGTACGCCCTACTACGACTTGTAGGTTGGATCCGTGCCCGTCCTGGCTTATAAAAGCTAGCCAGGCGATGCTACGTGAACCACTGCAAGGTATCATCAATAGATCCCTGATAGAAGGGATCTTTCCCATGCCCCTTAAAGAGGCTGTGGTCCGTACCCTCTTGAAAAAAACATCTGCAGATCCAGCTGTATTGGCAAACTATCAGCCGGTATCAAACCTTCCCTTTTCGGGTAAGGTTATAGAGCGGGTGGTGGCAATTCATCTACAGGAATTCCTGGAGGACACTTCCGCACTGGATCCATTCTAGTCCAGCTTTCAACTAGGTCATGGGATGGAGACGGTTCTGGTCGCTCTCATGGATGACCTCCTGCGACATCTGGATTGGGGTGGCTCAGCAGTGCTGCTATTATTGGACCTGCCAGCTGCTTTTGATACGGTTGATCATCAGCTACTGACTGGCTGCCTTGCCAACGTGGGGATTCAGGGGTCTCCCTTACAGTGGTTGACCTCCTTTCTCCAAGATCAGGAACAAAGTGTGGTGATAGGGGAGGAGTCATCCCAGAGGCACTCACTCGCATGTGGTCTGCCTCAGAGTGCAGTTCTGTCCCCAATGTTATTTAACATCTATATGCGTCCCCTTGCCCAGATTGTCAGGAGGTATGGACTGGGTTGTCACCAATACGCAGATGACACCCAGCTCTATCTATTGATGAGTGGCCAGTCCAACTGTACCCCAGAAAATCTGGACCTGGCTCTTCAAGCTGTAGCATCCTGGCTCAGGCTGAGTCGGCTGAAATTGAATCCGACGAAGACGGAGGTTCTTTATCTGAGCCGGGGTGGTCCAAGGGGAGGGGTCCAGCTGCCGGCTCCAGACGGGGTGCCATTGATACCGGCCCCTAAGCTTGGGAGTGCTCCTTGAGTCCTCCCTTACAATGGAGGCCCAGGTAGCAGCCACTATTAGATCCGCCTTTTTTCATCTTCAGCTTTTCTGGAGCACAATGACTTAGCAATGGTGATACATGCTACGGTCACCTCAAGAATAGATCACTGTAATGCTCTCTACATGGGGCTACCCTTGATGCTGACTCGGAAACTACAGTTAGTGCAGAACGCTGCAGCAAGGCTGTTAATGAGGCTCCCTCGATGGGAGCACATTCAGCCAGTGCTGAAAGAGCTGCACTGGCTACCTATTGTGTTCTGAATCCGTTTCAAGATGTTGGTATTGACCTTTAAAGCCCTTTATGGTCAGGGACCAGTTTATCTGCAGGACCACCTTTCCCCATATATCCCCCAGCGAGCACTGTATTCAGGGACAAAAAATCTGCTGTCCACCCCTGTACCAAAGGAGGCCAGGTTGCGTTTGACACGAGCCAGGGCCTTCTCGGTGGCAGCACCAGAGTTATGGAATACTCTTCTGGAGGCCATAATGGCCCTGCGGGACCTTCCTACATTCTGCAGGGCCTATAAGACCGAATTGTTTCGACAGGCCTTCGATGCTTAAACTGAGAGAGAGCTGCCACCTGACATCAGCTAGAGTTCCCGGTGACCAACCGTCTGAAAAGCAGAACCGCCAACATAGTAATATTACAGCACCGTGGAATAGTTTTTAAATTTTAATTGTATTAATGTTTTATAGATTTTATAGATTTTATTGACTTATTGTTTTAATCATGTAAACGACTGTTGTAAGCCGCCCTGAGTCCACTTGCGGAGAGGGCGGGATAAAATAAATAATGACTATTATTTTGATATTACAAAAACTGGCTCATCTATTTAAAATAATAAAAATAGACTTTGAATCCATTTTTTCAGTCTTAGTAGGACTGAACTTATCTTACCAACTTGATATATTCAAATGGATCTTTGGTTGTGGATAAATCCTTTGAACAAAACTTTTTTTTTTGCCAAACAGCTGTGAATTTGATGTTTTTCAATGCATTCATAACTGCAGGCAAATAATCAGTCTTGTTTCATTTCTTTTGCTGCCTGGATCCTTGTGGGCGACATTTGCATATTACAGTTTCACAATCAAGTAGGTCACAAAAATAAGGCAATTTGAATGTCAAAAGGAAAATAACTAACTGTGTTGAAGCAAAAAAAAAATTCTAGATACAAATAGAGTTTTCCAGACTTACTGCCAGAAATATATCACAAAGTCTTGGTTACTATATAGGGATGACTTTTCTCCTTATATAATTTGAATTTTGCAATAGTTGTTAGACACTCAAAGCAATTTTGCCAAACTTATTTCATCACTCTGGTGACTGAAATTGCAGTCACCTGTCAGAAATTAAAAAAAAATGCAGAGATTGTGTATTAATCTATAAACAAATCTGGAAAAGCAACAGTAAAAATATGAAAGTGTAGTGGCAAACAGCAGTTTTTAATGCGAATGAACCTATGTGTAAAGGCATTCACGCTCCCAAAGAACTCCCCAGTGTTCTAATAGTGTTTGGAACACAGAAACCTAGTCCTAATAACTCAGACTATATTGATAAAACTGTGTAAACTTTGGCTGGTGTCCTGACTGATTTCTTGGCTTTCTTATCTATAATCTGGAGCTACGCTTCTAGTTCTCTACACATGTCAGATAAGGTCTTTATTGCAGTTCCCCTTGTTGGACAGGAGGGCTATCATAACACTTAGTTCATGAACATCCAAGTTGTTGGAAAGTTCTGGGGAATTCAAAAGCTTCTTTGCTGCTTTATAAAAATGTACTTGCACTAGGGTGGCATGGCTCAGTAATGGAGAAAATTAGGGAGATATCTGACTTACTTGTGGATCTTCTGAGATAAGTGGTTGGCCATAAAATACAATATCAGACTTGTTGGACTACTGATCGGCTTAATATTTATGTGCTTATCTTGTTCTGTTAATGTTTATGTGGTTATCTACTCATTTGTTGCATTATTATTTTTTAAAGGACTATTTTATTTAAAGTGCTGCAAATTGTCTTTGCTGCTGTTATTGGATCTAATCAGTAGTCTCTGATTTAATTGACAACATGGTTTTGTTAAAATGTTTGGAAGCTGAGACTGGAGTTAGAGGAGCAACATTAGGGTGGTCCAATTCATTTCTTGATCATTTTCAAAGGGTAATTGTTGGAAATCAGGAATCAGGCTCTGTCTTGTGGAATTCCACAAGGCTCTGTGTTTATCTCCTAAAAACCATTTACCGGTAATCTGCTAGTGAAGACTTTAGGGGAAATCATCTGTCCCTTGGGGAGTAGGCATCATGCACATAACAAAGCTACCCAGCTCTGTTTTTCTTTGTCTAAAGCTCTGGAGGCAGCTGTGGCCATATTGGCCAGCACATGCCAGCCTTGGTGAAGTGGTTGCTACTGAAGAAGCTGAAACTGAATTCCTGACAAAACAGAGATGATGCTAGGCTGCATCCACACCTTGCTGGCTATTGACTTTCTGTAGCAGTATAGCAATTATTTGCAAATGGGTTGACTTATCCACAGAGGGAAATCCAGTAGTAAATGTGCAACATTAGTTCAATATTCAAGAATGTGTGTACTGGTAAGGCTGAGGTCTAGGAGGGTACTTTGCTCTGTATTTTAGATGGGGACCACTAGTGCAGTATGAGGCACTTCACCTATTATCAGAGCACTAAGGCTCAATGAGGCTTGCTGTACTATCCCAGGGGCTTTCACATTTCTTAAACCGAATTGTTCATTGTAAAATAACAGATGCCTTGGGATGGAAAAAAAAATAAGCAAGCTATGCTCTATAGAGCATTTCTGATGTACCAGTTCCACTTTGAAGATAACAGAAGGTAATTCAAATTCCAAAATCTAGGAGAAATTAGATGTGGAGAATTAATGTATGCCTAATTAGTTATGGAAGTTGTAAATGTGTGTTTCAGACAATATAAAGCAGAAGAGGTAATGTGTATAATTCATTTGCATTGTTTAAACTCACATTTATAGCACATATTTCTTCTGCTATGAAACTTAAGACATAGGGTTATCAAGAAGTCTTGCATCCAAACCCTGACCAGATCCAAACTTGCTTAACTGTTGTAAGGTTAGTGTATAGTGTTACCATATCCTGGGATCATATTCACTTTTCCTTTCTTTTCATTGACGCTGGCACAGAAGAATATCCCCAGTGGACTGTGTTCTTAATTCTTAAATGTACTGACTATGGGAGTATGATGTTTTGCATCTTTTAAAATAATAAAGTGTTGCATTTTTAGAGCTTTGACTTCACCTGACAAAACTGCTGCTCTGTTTGTTTTCAAGTATGACATCTCTGTACTTGGTTTTTTAATTGTTGATTGCTCCTCATGCTTTGATCTCTACATACCTATTCTTTGAAATGACTGGGAACAGGGAGAAATGAGTGGACCAAAATAAAATGTTAGATGTTTGCTCTGCTTAAAGCTTGGTTTGGAAACAGTTCTTGTTTTGCCCTTCTGTTTGTTCCAAACATATTGACAGTTGGTTTCAGCCAATTCAACATTTGCTTAGCATTTTAACCTTCACTTTGATATGTATGCACCCAATGGGCCAGTTTCATCTAACCTGGATCCAAATTGATGCACAAAGCAGGTGCAAGAGCTGTATGAATTCTAAGAGGATACAATAGCAAAATATACTGGCAGAGAATAACCAAAACAAATTGCTTCTCATTTCTTCCCTCCCAACACACACACGCACACATACACACACACACACACACACAGAGCTTTCACTCTGCTCTCCTTTTGAAATGTTTTCTGTGTAACTTTGAAATAGCTGGGGTTTTGGCAGCTGTGTACCATTTCAGTAGCTGATGAGACTGATACTTCCTAATTTTCTGGGGCAACTGAATGATAGACTGTCTTTGTAAATGAAGTCCCATGCTGCTACTGTCTACAGTTCAGCATTGTCATGTTAGATTAAACAGCAATGTGTTTGTTGCCCCTTATTAATTATGATGCCTCCCACTGCGTCTCTGATTGTTTTGTTCCAAGGGTACTGTTATGCAGAAGCACAGCTTCTCTTAGAGAAGCCCATCATGCTGAAAGCAGCTCATTAACTTCAGACTCCCACTCAGTTTGCCATGACAGACTTCCCTAACTAACTTTAGATGCGTGGTAATAAAGTTTTATCTCTTTGCACAGCATCTCAAGACAGTTCATCATGCACTGTTCTCACCGACAGAATTCTAAGTGCAAATGCCTCATGTCAGGAATCATTTGGGTACTAGATGCCTGCAAAATTCAAGCAAATAATGAGAAACCATCCTTCCATAAAGACTCACAGTGTTTGATACACAGAAAATGAGGCTGCATGATACTAAGGTTTTGTTGTTGCAACACTCATTTTCTTCTGCTTTAGCCATATCTTTCTCTTCAGTCACTTTTTTCCTTCTTACAGCCAAGCCAATAGTGATTTTTTTTTAATATGGGGGGTCATTAAATAAGTTGAGGGGCACCCCTCCACACCAAGTGAGCAGCCCTGCTCCTGCCCTTTCCTGCAACCAGCCAGGCATCCTTTTAGCAGGGGAGCCAAGTCTGCCAGGGCAGGAGAGTGGAAAACCCACTTGAGAAGGCTGTTTATTGCCTGCCTGCTGCCACAGTTCCTCCCCCTCCCCCCAATTCCTGCCCCTGGTGGTCGCTTCTCATGTTCCAACTATGGCTGAATGGCACGCAGGGAGAGCCGGAGTGGGTACACACATGTTCCTTCCACTGGTGCCCACTCGCCTTTTTGCTGGTGCTCCTGCTATTGAAGGCGGAAAAGTGAGAAAGTGACATGGGACTGGAAGACATTGTGGGGCTTGACTTTTTGAAAATTTTTGGCAACAGAAAAGAGTGGCTGCAGCTGGCAAGAGGGAGCAGCTGTGGCCAGTGACAAGAGCAATAAATAAGATAAAAAATTGGAAGTCAGAGTGCCTGGAATGAATGGGAAGTCCTGGGGTTTGGTGGTTAGTTGGGGGGGCACAAGATGCCCCACTGGAGCTACAGACCTACTTACTTTTGGTCATTTTGTGCTTGAGTCAGAGTTAGGTGTGAAGGACATGCCCACAGCAGCTAGAAGGCCATAACAGGTTTTGCTTCTACTTTCTTTTCTGCACTGCATTGTTTCACATAGTTTTGGAGGATCTCCCCAATGCAGAAAAGCAGTTCTGATTATAACATATGTATTTTATATCCAGTATGAATCAGGTTATATTAAGTTGTACCATTTTATTCAAGGGATCACGCCTGGTACATTTCAAAGAGATGAGACAAAAGGTCCCTGGATGGCACAAGCCTGTGGCACATTCAATAGCATTCTGAGACCTGAGAACAGGGGTAGATGGAGAAGTTGAAAATCCAGGCCAATTTGGCTCAAGGAAAGAAAAAGGGGGCACCAAAGCAAGTATTTAGCCATGCACTGGGAATCTGGTGCAGAAGTGGCTAGCCTGAGGCATATCTCAGGGATGATAGAATCATAGAGTTAGAAGGGGCCATACAGACCATTGGGTTGAGCCTCCTGATCAATGCAGGATCAGCCTAAAGCATTCCTGCAAGTGTTTGTCCAGCCACTGCTTGAAGGCTGCTAGTGAGGTGGAGCTCACCATCACGGTGGGGAGGGCAGGATATAAATCAAATAAATAAATAAATCTCCCTAGGCAGCCTATTCCACTGCTGAACTATTCTTACTGTAATTCCCCTCCCCCCCTAATATCCAGCCAGTAGCGTTCTGCCTGTAATTTAAACCCATTATTGTGAGTCCTATTCTCTGCTGCTAACAGTTTCCTTCCCTCCTCTGAATGATAGCTTTTCAAATAGTTCAAGAAAGCAATCATGTCCCCCCTCAACCTCCTCTTCTCCAGACTGAACATTCCCAAGTCCCTCAGCTTTTCCTTGTAGAGGTTGGTCTTTCCTTTATCATTTTTTGTCACTCTCCTCTGTACCCACTGCATTCTACCTACATCCTTTCTGAAGTGAAGCCTCCAGAACTACACACTGTACTCCCTGATGGAACACATTACTGGGTGAGACTATGCTGCCGGACCATGGTGGGACCCAAAAAGGATGGTGTGCCAAGTCCTGGCATGGATCCCGAGGAGAGGGAGTGAAGAAACCTCCTCAGGAAAGGACATGAAGGCTAAACGGTACAAGCCAGCAGTGATAAAGTCTGGACATTGTGTTACATCCCCTCTGTGTCTGTGTAAGGTTGTGCACTCAACACCCTCCCCCACCCATGGCTCCTACCCTTTGCCATGCTGCAAAACAAAGAGGGGCTGCTGAGGTCTCAGAATGAGGGCCATGGGGTTACTTTGCCTCCGATGGCACTTGTTGCTAGAGCTATGTCTTCTCCTCTCTATGTCTCATATGCAGTCTTCAGCCTCCCTTCCTGGCCTTAGGGTCCTTAGCCCCTCTTATCCTTCCATGCTTCCCTCCCCTCTCTTCTTCCCTGGATGAGTACTCCTCCTGCTTGTTTGCTTCTCTGCCCTTCCCATTGGCTAGAGTGATGGACTTTCTTTTAGCTGTGGTCTTGCCCCCCTCCCACTTTCCACCTCCCACTGTGGTCTCTGCATTCGGGCATGGCCCAGCACCAGACTCTTTGCCACAGCTCTTCTTCCCTTTCAGAGGCTTGTGTAAGTAAGCATTGGGTCTTCCAGCTTGTCTCTCTCTCCTCCTGTTTAGCTTGCCCAGTCATGGGGTCTGGCTCAGCCCACCCCCTTCCCTCACTGCCTGCAACTTTGGCTCTTCCCTTAGGGCTTCTGTCAGCCAGCCCTGTCCCGACATTGGGGTTGATACCTTGGGCCCCATAAGGTGATCTGCTACTGTTATATGGGCAGTGGGAATGTGGCAGCTTGGACTTGGGCACACTAGGCCAAATTTCACTGCAGGCCAAGTCAGGCCTCATCCTCATTGAAGGCACTTCCTGGTTGATGCTACAGGGAGGGTATGCATCCGAGTCCAGACAGTCTGGTTGTTTCTGTTGACCTTACACAGAGTGTGAGATGCATTGACAGCTCCTGCCCAGTTTGCTGCACCTTTTTATGCTTGCCATCACAATGCCAGCAGCAGACATAGTTGCAGTCCCAGGACCAGGGGAGAGATCAAAGATAAAAGGGACAATGGGTGGACCAGAGAAGATAACCAGGGAGCAAACAGGTCAAAGATTTACTGAGTACAATAGGAGTACTAGGATAGCATGGGTCACAGATCCAGCACTGGGAAACTCATCTGTCATCTGATGGCACCTGACTTCCCTTAGCCCACCTGCTGGGAAGCAATATGGAATGGAAGGTCACAAGATCTCACATGAGCTCAAGCCTCCACATGGTTTCCTTGCTGCATGGGGGTGAGAGCCAGTCAACAGTTCCCCAGTTGGGTAGACAAATGATTGACACCATCCCCAAGACCCTTTATGGAGTCCCCAGAAATGAGGAGGTCCCACAAATGGTTCCAGCTCAATGTCCAAACTGCCTGTATCAACATTGTGACAGCATGCAAGCCAGAGGAGGGATGGAAGATGGGATGGGGAAGCTGCAGCTGACAGAAGTGGGCCCATGCAGCACACATTGAAATAGGACAGGGGTGGATCAGAGTGAACACTCTGCCTTCCATGTCCATCTGGTGGCTCTGCTTTCTGTAACAGCCCCAGGTGCCTGAACCTGCATTCCTCCTTACCACAGCCAAAGCTATGGAGCTGAGGAGAGGAAGGAGAAGCATCTTCACTCTGTGACCACAAAAGTAGTCCCAGTAGTCTGGAGCCATCATTTACATTCCTATAATAAATTTTCAAAAAGTTCTCACTGGATCATGTATAAATCTAGTCATCCAATTACTATTACATAGTTGCACTCTCTTCAATGGGATTGTTTTATGGCAGAGAAAACGGAGATAAATGTTTAACATCCCGAGAAGGGAGGTTCTATTTTAGAGTGGTTTAGAATGGCATTTGACATCCCAGTGTTAATGAAGACAGATAAAACAAAGTAGGAGTCAACTAGCACCTTTAAGACTAACAAAGTTTTATTCAGATTGTTAAAGGTGCTACTTGACTCTGACTTTGTTCTACTGCTTTAGACCAACATGGCTGCCCACCTGAAGACAGATAAAGTTGCACAACAGTCAGCAGCCTGCATTTTACAGTCTCAGGCAGCCTGGCAGATGTACAGAGGAGGGAGAAAGAGGTGTTTGGCACTCCGATGAAGGCAGGAAGAGTTCCAAAACTGTCAGTGGCTTGCATTTAATATCAGAAAGAATGCAAAGTTGTCATTAGTACAATAGAGTAGGTAGGCAGAGACTGGTATTTGGAGCCTCTGATATGGAGCATAGGAACATAGAGGCAGTAAAATATCTGTTTGCCCATGGACATCATGCAAAAGGGATATGAAAGTAGGTATTATGCCAGGAAGACAGGCAAGAGGTAGCAGGTATAGCAGGCAGAGGCTGGCATTTGTCACCTCCAAATCACTGAACTAATGCTCCCACCCCCTGGGGAATCCCCATTTTTTACATGGCTTGTCCCCTATTTTCTGTACATAGGTAGATCTGAGTGTGTTCCTCAAATTGAAAGAAGAAGCCTGAATTAAGGTGACTACCAATCTTGTTCAGTACCTGAAATCAGGCAAAGCCTCAGGTGGTGACAATATTACTGCAAATTTATTAAAAGCAAATCTGTACTAGTGGGCTCCAGCTCTTGCTGCATTATTCACTTGGACTGACTTCACAGCCTGATTCCAAAGGCCTGGGGAATAGCTATTGTCATCCCAATTTTTTTAAAAGGCTGCAGATCTGACCTAGCCAATTATCGCCCAATCAGCTTATTGAGTATCATTAGTAAATTATATGTGAGTCACCTATAGAGGAAGTTATTGGGCTGGCTAGATCTTTAAAATATTTTAAAAGAGGAACAAACTGGTTTCAGAGCAGGCCATTCAATGGTAGATCAGGGTCTCATTCTTGGTTGATAAATACTCCTCTCCAAGAGGCAGAGTACTCTATGTGGCTTTCATTGATTTTAAGTCAGTGTTTGATTTTATTCTTCATGCTAGACTGTGGAGTAAATCTGAAAAGTCCAATATAAATAGATGACTATTAATTCTTATCCATCACCTATATAAAAATACATGGCAAAGGGATAATTGTAACCGGGCATCTGTCAACTTCTGTTCCTACTTATAATTGTGTTGAACAAGGCTGTATTGTGTTTACTTGATGTCTTTCCTTTCTATAATTTAATTTCTTTTTTCTACCATATTCTTTAGTCCTATTTATCTTTTAAATAAAAATCCCTTCTCTTTAAGATAATTTCCCCCTCATTTTTTGAAGTGTAAATCTGAATTTGGGCCGTAGTATACACAGGTTAAGATCTCAAGTATAATAAATATCCAAAATACATGCGTAGAGGTGGGCACCAACTGGATGACAAACTAAAATTCATGATGAATGTTGCCGGGTTTGTGGTTCATAAAGTAATGTTCACAAACTTAGGAATCACGATGAACTTTCACACATTTTGATGAAGATTGTGATGGTTTCTGAAGAGAAGAAACTGCAAATAGCAAGGAGATCCCGGCGCCTCAGGTGTTAGGTTGGAAGCCATTTCTTGGGCAGCCCTTTTAAGCAAATTGCTCTGCAAGGCTCAGCTGTTTAAAGGAACTTTTTTGTGCAGCTAGCCCCTGGGTTTAACTGCACAAGAAACCCCTTTTAAACAGCTGAGATGCACCAAACAGGCTGACCTTGTGGCTCAGCAGTTTACATTGGGGCAACCTGCTCCCACAGTTCAGCAGTTTAAAGGGAATTTCTTGGGTACTTAGCCCCAGGGACTTGGTCCTTTAAACAGTTGAGCACAGCAGAGCAAACTGCATGAAAATCCAGTTGCACTATAATGATAGTTAGGGAGGAATATAGTAAAGCAGCCTGCTGAACAGCTATGCACAAGTTGACAAACAGTTGCCCTGATAATTGAAAAATCATCTTCCAGCTCTCTACTGATGAATAGGATGTGAGCTGAACTCCCTACTCTTAATTCTCATTGAGCTCATTAAACTTCAGGACTGGACAACAGCAACAAGGATGAAAGGAACAGAATAAATGTTATTAGGTTTTGTAGACTCTTTCGGGCTCAAGTGTCGTGTTCTACTGGAGAAAGTTTTTCTTCCAGACGTTTCGTTCTCGGCTGCGAAGAACATCCTCAGTGGCATTGCAACTGGAGCAGGCACTCTGACCTTCTTGGCTGCTGTGCATTGAGTGAGGCCAGGGCTGCTGGAGAGCTGCTATTTCTAGGCTGGAGGGGGTGTGGTGAAAGGGCAATAGGTTTGTGGATGTGCTCATTGTTTAGTGGGGCTTCCTGGAAGGGTAGTGATAAGGAAACTGGTTGTTGAATGTGACCATTGTTCTGTGTTAATTGCTGGGAGGGTTGGAAGGGGTGTGAAGAAAAGGAAGATGGTTGTTGACTGTGCTGATTGTTCTGTGGAATGTGCTGGTTGTTCTGTGAATTTCTGCAATTTATAGTCTGTAGGGTGTTTTGCAAAGCTGGATACCAAGATTGGTGGATGGAAATGCCTTCTACCTTTCTGTTAAAGTTGTGCAAAGTTGTGCTGGTGTTGGTAAATCTCAATAGCTTCTCTGTTCCAATAGAGCTACATATATCACAGAGTAGCCTCAAATCTCCAGCCCTATTTTAGTTTACCAGGTCTTCATCTCACATTGGAAAGGCAAAGAACTAGGGAATAGTATGGTGACTTGAACTTTCTAATTTGTTTTAGCATTACAAGCGTTGAGCTTCAATGTTTGTTATTTTCTAAATTCCCTCTATGCTTACAAATTGATTTTCCTTTAAACAGGGTAGGAAGGCAGAGAAGAATTGTGATTAAATTATCAAATGCTTCCCTTCTCTGAAAGGTTTTTGCTTTTAATTCCTTAAAGCAATACTTCAGAGAAGAAACACACGTTTTATTAATAATGTAGTAAATAATAATTTTAATAATAATTTAGTAAGACACCAGATTGCAACTTTTTCTTTCCATCCCAATCTTCCTCTGTTCCAGTCTCTTATGAAAATAACATTTATATTTCCAGGTTACTTTTTAGTGTTTGAGAACAGAGATCTCCTTCTAGGGAAAAAAAAATAGGTAAAAGTTTTGATGGCTAATCAACTGAGGACTCATGTATGAGTATGATATTATATTTACTTTTAATATCAGTCTTTGTGATCTCTTCCTCAAAAAAAAGTCTTCCATGCTATGTGTGAAATGTCTTTGTGACAGACTGCATTTTTTAAAAAGCTTAGAAATGCTGTGCAAACAGCTGAAAGACTATGAAGAGTTAATTATTCACAGAAACAGAGAGCCTTGAGTGTCGGGCTGTACCAAGTAGTCTGATTAGTTAGCTGTGACAGTAATGAATGGGTTAACAAGAAAACTAAGGACGCATAGAGCCTGTGTCAGATGATCTGAGGGTGGGGGCCAGAGTGCTCGGAACTCTCAGAGGTGATTGACAGCTAACGGCTGAAGACAGTTAGTGACACACAGAGTCTGAGGGAGACTGCTGAAGAGAGCAGTTTGTCTGAGAAGGAGCTGAGACAGGAGCCGAGGAGAGTCTTCGAGAGAAGCAAAGCTCACTGTTCACTCTATAAAGACAGCCACGGGGCTGTGTGTGACTAGAGAAGAGTCACAGTAAAAGACCTGAGAGGTCACAGACACATAGACACTTCTCTTAAGAGCTAAAGAGGTGGTTGAGGGAAAGATGTGGGTCTAGAAGTCTGAAGGGCTGGGAGAAGAGACACCAGTTGACTTAAGGGACTTGGCACATTATACCGAAGAGGCCAACCTAGAATAGTGTTGGAGAGTGAAGTCTATATGATCTATGAAACCTGAGAGACCTAAGTGAACTAGATATTATAAAGCCTGAACTATGAAGAAACTGTTAACTACTTGAGATACAATATAGCCTATGTATATATTTCCCATTCCCCAGTTGAAGACGGTGTGTGTACATTAATAAATTTCTGTGGTTTACTTTAAAGTTCTCTGGTGCCAGTATATTGGGAAAGCTACCAAAGCTGCTGTGGTCCCCTACCTACCAACTGAGTTTATATCCATCTGAAAGCAAAACAAAACCCCCAAAGAGACTAGTATTGAGAAATCCATTTTACACCCACCCCTTGAGTTCCATAGCCGTGAGGTAAAATTCAAGAGGAAGAACTGAGGCGGAAGAGGGGCTGGGGTAGCCATAAGCTGCATATAGAAGCGAGCCAGTGAGACCGCGAGGTGCGCTGTTATATTAGCATCAGCTGAACAGAGATAGATCTGAAAGCTGTCAGTCAGCTTTCTGCATTGACTAAGTTGAGTCTGATCTCAGCCTCAGCTGAGAGTAGTTTTACATAGACAGAATATTAGGGGAAAGCTGGCAATAAAGATTAGGAGGTTAGGCAAAGACTTTCAGGCCAAAGAAAGGAGGCAGATCTTCCACTGAGAGGAGCATTCCTCTACCCAGTCAAACAAGGAGTTAGCTCTGATGAGTGGAGATATCCCTGTTTTGGTATGGTTAGAAACTGCCTGTAGAAACCTTAAGAGTCAGTTAAAAACTCAATATGAGTACTGGTGTTTCAAAAGAAGAGAGTTGGGTACAAAAAAGAGCATCCCAGCCTTCTGGAAACTGAAAGAGTGAGAGAATACTCAAAGCAAGTATATTGAAGTGTTTGGGGAAACACTGGAGCAAAAGCCTCTCAACATAAATATTTAAGTAACTGTGAATAGCTTTAAAAACTCTCATAAGCCTGAAACATATGAACTAAAGTCTGTGCATGTACTAGTTTTACCTCAGGGTTATCTGTATTGAGTTACCTCAGAACTTTCAACTTCTGATTTCACCTGACCTTTCCCCTCTATGTTGAATAAACTATTTTGTTAATTTTTTAATTTCAAAATGTTCCAAGTGCAATTTTCAGTGGTTTAAGTTAAAGGGTGATCCCAACACTATTTCCCTCAGGTTCCTGGACTGAGCTTGCGGTTAAATATTGTATTGAGATAGGGTGGGACAACCAGAGTTCTTCAGGAAAGAAGAAAACAGACCTCTAGGGCTGCTCAGTCAGAAAGGGAAAGAAAAATGGAGGGAAAATCTTGCCTCTGAGAGTGGGTAGTTAACATGGCCATTGTAGGATGTGTTCACACTACACTAAATAATGTGTTTTGCAATTGGATTTTTTACTGTATAAGAGTAGCAAAGCACATTATTTAGTGCAGTATGAATGCAGTCATAGTCTTGCTATTTGCAATCTGTTCTATATAACAAATTAGTGCTCAGAGGAATAATTTGATCATTCCTTCATGATCAGATTAGTGATTTGTAGTGCTTTTGAATGTGGTTGTGTTTTCCTTCTCATTAATTAGAATTCTATCAAAATGCCAATCCTGTGCCACATTCTTTCTGTTTCTTTCACTCTTTCCTCTTGCCACAAATAAAGATATATTTGCAGAAAAATATTTTGTTGAACAAGTGCACCCAGCCATTTCTTAATAATTCAAGAGGGGGCTTTATATGTCAGAAATGATTACAGTGGAATGGTATATCAGTTTTCAAAATTTTGGGGAAAAGGAACAGTTACTTATTAGGGCAGCTCAGGGAATGGTCTCAGTAGAGCAAATTTTGGCTGACCATAAGGTGAGAAGCAAATTAATGAGGAATCTTAAAAGGTGAGTAAATAATCCCATAGAAATTAGGCAGTAGCAATACAACAAATACAGGTGTGGGAGGAGGACACAAAACAGTGCTGAGAATGAGATCAGGGAGCTCAAATGTTCAGCTATACTTCAAATGAGAGTGGCTGGCATAGGAAGGTGTATGAAAGGGTATGCACTTTGTCTTCAAGCAGAGAGCCACAAGAATCTTGTGAGCACAGTTCTGGCACCCAGCAGATTCATAAAGACTTCCTTATTGTATAGGCAAGCACAGAGTTCAATGCTTACAGAATCCCCTACTGTAACATGACAATGCCTGTTATGTGAAGGACCCACACGCAGTATTCACAGTGCTTACCTTACCAGACACTTGTTCAGAGCAGGACCTTCATGCTCAGAATTCACAAAAAAACTTATGACCTTATCAGTGTTGAAGCACTTGTGTGGGATTCCAGAGAAGAGTCCACTAGCTCATGATTCGGCTGCAAGTCATGGGATAGACTCTTACAAGTGCAACAGAAGATGTTTCCTAGGGAAAGACTGGCATCCTTCTGTAGGATTCCGTGTAGCTTATTCCTGTTATGGGTTTTCATTTTCTATGAGCAGTGTGCTTCAGATGGACATGACATTTTATGAATGATTTTCCCCTTATCACCCCTTCAATGACATTAGCTCCAATCCAGCATTGACAGCTGGATAGCCAAAAGGAAAGAGAATATGAGCTTTGCTTTAAGAAAAATGCTTCTTGGTGACTTCAAGGGGAGGGGGAGATTTGGTGTAGTGCGAAGTCAGGGAAATGTACTTTGCTCAAAGTAAAATAGTTTTAAAACAACAAGAAAGCCACTGTTAAATGTCAGAACTACGCTGAAGGGATGAGTGAATTGCCTGCTACAATTTTTTTTGAAGTACTACATATGAATTCACCTTTCGCATTTTTTAAAAATAAAAAAGGTCAGGGACATTTATATGGGACACTACCTGATGGGTTCTCACAGCGACCTACACCCAGGCCTTGTCTTCCGGATTAAAAACTGGATTTACACCAATATTCTGGAGAACTGATTGAACAGAACATGCAGTGGAATGCAGATATGTCCCCTTTATTTATTTATTTACATTTTTATTTATTTCAATTATATCACACTTTTTTTCCAAAAGGGGACCAAAGTGGCTTGTAATCATCTCCCCTTCTCTATTTCATCAGCACAACTCTTTGCGGTGGGTTTGGCTGAGAGTGTGTGTGAGAGGTCCACAGTCATTCACTGAGCTTCAATGACGGAATGGGCATTTGAACTCAGGTCTTCCGGATCTAAAGCCCCATGGTGCAGAGTGTTGAAGCTGCAGTACTGCAGTCCTAAGCTCTGCTCATGACCTGAGTTCGATCCCCAGCGGAAGCTGGGTTTTCAGGTAACCGGCTCGAGGTTGACTCAGCCTTCCATCCTCCCGAGGTTGGTATAATGAGTACCCAGCTTGCTGGGGGGAAAGTGTAAATCACTGGGGAAGGCCATGGCAAACCACCCTGTAAAAGGTCTGCTGTGAAAACGTTGCGAAAGCAACATCACTCCAGAGTTGGAAACGACTGGTATTTGCACAGGGGACCTTTCCTTTTCGTTCAGGATCTATTGTCCTAGAAAACTGGGACTTTAGGTGGGTAAAAACAATGAACTAACCTCTAGGAAACACTGCAAGCCCCTCCCCCTTTTTTGCCAAGGCTTTTGATGAACTATGAATACTAGACATCTTTGGGGGAGGCTTATATTAATGTTGGGGGGGTTGTTTTTCCCTGCAATGTTTTAATTATTACTATAAGCCACCTTCAAGCAAGAGGAAAATCAGGATAAATGTATTTTAAGAAGTAAATAAATAGTACATACCAAAATGAAAAAGACTAGCCAGTAATATTATATCATTAAAAGTCCAGGCAGTTCCCCTTTAAAGCAATAATGTTAAAATACCCTTCCAACCCTCCCAGCAATTAACACAGAACAATGGTCACATTCAACAGCCAGTTTCCTTATCACTACCCTTCCAGGAAGCCCCACCAAACAATGGGCACATCCACAAACCAATTGCCCTTTCATCACACACCCTCCAGCCTAGAAATAGCAGCTCTCCAGCAGCCCTGGCCCCACTCAATGCACAGCAGCCAAGAAGGTCTGAGCGCCTGCTCCGGCTGCAACGCCACTGAGGATGTTCTCCGTAGCTGAGAACGAAACGTCTGGAAGGAAAACTTTCTCCAGTAGAACACGGCACTTGATCCCGAAAACTCTACAAACCCTAATGATGTTACCAGCCGTGAAAACCTGAAATCTTTGATAAATGTTTAAATATTACAGAAGGGATTTAAATCCTAATGTCCTCAGGTAGACTGTTCCTCAGCATCAGCTACCAAAAAAAGCCTGCAGTAACTACTCTAGAGTGAAAAAGCTATTCCTGCTTGGATCCCCACTTCACCACTGCAGTTCTCCAACCATAGGCTGATAGGATTCTTCCTGGAAGGATAAAATGGAGGACAGCAGAACGATGCTACAAACTGGACCATGACTTACGCATTCGAGATGGTGTTCTTCTATCAGGAGATGGTTTGCACCTTACAGCGGTAGGAAAAAGGGTGTTTGGTAACAGTCTTGCTATCCTAATAAGGAGGGCTTTAAACTAAATTGTATGGGGGAGTGAGGCAACTGGGGATAAGAACACTAAAGATTTGCAGAGAGTGGCACATATGCTAGGTAATGTTAAATTGCAGGTATGTACAGAAACTAAACCCTCAGGATGCATAAAACATGGATTCTGATGTCTCCACACTACTGCACAGAGTATGGGAATCAAACAGGAGGAACTGGAAGTCCTAATACAGGAAGGAGACTATGACATAGTAGGCCTTACTGAAACTTGGTGGGATGACACTAACAACTGAAATATTAGGATTCAGGGGTACAACTTATTTAAAAGGGACAGGAAAATGAGAAGGAGGTATATACTTATGAGAAAATATGTGAATCTGAGCACGGCAGCTCAGTTAAGAGTCTCTGGGTAAAAATAAAAGGAGTAAGAAATAACAATGATATTATTGTGGGGGTCTGCTATAGACCACCAAGTCAGGCAGAGGACTTGGATGAGATACTCCTACAACAGATAGCAAAGTTCTCTAAGAGAAGGGACACAGTGATCATGGGAGATTTCAATTACCCAGACATCTGTTGGAAGTCCAACTCTGCTAAAAATGAAGGATCAAAGAGATTCCTGACTTGCCTTGCTGACAACTTCCTTTTCCAGAAAGTGAAGACTACTATACGTAGTCAGTCTTATAGGTTGGACTTCAGAAAGGCAAACTTTGGTAAACTAAGAACTATGCTGAGTAAAGTCCCATGGCCAGAAATACTTAGGAAGAAGGGGTTTCAAGAGGGGTGGGAGTTTCTTAAAAGGGAAATACTGAAAATGCAATCACAGAAAATTCCTATGAGAAGAAAAAATGGAAAAAAACCTAAAGAAGCTGAGTTGGCTCCATAAACAGCTCTCTAAAGACTTGAGAAATAAAAAAGACCTTTAGGAAATGGAAGGAGAGCCTTATAACCAAGGATGAATATAAACAAATCACTAGTGTTTGTAGAATCTTTCGGGCTCAAGTGCCGTGTTCTACTGGAGAAAGTTTTCCTTCCAGACATTTCGTTCTCAGCTGCGGAGAACATCCTCAGTGGCGTTGCAGCCGGAGCAGGCGCTCTGACCTTCTTGGCTGCTGTGCGTTGAGTGAGGCCAGGGCTGCTGGGGAGCTGCTATTTCTAGGCTGGAGGGGGTGTGGTGAAAGGGCAATTGGTTTGTGGATGTGCCCATTGTTTGGTGGGGCTTCCAAAATTGGTCATTAATTTTTGTCTTATGTTGAAACTCTCAGTTGACACCCACTAGCTACCAGCCTATTCATATACATTCTGTCCTCATAAAACTGCATAAGCATTTCAGCAGGGCACACTCCAATTCCTTTATATATTAATTTTTGTATGACCTAGTTCCCCATCTGCAAAAGAAAAAAATGACAATTTCCAAGGTATAACTACCATATCTACTTACTATTGCATGCCAGTATCAAAGCAAAAACCGTCTGCAGGGCTTGCCACAGGGTACACTGAAACAATTCAGCCCCGCCCTGGCTGGGCCGCGAAAGCGGCTATGCACCACGAGGCCGTCCTTTGTCTCTCAGAAGGATCGGGAGGCTGGAGAGCTTCTCGGGCATCCAGGTGATGGTAGTGGGCAGAGCGTTGGGGCTATATATAGCCCCAACCCCACCCAAACCACACAGTTGTTTTCAGCTCTCGGCCCACCCACCCACCCTGCAGTAGTACAGGATTTGACCAGTCGCCTTATTAGGGGCCAGGTAGAAATATTTTCACTCTCACCCGATTGGCCAGTGGTGAAGTGTTTTTTGCCTACTTTGTACTGCTGGCAGAGGGTTTAGTTTGGTCACTTGGCAGAAGGAGCAAGGGGTTATTACATTGCAAGTGAGCACCCAGACCTCTGCACCTGTTTAGTGCAGTCGATCCGCAGGAACGGCAGATGGGCTTCACGGCTCAATGCTGTGTAATGCGGATCGTATTTATGCCCCCCCCCCAAAAAAATTGCCTCCTTCTGGTGATTGGGGTTGAAGTTGGGGGGAGGGTAGTTTTGGCCTGGCCAGCCCAGCATTAGCCATATTAATATGGCTCAGGCTGGGGGCAGGGTGGCTCGCTCATTTTTGGACAAGGAGGGGTTGGAGGATGACCCCAGGGCTTGTCCAACTGCAGGTAGCCCTTGCCGTGCTAGTTGTGTTATTTCAATAAAGTGGCCCATTTTCCAATATTTTGTGTCAGCCTCTTTATTCCGACTTGGGGGGGGGGGGCGCAATTTATCCTCTGTGTTCGCAAAGGAAGCAGTCTTCTACCTCACCTCTCATGGATACTGTGTGTGTTTCTGTTTTGACATGGCCACATGGCTCATAAACATTTTTGAAAGCTTGTTTAAAGGGTTTACTGGAAAAAAAGGAATGGAACGGTTTACTATAGTATAATTTGGCACTGGTTTTCTGATTGTAATGTAACAGGACCCATCCCCAATCATGATGAAGTACACACTTGTGTGTGAAAGGAAATAAAAGCTAATTTGAGGTTCATAGGGGAAATATGATATAGGTCTCCTCAGACATAAGTTTCATTAGATACTGAAGGCTAACTAATCAATCTGCAAAAAGATGGAAATGGGTATGGAATGCAACCATAAAAACCAACAAACTAAGAAAGAATAAACCACAATGAAAAACAAGAAACAAACTCCTCAGAAGCTCAAAAAAGAAAGGCAGACAATCAAAATGAGCCAAATATTAAACTGCACGGCACCCCCAAACAGAAATAATACCTCTCCCAAACTTCTCCCAGTGACCAAATATACCCCCTTATTACTAGTGGCCAGAACTTTTATTGTAGAAAAAGCCCAACAGGAACTCATTTGCATATTAGTCCACATCCCCTGACATCATCTTTGTTTCACATTTTTGTAGAAAAAGCCCAGTAGGAGCTTATTTGCATATTAGGATACACCCCCTGACACCAAGCCAGCCAGAATTGCTTTCCTGTGCGTTCCTGCTCAAAAAAAGCCCTGCTAGTGGCCCCCAGAATAAAAGGATGGAGAACCAGTCTATTGGGAAGCACAAATTGAAGCAGGATCTGTTCAGCCAGAATCTTTTGCAATTCAGGCAAGGAATCTGTCCCAAGATGCAAGGGCAGCGTGCCCAGCACATATGCAGCACAAAATGGCCATCATAACAGATGGCTGTAGGTTAATATTTCCCTCACATGATAAGGATTGGGTGACTGGGCAAGGCAACTCACCTAATTGGTAAAAGGACTAAAACTGGCTGGGAGAAATGCTGTTTCCCAGGGTATGGTGAGAAACATTTTTAAAAGATGGGGACAGGCAGGATCCATTAAACTCCTGACAGTTGATTATTGATGTTAAGAAATCCAGGAATTATTTCAAAAAGCCTTCAACTGACTCAAATATGGTCAGATGTCATGCAAATTGTATGATTTTTAGGAATGGCAATATCTGACTACCCATTCCTAGTCATTTGTGGCTGAGGATGTTGTTCTCTCACTACAGTATTTTTATTGTACAATCACAGCTTGACAAAAACAGAACAAAACAGAATATTTTATGTTTCAAAAGAAAATGTTATTGTGTTGGAAGAAAGGAATTGCATTACAGGATTGAGGTGAATATAAATATATGTCATTGATTATTACCATTAAAGAATCATATAAAATAGAGTACATAATTGCATTTTTAAATTACGTAATTTGTTATCACTGTACAACTCCTTAAATAAAATTATTTCCTTTTTCTGCATTATGGAACTGTCCATGACAAGTTATAGAATAAAATATTAAAGAACACAAGGAGAACCTTTTACAGTGGAAGTCAGGCTCTGCAATAAACTATGGCAAAGATTCGCCCTTGTCAGTAAGTTGGCCATTACCACAAGAAGTATGATTCATTTTAAATTATATCCTGCTTCTCTCCTTCATGGGGGGTGGGGGGGAAACCATGACTGGTAGTTGAAGAATACATTTGAAAAATGTTTCACATTAAATTGATAAGCATGCTATATTCTTTTGTATTCATATTTGATATATATAATTGATCTATGAAATGCTTGCACAGCATTATGTAAGAGCTGGAATTAGTCATCCACTTTCACCCTTTCCCACCTTCGTTAGGTAAGATGTCACTTTATTTTTTAGTTTTCAGAAGTTTTATTGGTTTCAGAAAACATTTGGGGTAGGGGATAGGGGGAGTGGGAAAATAAGCACAGTACATTCTGACCTTATTTTGCATTAAAAAACTTTCCAAGAACACAAAGATAATTCTACAATATTTTCTTTACATAAATTGCCCCATATTATTTTGTCTAAACTGTACATTATCCATTTTAAAATTTTATAGTATAAATCTTTTGTTGTTATCTAATGATTTTGACAATTCCAGTAAAGGTAAATTTTATATTATAAAATAAAGGAAAAAAGAAAAAAGAAATCAGTTCACACCAGAGAATTTTAAGAGTCTTGAATGTCCAACCAGGCATAACATTTCATCCAATATTGCTTCTTCTTTAGATTTCCCAGCCATCAGCTGGGATAGAAAGTCCAGCTCTGCTGTCTCTACAATTTTTCCCACCAAGTCCATTTTCGTGGGAATTTCCTGAGATTTCCATCTCTGCGCCAGAAGGATCCTAGCTGCTGTGCTAAAGTGTGCCAACAAATGTCTCATCTCTTTAAAATAGTCCTCAGGAAATATGTTCAATAAAAATAGTTCTGGTTTGAAATGGATCTGAGTCTTCATAATCTTCTGTAACATTTCATGCACCATTTTCCAATAATCTTTCACCATCTCACACGTCCACCACATATGGTAAAAGGTACTGTAGCAGACCCCCAGAATGAAAGCTTTAATAATCCATAATCAATATATCAGCAGGAATGCAAGCTTGACAAGGCAGACACAAAAGGCTTTTGTTAGCAATAAACACGCAGAGCTTTAAGAAAAGAGGAGCTAACCCCTCTATGGACTAGCTACAGTGAGCACACTTGCATAAACTAACCGCAAGCTTAAGCAAATAACATCTAGAGCAGTAATCAGAAATGTTTACCAGAAAGGAAGTAAGACTCATGACTACCACTGTGGAAAGTACTGTGGGAAGTCCCTGCTGGGAACTGAGAATCGTGATCTTGCAGCCTGCAGCGTAGCTGCTAGGCTGCTTAGATCTGTTTGCCCTCCAGGGCGGGAGAGTTGGCCTGCGCGCTGTTTGGGCGCGCTTTGCAGGGGGCGGGGTTTAGCCGCGTCAACGGCTAGCTCCCCGTCCCTCTCCTCAGTCCATCGACGATCGGGTGCGTGTCGGGAGGCTCTTGGCGATCAGGAGCGTTTTTCCGGAGGCTGCTTGTGTCGGCGCGTTTCCTGTCATCGCGGAGAGTGCGAGTTGGGGCTCATTGTTCTCCTTGCGAGGCGTGGCGGCGGCAGCTTCATTGTGCAGCGACGCTGGCTGGCTGAGTTGTTCTGGGGGCTGGGTGGTTAATGTGCTTGAGGGCCAATTTGAAGCCTAGCCTGGTCGAGTGGACGCTGGCTGGCTGAGTTGTTCTGGGGGCTGGGTGTTTTACCTGGTGAGGGTTATTCTGAAGCCTAGCCTGGTGGAGTTGGGGTGGTCACCGGGGTTCCTTGCTCCTGCATAGAGTGTGCTCCACAATTATATGTTGCAGGAGCTTGGTAGCCCGGAGTGTTAAAGCTGCAGTACTGCAGTTTAAGCTAATCTGAATCTGAGATAGATCCTGGCTGCAGCTTGGGCCAGGTGAGGGGCTTAAGGTTCACTGGAGGTGGAGTCAGTGGCAACCCCCACACCACCCTTAGTTATAGTGGAGTAGCATTAGGCTGTGGTAGCTGGGGCGGTTGCTAGGCAGTTTGGGCGGCCATTTCTGGGTTCCTTGAGAAAAGGGCAGAAAGACAGTTGGGCGGCCATTTTGAGGTGCTGGTAGCTGGGGCTGTTGCTAGGCAGTTTGGGTGGCCATTTTGGGTTCCTTGAGAAAGGGGCAGAAAGACAGTCGGGCGGCCACTTTTAGGTCCCACTTTTATAAGGCAGGTGGGCAACATGTCTGGGGGTAAAGGTTCAGGCAAGTCCAAGGGCAAGAAGCCTGCACCCAGACCATCTAAAGCTCCTGTCAGGAGGCCACCGCCTCCGTCATCCTCTTCGGATGAGGAGGGTGAGGGGGCGGTGGATTATAATATTTTGAGTAGGCTGCAGGCCTTAGAGCAGGCGGCGGGTGTTCCTTCCTTAAGTAAGGGGGATGACGTTAGGCAATCCAAAAAGGCAAGGCAGGCTAATATTCTCACCAGGTTATCCATTCTTGAGAGCAGGTCTGGTGGAGTCGTGCCTGGCAAGGATGCCTGTTCCAGTGGCCCCGATGCAGGTGCGGTGGAGGTGGTGCCGGCTGGACTTGGAGGTAGGTCCGGTGATGGCTTGCAAGTTGGGTCTGGGCAGGTTTGGCCATGGGGAACATGGGGACCTGCTACAGTAGCCGGGTTTGGCACTTCAGGGACAGGCTTAGGTGTGCCTACTCCTTCTGGGGCTGGCCTGGTGCAGAATTGGGCTTGGCCAGGGGGGCAGGGCATACCTTGTGTGCATCCGGGTACAGGGCAGATGAGCTTGTCTGGTCCCATTTTGGGAGCACCATCTCAGTACGGGATGGTGCCTTTTACAGACTTGCCTTTTGGGGAGGTTGCTCTGCCACTCGGGGACCATTTGCTTCCTGCCACAAGGGAGAAAATTTTGAAGGGAGAGTATGTGGACATATTTTCCCTTCTTTATCGGGAAATGGAAAAGAAAGACAAAGAGGAATTAGATGAGAAGGAGAAGGAGAAGCTGCGGAAGCGAAAGGTCGACAGAACATGGGCTAATTGGTTGCCTGGGTTCTGCATTTATGCCGGGGTAATTGCCAGGGCACAGCCGTGGCGGGCAGCATCATTGTTCCAATACTTGGACATTATTTATAAGGGTTATACTGCCTTTAGTGGATCAGCCTGGTTACAGTACGACCAGGAATTTAGAATGAGGGCTGCCCTATATCCGTCCCTCCAGTGGGATCGGATTCACCAGCAGCTTTGGCTGCAGGTTATGTCTCCGGCTAGGCCTAACCTGGGTGACCGATCAGATAGCGGTCACTTAGTGAGTAGGGCATCCACATCTGCTTCGTCAAGCTCTCCCCGTGGTACAGCGGGGCAGGCGGTTCAACCCCGCTTGCTCTGCTGGGACTTTGGATCCCTGGGGGTGTGTAATAGAAAGGCGTGCCAGTTTAAGCACGCCTGCCCCTTGTGTGGTGGATCCCATGCCTTTGACAGCTGCCCTAAAGCCCGGGGGCGCAGGAATCCAAAGGGGCCTGGCGGGAGCGGAGGAGCTTTTCCAGCCAAGAAAGGGCCCCAGCCCGATAAGGGTGGGACCACTTAAGCGATGGCTGGCTAAGTATCCTAGGAGGGCTGACGCTTTGTGCCTGTTGGAGGGTTTTAAGTTTGGGTTTAGGATCCCTTTTCAGGGGCCTCGAGTTCCGTTTGTGCCTAGAAATCTTAAGTCGGTTCAAGGTTTGGAACAGGTTGTTAGAGACAAAATTGCTAAGGAGTTGGCTGAGGGAAGGATCCTTGGTCCTTTTGTGCAGCCTCCAGTGACTACTTTGAGGGTCTCGCCTTTAGGCGTGGTGCCCAAAAAGACGCCTGGTGAATTTCGTGTGATTCACCATTTGTCTTTTCCTAGGGCAGAAAGTGGAGGAGCTGAGGGCTAGGATTAAAGCATTTCTTCTTAGGAAGAAGGTCACTTTGCTGGAATTGCAGCAATTGGTGGGGCACCTCAACTTTGCTTACAAAGTGGTTGCTCCTGGAAGGGCTTTTCTTAGGAGACTGTGTGATGCTATGGCAGGGTTACGCTTGCCCCAGCATAGAACTAGGGTTACCTGCAGCATGAGGGATGATCTGAGGGTTTGGCAGGAATTTTTGGAGTCGTTTAACGGGGTCTCCTTTTGGAGGGAGGACTTGATGCTTGAGGCCGAGCTCCGGGTCACGTCTGATGCTGCAGGATCTTTAGGCTTTGGAGTTTATTTTCGCGGACATTGGTGCGCGGATGTTTGGCCTGACTCCTGGACGCAGGTAGGGGTGAACCGAGACCTTAGTTTCTCGAGTTCTTTCCCATTGTAGTGGCGGTTTGGCTGTGGGGGAAGGATATGGCCAATCACACTGTCCATTTTTGGTGTGATAACATGGCAGTAGTCCACGTCATTAATTCCCTTTCATCCAAACTGCAGCGGGTAATGAGGTTGGTGAGGGCCTTCACTCTGCGCTGCTTGTGGCTTAATATATTGTTTTTAGCCAGGCATGTTCCTGGGGTGAGCAATAGGGTGGCTGACGCTCTATCTCGTAAACAGATGGAGAGGTTTCGTCAGCTGGCCCCTGAGGCAGACGGAGAGCCGGTGCCAATGCCCCAGGAGTTATGGCAGATTGGAGAGCCGAAGCTTGCAGAGCGATAGGTCTAGCCATTGCGCCTAGCACTCGGAAGTCTTACGAGCGGGCCGTGCGGCAGTTTGAAGACTTTCGGGCTGAGGTAGGGTATCGCAGGGTTTGGCCCCTCCCGGTGGAGGAATTGCTCCATTACTGCGTGTTGTTACGAGGTAAGGGGTTGGCCGTGCTATCTGTTAGGGGGTGCCTGTCTGCATTGGCTTTTGCAAGTAAGGCACTGGGTTATAGGGATGATACAGCAGATTTTCGTCTTCGAAAGATGCTGGAGGGGTGGTCTAGAGAGGCCGGACCCAGGGTTGATACGCGGAATCCGGTGTCTCCGTCGATTCTGCAGGGGTTGAAGAGGGTATGGGGCGTGGTGTGTGCCTCGCCTTTTGAGGCATGTTTATTTCATGCCGCGTCCTTGTTAGCCTTTTTTGGGGCGCTTAGAGTAAGTGAGCTGGTAGCTCAGTCTAGAAACGATGTTTCTGGTAGAGCTTTGCAGTTCAGGGACCTGAGGTTGTTAGGGCCTAAGGCGGTCATTCCTGTCCGTCGCTCGAAGACGGATCAGTTGCAGCGGGGTACTGTGCTCGAGCTGGGTAGTTGTTCGGAGCTTGAGTTGTGTCCAGTTAATGCGTTGGCCGCTTATTTGGCAGTGCGCGGGCCCAAGGACGGAGTTTTGTTTATACACATGGATGGTAAGCCATTAACGAAACACCAGTTCTGGGCGGTTTCGTCCAGAGCGTTGGGGGAGTTAGGGTTATCAGGGGTGCGGTTTGGTACCCACTCCTTTAGAATTGGGGTGGCCTCGACAGCGGCTGCTATGGGGTTTCCTTCCACCTCTATTCAGAGGTTGGGGCGTTGGCATTCTTCGGCCTATAAGGCATACATACGCCCCTTTTTCGGGCAGTGAGCACTTTGGATTGTGGAATGAGTTGGTTCCGTTTGTGTTAATGGTTTTTTCTCTTTTTAGATGCTGCTGTTCCTGGCCAGAGGAGCCGGTGCCGAGTTCTCATCTGCGGCCATAGCTACGTGTTTTGGGCTGCTCTTCAAGCACGGAGAACTGCGGTCGGCTCTCAGCTGGGACTCAGCCAGCATGCGGTTATCGAATGGCAGGGGCGCCGGGGCCTCCAGTGGCCAGGCTTGCTGCCGTTGTTATTCAAAGGCAGAGTGGGTCCTCCTCCACAGGTCTTAATTGTTCACCTGGGAGGTAATGATCTGGGGTTATTGAAGGGTAAGGCCTTGGTGTGGCAAGCCCGGGATGACTTCCAGCGCATTAGGGAGCGATGGCCGGAGACCACGATAGTTTGGTCAGCCATGCTGCCCCGCCAAGTGTGGCGTCACGCTGTGGACCCTGCAGCCTTAGAAAGAGCCAGGTATAAAGCCAATAAAGAAATTAAAAAATTACTTGAGAAGGGTTTGGGCCACTATTTACCCCATCCGGATATTTCGGTGAGATGTCCTGACCTCTACAGAGGGGATGGGGTACATCTCTCGGAAAAGGGTAATGTGCTTTTTCTGAGAGATTTGCAGCAAGGGTTGCGGGTGGCTTTGGGCCTCCCGGTGGGTGCTAAGCCCTAAGTAGAGACTTGGCCTTATTAGTGGCAGGTTTTAGGGGTTTAGGACACTATGCGGCTAGGGGAGGACTGTGAAGCATCCCCCACTTTGGGGGAAATTTTGGGGTCTGGCATGATCGGCCTTGGGGTTTGGAGACCCGGGTTGGAGAATGCAGACTGTCCAGGAGGCTCGGCTAGAGGGTGCCTTTCCGCCGAGACGTGCGTCTGGGTTTGGGCCCTCTGGTGCGGGCCTCCCTGCTGGGCCTGCCTGGAGGGAGCTGAGCAGCTCAGCTCCGGAAGGGGGGCTGGGTCCTCGCCCGTTAATGGCAGGGGAGCGGTCGCGGTGACCCCTAGCCCTGGCCAGGCCGCCTCTGGTGGGGTACCCTTGCTGTTCATGTTGTAAGTTAATAAAGTGGCCCAATTTCAATCCAATGCATTGTGTCCGACTCGTTATTCCGACCTTGGTGGGCAATCGTGATCTTGCAGCCTGCAGCGTAGCTGCTAGGCTGCTTAGATCTGTTTGCCCTCCAGGGCGGGAGAGTTGGCCTGCGCGCTGTTTGGGCGCGCTTTGCAGGGGGCGGGGTTTAGCCGCGTCAACGGCTAGCTCCCCGTCCCTCTCCTCAGTCCATCGATGATCGGCCCTCCCACCCGCCCTGTCTGCTATGTAGGCATTGCTGGTTGCCTCATTCGGGGAGCCGGGTAGGAATTTTTTACGCCCCAGCTGATTGGCTGGTGCTGGGGTGTGTTTTTCGCCTACCCTGCATAGCAGTGCAGTGGATTGTGGAATTGGCTCTGGGAAGGTGCCTTTAAATAGGCGGTCACTTTAGTTGGCAGGTTTTAGGGGTTTAGGACACTATGCGGCTAGGGGAGGACTGTGAAGCATCCCCCACTTTGGGGGAAATTTTGGGGTCTGGCATGATCGGCCTTGGGGTTTGGAGACCCGGGTTGGAGAATGCAGACTGTCCAGGAGGCTCGGCTAGAGGGTGCCTTTCCGCCGAGACGTGCGTCTGGGTTTGGGCCCTCTGGTGCGGGCCTCCCTGCTGGGCCTGCCTGGAGGGAGCTGAGCAGCTCAGCTCCGGAAGGGGGGCTGGGTCCTCGCCCGTTAATGGCAGGGGAGTGGTCGCGGTGACCCCTAGCCCTGGCCAGGTCGCCTCTGGTGGGGTACCCTTGCTGTTCATGTTGTAAGTTAATAAAGTGGCCCAATTTCAATCCAATGCATTGTGTCCGACTCGTTATTCCGACCTTGGTGGGCAAAACTAAATGTAACTTAAAATATGAAACTGCTGATGTGATCATAATAGAGATTGTGAAAGAAATGAATGTAATCAATACAAATGAGCTGTTGTTGGATAGATACACGAAATAGAATGGAAAACCCCACTGAGAAGAACTGATCAGTGTAAACATGGGTTGCAACATGAGGGATGAGAGGGGAAGTGAGAACGTCTGTACTGGGCCATGAGAAGGGTACAAAAATGTGTATTGTATGGACATGAGGAAGTATGCCTGTATGCCACCCGATGAAGCATATAAAAGCAGAGAGCTCCCTATGATTGTTGCTCAGTCTCTCTCGGGAGTCTGAGACCCTACATGTGTTTGTAATAAACGCAGAAGCTGTTTTCCTGACAACGCCTCGCTGCCTCTGTTATTGGTCCACTGAAATTGGTAACGTATAGCTCTCCCGCTACAGTACCAATCTGCTTAGTGCATTTCCAACATTTGTTAGACATATTAGTATTGATCTTATACAATTTCTATGGGGTCAAGTGCCATCTATAAAACATCGTGCAAACGTTTTCTTTAAAGGTTACTGACCTAGTTAGTTTAACATTAAGCTTCCACAGTCTCTCCCATTCTTCTAATGTAATATTATAACCAAAACTTTTTGCCCATTGAACCATACAGTCCTTTACAACTTCATCTTGTGTCTTCATTTGAAGTAGGTATGCATATAGTTTGGAGATTAACTTTTCTTGTGGGACCAAAGGAATTTTATCAAATAAGTATTGTTCTGTGTTAAAGCCTATCGCCTTGTCTTTGGCATATCTGGATTCAACTTGCATTCTCAGTCACCAATTCATTTTAATGTCCAAATTTTCCAATTCTTCTTTGGTTTTCAATTGATTATCTTTTCCCAACAGGTCATCATACCTATAGCTCTGATTTAATTTTAGGAGATTTGGATGGGTAAATGCTTCTACTGGTGAAACCCATCTTGGAATTTTTTGATAAATTCTAGTCTTTAACCATGACCATGTATGGTATAAGGATTTTTGAAACCAGTGGTTCTTAAAATAGGAGTGGCCTTCAAGTCTTTGATACCACAAATATGCATGCCACCCCATTGTCAAATCATGTCCTTCAACAACAGTTGTCTCTTGTCATTCAACAATATCCAATATCTTATCCAAAGAAGTACAGATACTTTATAATACAATTGCCAGTCTGGAAGGCCCATACCTGCTCTTAATTTAGAATCCTGCAATGTCTTTAGTTTAATTCTAGATTTTTTGCCTTGCCACACATATTTAACAACCATCTTGTTTAGTTCTTGAAAAAATCCACTATTTAAAAATATTGGGATAGTTTAAAACAGAAATAGTAACCTTGGTAAAATGTTCATCTTTATTAGAGCTATTCTTTCCATTAAAGATAGGTTCAAATTGTGCCATTTTTCCAAATCTTTTTTTATTTCTTTACGTAGTTTGCCATAATTATCTGCTTTTAAGTAGCTATACCTGTTTGAAATACCAACAGATATTTGATTCTTTTTTCATACAAAAATCCTGATTTTTGCTGGAAGGATTGAATTTGTTCCGTCGTCATATTCTTTATCAAAAATTTTGTTTTATGATAATTGATCTTTAATCCTGCCCAATAGCCAAATTGCTTGATCTTATTTATAAGACCATCTATTGAGTCCATTGGTTGTTCTATATTGTTCACCTTTTATCACAGCTCCCTTTATACTTGCATCTTTCCTTATTTGATTATTCAGTACCTCTAAAGATAAAATAAAAAGTAGAGGAGACAATGGACAACCTTGTCTTGTACCTTTTTGAATGTTAATTACATCTGTTAGTTCGCCATTCACTGTCACCCTTGCATTTTGTGAGGAATATATTGCTTCTACCGCTCTCAAGAAGTTTTCATCACATTCCATGCCTTTCAGTTGCTGTAACATAAAGTGCCAATGAACATTGTCAAAAGCCTTCTCAGCGTCTAAACAAATTAAAGCCAATTGCTTCTCTGGATGATTCTCATAATATTCCAAATATTACAAACTGTTCTGACATTGTCTTTCAAATATCTTTTAGGAAGGAATCCTGCTTGATCATAGTGTATTATAGATTGTAAAACTTTCTTCAAACGTTGTGCCAATATTGCAGCAAAATTTTTATAATCTGCATTTAAAAGGGAAATTGGACGATAATTTTTAATATCTTTCAAATCATTATTTTCTTTTGGAATCAAAGATATTGTAGCTTCTTGCCATGAAACTGGAATTTGTCCTTCCTTTTGAATCTTTTCAATAAGGCGCTTAAATGGTAAGAGTAAAGACTCTTCATAAGCTTTGTAGAATTCTGCAGGTAATCCATCTAGGCCTGGAGTTTTACCATTCTTTTGAGATGTTATTGCCTCTCCAAGTTCCCTTATTGTTATTGACTCATTCAAAATGCTTTGTTGTTCTTCTGTAAATTTGCTAAGGTTATTTTGATTGACATATTCTTCTAAATCTATTTTATGAACTTGCTTATCTTCATATAATTTTAAACTGTTCCATGATTTGACATATTTCTTGCTTTTGAGTTTTCTCTTTACTGTTCTCATCTCTCAATATCGTAATTATTCTTTTGGCCTTTTCTTTTCTCATCCTATAAGCCAGTCACCTTCCAGACGTATTGGCATGTTCAAAGAAATTTTGTCTAGCATACCTCAATTTAATCTCCACCTCTTCCATAAGAATTAAATTCAATTTGTGTTGCATTTTTTTCACCTTTTTTTGGAATTCATATTTTGTTGGTTGTTTTTTAAGATTATTTTCAGCTTCTCCAGCTTGTGATATTAAATTTTGAAAATTTTTAGTTCTTTCTTTCTTTTTCTTGATAATGTATCTAATTGCAAGGCCCCTATAAAAAGCTTTAGCAGTGTCTTTACCTCTTGTTATATTCTGTTTAAAAAAAAGATTCCATTTCCACCTTGGATTCTTTAAGAAATTCTTTATCTTTCAAAATTGAAGTATTTAACTTCCATGATCTTCTCATCTGTGGGCCTTTTAGCTTTATCATTACAGGGCTATGATCTGAAATGACCCTTGTTTGAATTTCTGTGTCCACTAAGTCATTAATCAAACTTTCAGAAAGCCAGCACATATCAATTCTTGACCAAGTTTGGTGACTAAAGGAATAGTAAGTAAAATCTTTGGAATTGGGATATCTTGTTCTCCATACATCTACCAAATCCATTTCTTCTGCTAATTTCCAAAAACTTGTTGGCAGCTGAAGACCTTTACTTTTCATCTGTTTGTACATTTTTTTATCAAGTTGTCTGTCAGAAACTGCATTGAAATCTCCTATTAGACCGTATTCTACATACTCAAAATTTGATAATTTAAGACACAAATCTTGAAAGAATTTCTCTTGATGATCATTTGGAGCATAGATATTTGCAAGTAAATTTTTTTTGTTATCCACTGTAATTTCCACTAATAAAATTCTTCTATCTTCAGAAGCAAACTGCAGTTGTGGGTTAAATTTATCTTTAATATATATTGCCACTCCCCTTTTTTTCTTATCCATGTCTGTTGCTGTAAATAAATTACCAAGTTTTTTATTTTTCAAAAAAATGTTGATCTTTAGTTAGGATATGAGTTTCTTGTAAGCAAATTATGTCCATTTCCATTTTTTGCCAAATATCTAAATGTCTCCTTTTGGCAGGAGAGTTAAGTCCATTCACATTAATTGAAACTATTGAAGCCATTACGGGGTTTGGTTATCATTATCTTTCTTATCTTTTTTAGAATGCTGTCTTGTATGGTATCTCCATGGTTCATTTGGATCTTCTTCACCAGAACTTTCTTCCTCCTCCTCCTCATCCTTTTTTTCTTTGCTTCTTTGCCTTCTTTTTTCTTCATTCTTTCAAAAAAATTGCTGAGCTTTGAAAATGGAGTTAATCCTGTATCTGTTCTCCTGGTACGTAAAAAGAAGACCCTCTGGCATTAACCACATGTAGGGTATTTCTCTTCCTCTCCACATTTCCTCTCAAAAAATCTGTTAACTCTTGATATTCTCTTCTCTTTTGTCTCACAGGCCAAGGAACCTCTCTTAGAATTTTCACCACATTTCCAGCTATCATCATAAGTCTATCGCTTGTTTAAAAATGTCATCTTTAGTCCTCTTTCTTGTGAATCTCAAATGAACTTCACTAGGTAATTTGTTTCATTTTGTATAGCTCGATGGCTATACTCTTCTTCCATCCTCTGAGGAGTCACCTGTAAAATTTCAGCCAAGACTTCATTTAAAATTTTCTGTAAATCTTCATTTTTCTCTTCTGGTATATTTTGAAACCTCAACATGTAGGCGGCTCTATCTACTTCCAGCTGCAAGAGTCTAGAATCTTGTGTACTCCATTCTTTTCACAGATGTTCCACCTTTTGGATATTCTCCTGACCCTCTAGTACTTTTAAGGCTTTATTGGTCTCATCTGTCTGTCTACTATTCTCCAAAAGCTCCTGTTTAATCTCTGCCATCTGTTCACTGATATTATCTATTTTACTTGTCAGCCGTGTTATAGCAGTCATTAAGGTAGTTTGCATTTCTTTCATGTCTCCTTGCATGTTTGTAAATTTCCCTGGCCCAGGTAAAGTACTAGGTGAAAGAAATGGTGGCTTTCCTTCTTTGGTTTCTTTTTTTTTTTGACAGATTCTTTAGGAGTAGTCCCAGCTTTATTTCCCATTCTTATTAAAGTAAGCACACTCACAACCACAAGTTCAATAAGGCCTCTTCAATGTTTGTTTTGAAACTCTGTGTTCCTGTTTATGGCAGATAGATTAATCTCCTCCAAGCAATGCCCTTATTATAAAAGATAGTTCTAAAAAACAACCTTCTAGCTTCTATCAACCTTTTAGCTTCTATCAACAATGTTGTGGTAGTCAAAACAATGCTAAGAATAATAATAAACACAACTTTTTAGTTCACCACACTAGATAGTCAGTAGACAAAACAATCCAGTTCACTACAAACACAGCAGTTAACTGTTAAATGTCTTCCAGCAATGCTGATTCAGATACAATCCAGCTCACCACCACATCTTTCAAATACTTTCAAAGTTCAGCAGTTACAAAGTGTAAATTTGTAATTCAGGGCTGAATGCCCTATTTGTAATCCAAAAGTGAAACCCAAAATTAAACAATAAACCAATAATCCAAACAAAAGAGAGAGAAATCCAGCAAGCCCAAAAATAATAGCAAAAAATAATAATTAGGAAAAAGTTCTCCTATTTGGTGATACACAAAAAAATGAAAAATGAAAGGTGCATAAAAAAGAAAATCCAAACCAAAAGTATTTAAATCATGTCAAAAAATAATCCAACCACAGATGAACAAAAGGTAGAAAGAAAGAAAAATAAGGTAGAACAAAAGGTAGAAAGAAAGAAAAAGGTAGAAAGAAAGAGAAAACAAGCTTAAAAGGTTATATCCACATTATCAACAGAAATAGGTAAAAATCCACTTTGGAGGTTTGTAAAGATATTCTTCTTACAGCCAGAAATCCTGAAATGTCTTATAAATCAATATCAGGTACCCACCAGCCTTTAAAAGTTGATTAGAGTTCTTATAAATTCAGTCAGAGCACTTCAGTTTATGCTTCAAAGTATCTTTTAGCCAGCCATCTTTCACATCCCTGTATACTTATTGTTGTGTCCTAGGCTTAAATGGGAGAACTGTTACTTTTGGAGGGAACTGTTACTTTTGGAGGGAAGCTGAACAAGCCAAAGCTTGTACTCCACACCAGGGTTCCAGAGAAGGCCTAAGCGTGCCCAATCAGGGGAAGGATTGAAACATAAGTAGCCAATCAACATCTAGGCTCATACTGTACCCTGATAGGCCCTTAGGGCCCTGTAAATAGCCAATCCATGTAGATAGTTAAGGACCAATCAGAAGGGGGCAAGAATTGTATAAAAGAGCGGGAAGTTTGAATAGAGCTCAGTCTGTGTGTGTGTTCCTGAAGTAAAGCTTGCTGAAATCACTCTCCGACTCTGGTCTCTTACTGCGCCAACCCCAGTACTTTACACTTATCAACAAGCATCTTTCCCAAAATCCAAAGCATTTTTCTCCCCCAACGGGGTTTAAAGTAGATCAATTAAATTCAGCTGTCAAGTCTCTTATAAAGCTACCAATTGGTGCAATCTCATGCAGGTATTTTCAATATTCAAGTTAGACAGAAACTTTTGCAAGCCTTGAAAAAGAATGAGGGAGAGCCCCCCCCCCCTCAGTCTTTTGCCCCACTTGGAATCTGCAGTCCTGATTCTCCTTTTTCCTGCTTCTCAGAGATATTACCAATCCAAAAAATAGTATAGGAAAGAAACACAGTAGTAGAAGGATCAAAGTCACTTGTCTTGAAATTGAAAAGCTTGTAGATCCAGAACGTAAAGTGTTAGAGAAGGGGGAAAGAAGCCAGTGGCTGACCCTGTTTCCTTTTAAAAATGGCGATCGGAGCGATGAGGCTAGAGAAAAGCAAGATCGGGAAGCAGCCTCCTCCGCTGACAACCCCCGATCTACCACTCAAGCTCCCCTGCCTTCTGGGACCCTTCCTGGGCCCCAGAGTCGAGTCCTCCTTCAGGGGCGACCCCTCAATGAGCCGATTTGAAAGCGGCTCAGGACGCAACAGTCCGAGCCGCTTTCAATAGCGCACTGCCGGAACCGGAAGTCCCGGTAAGATGTCACTTTAAAATATAAGGGAAATGTGTAAACTGTGGCTATTTTGCATACGCTCTAACCAATCAGAACAACAGATTTCGGTAGTGTTAACTGCACACACACACCCGTCTCTCCATTAATCAATCCTGTAGCTTTCTGCACTTGTAATATTATTTTATAAAGGTTCTGCCCTGTAAATTGTAGTACTTGGCCATATTTTCCCTCATATAATGACAGGTATTTTCAATACACTTAATTCCTGTAGATTGTCTTCTGCTGCTTCCTATACACTATTATTCCAATGAACATCATCTTAACTGAAGATTGGGTGAAAGGTTTGTTTGTTTTTGTAAAGGGAGGGATATATTCCACTCTTCTTGACAGTGTTTCTGCCTCCTTTCTGACTTTCAGGGGGTAAACTATCACTTCCATTGCCATTAGCACAGAAGTGATGTTCCGGGCCTAACATTGGTTAAGATGTTTTGATTCCCTTTGCAACTAGCATGATCATTCTGAAACCGGTAGCCAATTTTTAAACCCTGTCTTTATTTCTTGATGAGTTAAGCCTGTCATAGACAGACAAATCCTTTTTTTAGAGGTAACATGGAAGTGTTCTGAGATAATCTGGGCAAGGATCTTCTGTTTGGCACTTCAACTTCCATAATTATTCTGAAGTGTAGTTAAATCACCTATCTTTATTTTCTGGTGCATCATAGCTGCCACAATTAAATAACCTTAGCTTTCTTTGCAAATAGAACTCAGGAGTGGAGGGCATGTAGATTATCTAGCACATAATGTTTCAGTTTGCTTTTATTTTTGACACTGCAACTGCCACAGTCACCCTGAAGATGCTGGCTAATTTTGAAAGTACTTGCTTTACTTCCTGAGAAGTTACATTTTCCACAGATATATGGATAGACAAACATATTTTATTTTTATGGATAACACGGGGGAAATCTGGAGATAATCTGGGCTAGGATTAGATAACCTGGGATTTTCTTCATTTCCAGTACTCTGCCCCCCCCCCCCCCCCCATGATCAGGTTGAATTTAGTGAAAATAAAGCTTCTAGCTTTATTTTCTGGCAAGTTGTGCCTGACACAAACAGAGAACCTTACTATCCATTGCAAATATCTCTAGGATGGGGGTAGGGTGGCCATAATATCTGCAGGCCAGCCAGGGACACCTTGAGGGGGGAAGGAATGTGTGTGCGTGTGTGCCGGAAACAGGAAGTGAAGCAGCCTGTCACTAATAACACAGGTCGAGATGCAGGAAGGAATGTGTGTGCGGGAAACAGGAAGCCGAAGCAGCCTGTCACTAATAACACAGGTCGAGATGCAGGACAGGAACCCGGAAGTGACCGACAGGCTGCTTCAGCGGGCCGCTGTGCCGGCCCCCTGGATCCCACAATGATGGGACTGATGCCACAGGGACGGGCTCAAAACACTCTATAACCCCTCAAAAGAACAGCAGTCTAGCTCGCTTCCCCCGAGCTCTGCCGCCATAAGCCTCAAGGGGGCTCATTTTGCGGCATCTCCCGGCGGGAGGGTGGCACCCGCACGGGACACATATCAAATGAAAGAGGGGGCGCAGGGCTATCAGAAACAGCCGGTGGAGGGAGTCGAGAGACCACCCCACTGGGGGATCCACACCCCTAAAGTGATGAAGGTGGCACAGATAGAGCCAACAGAGCAAACAGGACAAAATAAATAGGCTGCATTATGCAGCACAGTTGAGAAAGTGCCTTATCCCATATACTGATGAAGTAAATACAGGATTTGAGAACAAAATTGCACCAGAAGACACAAACACAAAGCTCCCTTACACAGAATCAGTGCTTGGGTCCACCAAAGTCAGTATTGTCTACTCCAGGGGTGGCCAGAGTTGCTTAACAAAAGAGCAACACAAAATAAAGGTCAGATGTTTGAGAGCCGCAAGACATGAACATCGGATATTTGAGAGCCACGGAAGGAAGGAAGGAAGGAAGGAAGGAAGGAAGGAAGGAAGGAAGGAAGGAAGGAAGGAAGGAAGGAAGGAAGGAAGGAAGGAAGGAGGGAGGGAGAGAAGGAGGGAAGGAAGGAAGAAAGGAAAGAAGGAGGGAGGGAGGAAGGAAAGAGGGAGGGAGGGAAGGAGGGAACGAAGGAAGAAAGGAAGGAGGGAGGGGGGAGGGAGGAAGGAGGGAGGGAGGGAAGGAAGGGAGGAGGGAGGGGGGAAAGGGAAGGAAGGAAGGAAGGAGGGAGGGAAGGAAGGAGGGAGGGAAGGAGGGAAGGAAGGAAGAAAGGAAGGAAGGAAGGAAGGAAGGAAGGAAGGAAGGAGGGAGGGAGGAAGGAGGGAGGGAGGGAAGGAAGGGAGGAGGGAGGGAGGGAGGGAGGAGGGAGGGAGGGAAGGAAGGAGGGAGGGAGGGAAGGAAGGAGGGAAGGAGGGAGGAAGGAAGGAAGAAAGGAAGGAAGGAGGGAGGGAGGAAGGAAGGAAGGAGGAAGGGAAGGAAGGGAGGAGGGAGGGAGGGAAGGAGGGAAGGAGGGAAGGAAGAAAGGAAGGAAGGAGGGAGGGAGGGAGGAAGGAGGGAGGGAGGGAAGGGAGGAGGGAGGGAGGGAAGGAAGGAAGGAAGGAAGGAAGGAAGGAAGGAAGGAAGGAAGGAAGGAAGGAAGGAAGGAAGGAAGGAAGGAAGGAAGGAAGGCCGCCCCCTCCCGCCAGCCCCCCCCCCCGCTTTTGGCCCCCTCCCTGCCTGCCTGCTTGCTTACCTTCTTCCAGGGTGGGTGGCAGCCTCCCCTCCTGGCATGCGGGCTGGCCAGGAGGCGCAGCGGCGGCTGGTGCTGCTGGCGGGGCTGGCGGCGGCTGCGGAGGCCGGGGAGGCGGCGGAGAGGCCGGTGCTGATCGCTGGAGGGCCTCCAGCGACCAACCCCGGCCTCTCCGCCGCCTCCGCTGGTCTCTGGAGGGCCTCCAGCGACCAGCGCCGGCCTCTCCGCCGCCTCCGCTGGTCTCTGGAGGCCTCCAGGGACCAGCGCCGGCCTCTCCGCCGCCTCCGCTGGTCTCTGGAGGCCTCCAGGGACCAGCGCCGGCCTCTCCGCCGCCTCCGCTGGTCTCTGGAGGCCTTCCAGGGACCAGCGCCGGCCTCTCCGCCGCCTCCGCTGGTCTCTGGAGGCCTCCAGGGACTAGCGCCGGCCTCTCCGCCGCCTCCGCTGGTCTCTGGAGGCCTCCAGGGACCAGCGCCGGCCTCTCCACCGCCTCCGCTGGTCTCTGGAGGGCCTCCAGGGACCAGCGCCGGCCTCTCCGCCATCTCCGCTGGTCTCTGGAGGGCCTCCAGGGACCAGCGCCGGCCTCTCCACCGCCTCCCTACCTCCGCCACCGCCGCCGGGCCCCGCGCGCGGGCGGGGAAGGCGGCGAGTGAGGGAGCCAGCATCCCTGCACGTGCGCACGGCGTTGTGGCGGGCCCCACACATGCGCAGAGCCCGCCACACCGCCGTGCACACGCGCAGGGACGCTGGCTCCCTCACTCGCCACCTTCCCCGCCCACACGCGCGGCCCACCGGCTCCCCGCTGGCTAAACCGGGACTTCTAATGGTCCCGGTATAGCCAGCCCGGGAGGCGGGAATTGGGGGCCAGAACCGGGACTTTCCCAGGTGACCGGGACGGTCTGGCCACCCTAGATGGGGGAGGGGGGGTAACCTCTTCTGATTCCCTTCATTTTTGGCACTTAAGCATCCACAATCATCCTGAAGAAGGTGGCCAATTATGATACTCCTAGCTTTATTTTCTTGTGAGTTATGCCTACCACACACAGACAGACAGATCCCTTTATTATTGCAGAAGATTGTGTTCTTCTGTATCTTCATTGTCAAAGTGTAGAAACCTGAAAAAGGTTGACAGAATTTACCTCATTTTTAGCTATTGAGGTTTTTTGGGGGGGTTTTTTACTTAGGAAGAAAAAGAAGAAAAGGAAATTTGTGAACCAGATAAATTTGTTTTGGATAAAACCATTAGTGTACTACCCAGTCTTACCTGTAAGAGATGATTTTATATTGATTGCCACTGCTACCATCAATGGTAGCATCAGCTGTGCAAGCAGGTTTCCTGTAGAGTGTCCAGCTACCGTGGCTTATCTTCAAAGCCTGAAGAAACGCTATACTCAGATTTATTGACTGGCAGCTTGCCCACTTCACTTTCTTCCCATTCAGACTCTCAAAGTTGGCTTATAATATGATGGCAGTTCCCATCAGCATTGTTGTGTCACTTCCAGTCCTGCTGTGTTCCCTTCAGGCTAGGCAAGTTGTACTGTAGAGCTGCTGATGCTGATGTGGAATCACTTTTCCACATGCCATGCAACTAAAACTTAAAGATGTGATCAGACCGCCACAATATGATCCTAACTCACTTATTTAGAAGTAAATTTTACTGTAGTCTATGGCACTCTATTCCAAGTAATTGTGTTCAGGGATATGCCAATGCTTTCTACTTCAAATTAAATATATAGAGTGGAAAGCAGAAATACATTTAAAAATCTAACCTGAATGTTGCTGACCTGCTAGGGTGCATTTATTAAAAGAAAATAAGAAGGTAGATTGGTCTTTTGCTCAAGACAGAGAAACATAACTAAACTTTTTGGTCACATTTTTCATACCATATTCATTTCCACAAATTAGACATAAGCAGAATTGTGCATTTGTTTCTCCTACATTAGAAAGATTCCCATTGCTTTTTTTTTTTTTTTGTATTCATAAGTGCTAGGATTGCTCATGTATTGATTAACATGCCAGACAGAGGTTGATTCATTATATTATTTGTATGAAAGATAATGGACTTTAAAAGGGAGCCAAGCCACATGCTTAATACAGATTTTTTTTTCTTTCTGTGTACCTGTACATTTTGCCTCGATTATGCCTGCACAATTTTACTTTTATCAATGATAGCAGTTTTGGGGCTGTTAACTAATGAGACATTCTACTTGAATTGGGGGCTTTAATAAAATGTTTTGAAGACCATTGTTAAAACATTTCCATCAGAATGCATCGGATGAAGCTAACTGTGGAAGAGAATGAAATTTACAATTTATAGATGGTTGTGCTGATCTGAATTGTCATAATGGGAGAGGTCATAACATTATATAACCAATGAATTTTGATTCTTCACTAATCCAAATAATCTCTAAGCTTTTCCCATTTCGTGGTAGTTTAAAGAAAAGATGTCCTCATAAGAAGTTGTTATATGCAATCTTGGGCCCACCCAACATGAATAGCAAAACAGCTCAATAATAAAATGTATATTGAACTATTTGTTAGATGTTTGAGTTCAGTGGCACCTTTAAGACCAATAATTTTATTCCAGTTATGAGTTTTTACGTGCATGCATACTTTATCAGAAATCTTATACCCAAAATTAAACATTATTGGTCTTAAAGGTGCCTCTGGACTCAAACTTTGTTCTATTGCGTCAGACCAACATGGCTGCCCACCAGAATTTAATGTTAGATTTGAAATTTATTTAATTATTTGGCTTTATAACTTATCTTAAAAGCTGGTGAGTTGCTGAATAATAAATAATAAATGGATATAAGTAATGAGAGCCCTCACTGATGGACACAGTTTAATTCTTGGAGAAACTAATGAATTGTGAATAGTTTTTATGAATGTTTAAAACATTCATTTTTATTCTGTTGACTGGTTCAGGCACCTTTACCATTGTACTTTATTACACTCTTACCTAAAGAGTCATCTAGAGTAGTCTCTCATATTGCTCTATAGCCTGACTTTAATTTAATTTTTTCTTTGCTTTTTAAAATTTTTAAAAACCTTTTGAAGGATTTCATCTGGAAACTCTAAAGGTGGACTTCCGGTTTCGGCGACATGCAATTAGGAGCGGCTCGGAGTGGCGCGTCCAGAGCTGCTTCTAAATTGGACCGACTGTGGAGTTGCCCACAAAGGCCAACTTGACTCTGGGGCCCAGGAAGGGTCCCAGAAGGCAGGGACCTCCAGTGGTAGAACGGGGGTGTCAGCAGAGGTGGCTGCGCCCCGATCCCGCTTGCTTCTATCTTCATCACTCTGATCGCCATTTTTAAATGGCATGAGGGTCAACTGCCGACTTTTCTCTTTTCCTTCTTTATTTTGGATTTCAACTGCCGACTTTTCTCTATTCCTTCTTTATTTTGGATTTAAACAACTATGCAATATAAAGACAAGCTGCACCTTCATCATTATAATTGTAAGTGTTCTTTCTTTTTATTACTGATGTGTAAGGCAATATCCTCGACAAGCAGGGAAATGGAGAACCAGAACTGAAGTGGAATTTAAGTGGAGGCAAAAGACTAAGAAGGGGGGGAACTCTCTCTCCTTTTTCAAGGCTTCTAAAAGTTTCTGCCTACCTTGGTGACATTTACAATAACTGCATGAGGAGAACCACACCAGTCTTTAGTTGCAGAAGAGACTTGATGGCTGAATTCAATTGATTTGTTTTAAAGCCCCCTCTGGGGGAAAAAGTTTTGGATTTTGGGAAAATTGCTTGCAAGTATATATGGATGTTGAGGACAACTGGCTTAAAAGTATTTTGAAGCTTAAATTGAAGTGCTCTGAATGAATTTATAAGAACTTTAACTTGACTTTTAAATGCTGGTGGGTTTTTTATACTGACTTATAAGACATAACGGAATCTTTGGTTGGAAGAAGAACATCTGTGTAAATTTCCAAAGCGGATTCTCATTTCTTCTTTTTAGATGTTATGGATATAACCCTTTAATTTTGTTTTTATTTTTTTCTTTTCTTTCTACCTGTATTGGAATATTTTTGATATGGTTTAAATATTTTTGGCTGTGGATTCCTTTTTTTTTTCACCCTTCCTCTCTTGGATTATCAAATTTGGATTTTTTTTCTTATTTTTATATATTTTTGCTTTTTTCTTTGGGAGTGCCTGGTTTCATGTTTTTCTTGGATTATTTGTTTAATTTTTAACTCTTGATTTCATTCTTGGATTATAAATAGGGCATTCAGCCCTGGATTACAAATTTATACCTTGAAGTAGTTGAAAGACTCCATAGTGACTTGGATTTTAATTGAACCATCATTGCTAGAGGACTTGTTATAGTGAATTGTTTCTGTTGTTGTGAACTGAATTGTTTTGCCTACATACTATTAAGCTTTTTTTGAGGAAAAGTCCTTGTTTATTATTATTTCTACTATTGTTTTGGGTATGACAAATTGTTGATAAAAGCTAGAAGGTTGTTTTCTTTTTAAAACTATTTCATAATAATGGCATTGCTTGGTGGAGATTAGCTTATCTGTTTTAAACAGGAACATAGAGTTCCAAAACAAACTCTGAAGAGGCATCATTTAGATGGTGGCTGTGGCTGTACTTTCTCTAATAAAAATGGAATATAAAACTGCAATTGGTTTCAAAGAAACAGTAAAAAAAGGAAAACAAAGAAGGAAAACCACCAATATCTTCCCCTAGCACTCCATCTGGGCTAGGGAAATTTACGACTATGCAGGGAGATATGAAAGAAATGCAAAGCACTCTACTGACTGCTATAGCACAACTGACTAGTAAAGTAGATAATATTGGTGAACAGATGGCAGAGATTAAACAAGAGCTTTTGGAAAACAGCAGACAGACAGCTGAGACTAATAAAGCCTTAAAAGTACTAGATGGCAAGGTGACAGATAATATGCAAAAGGTGGAACATCTGGAGAAAGAACAGAATATACATGATTCTAGACATTTGCAGTTGGAAATAGATAGAACTGCCTATATGTTGAGGTTTCAAAACATACCAGAAGAGAAAACTGAAGACTTACAGAAAATTTTAAGTTAAGTCTTGACTGAAATCTTACAGGTGACTCCTCAAAGGATGGAAGAAGAGTTTGATCAAGTTAGACAGTTGCCGTCAAATTATACAAGACAAAACAAATTACCCAATGAAGTCCACAAGAAAGAGGATCAGAGATGACATTTTGAAGCAAGCTAGAGATAGACTTATGATGATAGCTGGAAATATGGTGAAAATTCTAAGAGAGGTACCTTGGCCAGTGAGACAAAAGAGGAGAGAATACCAAGCGTTAACAGATTTTTTGAGAGGAAGAGAAATACCCTACATGTGGTTAATGCCAGAAGGCCTTCTTTTTACTTACCAGGAGAACAGGTACAGAATAAATTCCATCTTCAAAGCTCTGAAATTTCTGGATAGAGTGGAGGTAAAAGAAGGCAAGGAAAAGAAGAGTGATGATAAAGAGGATGAAACTGATGAAGAGAATCCAAATGAACCACAGAGATATCCGACAAAACAGCAGACCAAAAAAGATAAGAAAGATAGTGATAAGCAAAACCCATAATGGCCTCACTAATTTCTATTAATGTGAATGGATTCAGCTCTCTTGCCAAAAGGAGGAAGACTTTTGGATATTTGATAAAAATGGAAATGAACACAATTTGTTTGCAAGAAACTCATATTTTAACTAAAGAGCAACATCTTTTGAAAAATAAAAAACTTGGTAATCTATTCACAGCAACAGACATGAACCAAAAAAAAAGGGGAGTGGTAATATATATTAAGGACAAATTTAACCCAGAATTGCAGTAAGCCTCTGAAGATGAAAGAATTCTATTAGTGGAAATTACAGTGGACAATAAAAAAAAAATTATTGGCAAATATCTATGCTCCAAATGACCAACAAGATAAATTCTTTCAAGACTTGCATCTTAAATTATCAAATTTGGAATATGTAGAATATTCTCTAATAGGAGATTTTAATGCAGTTTCTGACAGACAACTGGACAAAAAACACATAAACAGATTAAAAGTAAAAGTCTCCAATTGTCAGTAAGTTTTTGGAAACTTGCAGAAGAATTAGATTTAGTTGATGTATGGAGAACAAGGTATCCAAATTCTAAAGATTCCACCTACTATTCTTCTAGCCACTAAACATGGTCAAGAATCGATATGTGTTGGCTTTCTACAAGTCTGATCAAAGATCTAACTGAGAAATTCAAATAAGAGTTATTTCAGACCATAGTCCTATAATGATAAAGTTCAAAGGTACATGAATGAGAAGATCATGGAGGTTAAATATCTCAATCTTGAAAGATAAAGTTTTTCTAAAAGAATCTAAGGTTTAAATGAAATCCTTTTTTAAACAGAACATAACACAAGATGTAAAGATACAAATAGTTTGGGACACTGCTAAAGCTTATTTCAGGGGCCTTGCAGTTAGATATAGTATATATTAAAAAGTAAGAACTGAAAATTTTCAAAAACTTATGTCACAAGCTGGAGAAGCTGAAAAGAATCCTAAAAAACAACCGACAAAACATGAATTTCAAAATAAGGTGAAAGAAATACAACACCAATTGAATTTGTTACTTATGGAGGAGATGGATATAAAATTGTGGTATGCTAGACAAAAAAAATTTTGAACAAGCCAACAAGCCTGGAAGGTGGTGTCAGTATTATGGAAGACAATGACAGTTTCTAGGCACATGCTGGGAAAGTGAAAGTAACTGATCTGCCAGGTAGATCATCTAGGTGACAGGAGGTGGCTGCTTTTCAGATTGCATCAGCCTGGACAATGTCAGCATGACTCAGCAGCAAGCTGATTGGTCACGTGGGGAGAGGAATTGTATAAATGTACAGAGACACTTTACTATGTGTGGGTTATGTATGGTGGTGTTGCAGCGGAGCATTCTGCCGGTTTGGAGAGTGGAGGTGTAAATAAATTGTATATAATAGTTTTACCACTGCTGTGTGCAAGCCTTCATTCTTTGCGTCACTAAAGACCACCCTCACTAAACACTGGCGCATCAACAGGTGGTTGGCTTATAAAATGAGAAAAAAAGGCCAAAAGAATAATTTCGATCCTGAAAGATGAGAATAAAAAAGAGAAAACTCAAAAAATATGTCAAATCGTGGAACAGTTTTATAAAAAAATTATATGAAGATAAGCAAGTTCATAAAATAGATCTAGAAGATTATATTAACCAAAACAATCTTAGTAAATTTACAGAGGAAGAGAAAAAAAATCTTAAATGAACCAATAACAATAAGAGAACTTGGAGATGTAATGGCATCCCAAAAGAATGGCAGAGCCCCGGGTCCAGATGGACTGCCTGCTGAATTCTATAAAGCCTATGAAGAGTCTTTATTATTACCATTTAAGTGTCTCATTGAAAAGATTCAAGAGGAAGGCCAAATACCAGTTTCATGGCAAGAAGCTACAATATCTTTGATTCCAAAAGAAGATACCAATCTGAAAGATATCAAAAATTATTGTCCAATCTCCCTTTTAAATGTGGATTATAAAATTTTGAAGAAAGTTTTACAGTCTACAATACATTATGATCAAGCAGGGTTCCTTCCTAGAAGATACCTGAAAGATAATGTTAGAACAGTTTGTAATATTTTGGAATATTATGAAACCCATCCAGAGAAACTATTAGCTCTAATTTGCTTGGATGCTGAGAAGGCCTTCGATAATGTTCGTTGGCAATTTATGCTACAACAACTGAAAGGTATGGAATGTGGTGAACATTTTTTTTGAGAGCAGTAGAAGCAATATAGTCTTTTCAAAGAGCAAGGGTGACAGTGAACAGTGAATTAACAGATGCAATTAATATTCAAAAAGGTACAAGACAAGGCTGTCCACTGTCACCACTACTTTTTATTCTATCTCTAGAGATACTGAATAACCAAATAAGGGAAGATACAAGTATCAAGGGAGCAGTGATAAAAGGTGAACAATATAAACTGAGAGCCTTTGCAGATGACCTAGTTTTTATACTAGAACAACCAATAGATTCAATATATTGTCATAAACAAGCTCACACAATTTGGCTACTGGGCAGGACTGAAAATCAATTACCACAAAACAAAATTTCTGACAAAGAATATGACAATGGAACAAATCCAATCTCTTCAGCGAAAATAAGAGTTTTTGTATGAGAAAAGTATTAAATACCTAGGTGTCCTTATTTCAAATAAATGCATCAATTTAAAAACAGACAATTATGATAAACTACTTAAAGAAATTAAAAAAGATTTGGAAAAATGGCATGACTTGAACTTATCCTTAATGGTAAGAATAGCCTTAATAAAGATGAATATCCTTCCAAGGCTATTATTTTTGTTTCAAACTATTCCAGTATTTTTAAATAGTGGATTTTTTCAAGAATTGAATAAGATGGTCTCTAAATATATTTGGCAAGGCAAAAAACCTAGAATCAAACTAATGACACTGCAAGATTCCAAATTAAGAGCTGGTATGGACCTTCCAGACTGGAAATTGTATTACAAAGCTTCTGCGCTTTTGTGGGTAAGAGAATGAATATTACTGAATGACAAGAGACAATTGTTGTTAGAGGGACATGATCTCACTGTGGGGTGGCATGTGTATCTATGGTATCAAAGACTTGAAGGCCATTACTATTTTAAGAACCATTGGTTTTGGAAATCCTTGTATCATATGTGGTCATAGCTAAAATTCAGAATTTATCAAAAAATTCCAAGATGGGTCTCTTCAGTGGAAGTATTTGCTCATCCAAATCTTTTAAAACCAAATCAGAGTTATAGATACGATGACTTGTTGGGAAAAGATATTCAGCTGAAAACAAGAGAGGAGTTGGAAAATATGGATATTAAAATGAATTGGTGGTTGAGAATGCAAGTTGAATCTAGGTATGTCAAAGACAAGATGACAGGTTTCGATATAGAACAATACCCATTTGATAAAATACTTTTAGGTCCACAGGAAAAGCTAATCTCCAGGGTGTTCACAAGAGCTTAGTAGCAGTGATTTCTTCTTGGCCCCCTCGACCCCGTGGTAATGGATGTAGTTCTCCAGTCGTTTGAACCACATTTCCCATCTCTCGGGACTGGCCATGTCGAACTCTGGAATCATTCCTGGCATAGCGGCCATTGTCAGTGTTGGTGTGTGGTGTGCGGAAATGGAAGCAGATGCAGTGGTACAGTGCCAGAGGCTGCTGGCCTCGCTTACCAGGATACCACCTTCATCGCCACTATAATGTAGTGGGTTCTATGCAATGCTGAAGTGAGGTGGTAGTGATCATAGCTCTTTTATTAAATACAGTATAGCAGGGGTGGCCAACGGTAACTCTTCAGATTTTTTTGCCTACAACTCCCATCAGCCCCAGCCAGCATAGCCAATGGCTGAGCTGATGGGAGTTGTAGGCAAAAAACATCTGGAGAGCTACCATTGGCCACCCCTACAGTATAGTATAGAGCTGCCTCAAAAGACTGAAGACTGGGTCAACTGTCAAGCATACTGTTTCTAACTGCTGAATTCTCCCATACCTTTCTTCTCTCACCCCCTCTTTCTCTCCCTTTCCCCCTGTGGCTGCATAATAAATCCCTCTCTTCCCAGGATGTTTAGAGTAACCTTGTATTAAACAGTGTGAAGTGCCTCTCCCCCAGATTCACACAGCCATGCCTTATCAACTAGCAGAAAATGTGTGAGAAATGGAGATGTGACTATTCCTTAGTCATAAAAGAGATAGTAGCAAGTAATCTTTGAACCTTCAACCCCATTTGCATCTTTATGTTATTCTTTTGAAGTTATCTGTAACCCTACCTTTTGAAGTAGTTTATAAGATACTATTCAACTCTGTATCCAGCATTACTTCCAAGGTCCCTGTCCTTGGAGTTTCAATAAAACAAGTCTTTGATTTAAAACAAAAGTTTGATTATTTTGAAATATCAATGTTTGACATTTTGGAAGTAATCCTCCTTGGGAATTTAACTGAACTGGCAACTTTCTAACCATATGGCAGAGAGAACTCCAGATGACGGTAGATTCCCAATCACTCCGGATAGGCTAAGAGGCGAGCCTAGAGGGGAAGGCGCCGGTGTGTGAACCCCGCCGTGGCACATCATCGACGCACGTCAAGTCACGGGAAGAAGGTTCCCTCTATATATCCAACAACTTTTTATCACTCCTAAAATGTGGGTCCCCAGAACCTCCACCACCCTGATGGACGAGGCACTAGCCAGGCGAGAAGTGATCCTGGTGCTACCACCCCTGCGGGCAAGAATGGGAGAAGAGAGTGACCAGGATGGTTCGAGAGCTGAGGAAAGAGGTGGTCAAGATGAACAGAGACCCGATGAGGAAGAGGAGGAGGATGGAGGTGACCCAGATCAGCCAGACCCGGACAAGGAGGAAGACGGACCCGATCCTGATGATAGGGGGCTCTTCCAGATGGTGAAAGACGAGATGGCCGAGATGGCCAAATGCCTGAGAGATGTGATGCAAGCCAATGCTACTTTCATGGCGCAAGAGATGAGAAGGCAACTAGAGAGAGTGCTACCACCAACAGATCCAAGAGGAGGGCAAATACCTCCTCTGGTGAGGCTGTCAGTTGCACCACCACCTCTGCTGCCCCTCATGATTATGGAAGAGGGAGAGAACTGGATGCCACCTTCGACGGAGATCCAGAAGAAGTGGAATACTTCTCCATTCAAGCCAACAGCTTCATGCACTACTGGGGAAACACCTTCCCTGACGAATTCAGCAGAGTGGATTACCTGGGGTCGAAACTCAAGGGGGCTGAGAAACAATGGTATGTAAGCCTCGATGAGACCCGGAGCCCTGAGCTGGACACAGTGGCCACTTTCCTCCAGGCCCTGTTAACCCAATATGAGAACTCCCTGCAAGAAACTAGGGCCCTCACCTCCCTATGAGACCTATAGCAGGGATCCAAATCCGTAAGGGAGTACGCTGCCAAGTTCTGAGCTAACATGGCCAAAACCACAAACTAAAGAGATTCATTCATGCTAGAGCGCTGCTCACTCAGTCAGTCAGTCAGTCACATTTTATTTGTATCCTGCCCTCCCCGACCAATGCGGCTCAGGGCGGCTAACAGCAAAAACTCAATACATACAATATACAATAAATAATAAATAATTATAACAAATAACATGGCCAAAACCCCAAACTAAAGAGATTCATTCATGCTAGAGCGCTGCTCAGTCAGTCAGTCAATCACATTTTATTTGTATCCCGCCCTCCCCGACCAATGCTCGACTCAGGGTGTACTAGAGACATAATTACACCCAAATTAGTGGAAGCCTTGGGACTCCATAAGAGCCCTTTACCTCACCCGATACAGTTTGAACAGATGGATGGAACTATAATGAGAGGGGAACCCTGCACCGAGCAAACCCAAGAAGTACCAGTGGGAATATAAAACCATTGAGATACAGAAATATTTGTGATAGTCCCCTCTTCTTCTTTTGACATTGCACTAGGGCTGGGGTGGCTGGTCAAACATGAGCCCGATATAAAGTGGGGAGAACAAACCATAGACTTCACCGATAAAAGGTATGAGCATCACCATTAGAACAGAGATTGGGGACCAGACCACCCCCTAGAAAGGAGAAGCTGTGCTTAACCATTGAGGAAGTACAGTCGATCCCTAAGGAGTACAGAGACTTAAAGCGAGTGTTCAGTGAAGAGGAAGACAATGAACTCCCCCCCCCCCCCCCCGCGACAAGGATACTGACTGTGCCATAGAATTGATCCTGGGGCAAGAACTCCCGAGAGCTAAACTGTACTCAATGGGGTGGGCCAAAAAGGCCAAGCTATGCAAATTTTTGGACAAAAATTTAAAGAGAGGGTTCATACAACCCGCTACCGTGCCCCATGCAGCTCCGGTGCTTTTTCAAAAAAAGAAGGATGGTGGGCTTCGGCTTTGCACGGATTTTAGGGGGATTAATGGGATTTCCACCTCTAATGCGTACCCCATACTGCTAATAAAAGATCTGCTCAGTACGGTGTCTGAGGGAAAGATTTTCACCAAATTAGACTTGTGGGATGCTTACTTCCAGGTGTGCATAAAAGATAAATGGAAGACTGCGTTTAATACGCCCATGGGACAATTTGAATATTTGGCCATGCCTTTTGGATTGCAAGGAGCCCCAGGAGTCTTCATGAATGTTATAAACGAAGTCCTATGCCCGTACTTGTACAAAGGGGTGGTGGTGTACCTGGATGATATAATTATTTATTCCAAGGATTTACAATCTCATGTGAAGTTAGTACGAGAGGTGTTAAAAACCCTTTATGAGAATCAGCTGTACGCAGACTTCCGGGATTTGGAGAATGCTGAGCTGACCTGCCTCTCTAAGGGGGGCAGACTGGAGCTTCTGTTCGGGGTAGTAAAGTGAAAACGTGAAACTTAGAAACAAAATGGGGTGGAGAATGACTAATCAGCGAAGTGGAAAAAGAGGGAGACAACAAACCAGAGGGAGTCATGAAGGGAGAGGGAGGCTTCTGGTACAAAGAGGGTAAACTCTATGTGCCTGAAAGTCTCCAAAAAGAAGTCCTGCAATTCTGTCACAGCAATAAACTTTCAGGACACTTTGGGTATGTGAAAACACTGCATTTAGTGAACCAACAATTCTGGCGGCCATTCATGAAGAAAGACATTTCCAACTATGTAGCCTCTTGCCCAATATGTATAATGGCAAAGAAAAGGGGGGGGGGGACCCGGACTGTTGCAACCGTTAAAGACAGCTACCCAACCATGGTCAGTAGTCTGAATTGTGGAACTACCTATGTCACAAGGGAGAACGGTAATCCTAGTAATAGTGCACATGTTTTCCAAACAAGCTCATTTCATCCCTTGCACTCAAGTCGCCACAGCTAAAAAGTTAGCCCAATTGTTTTTTCAACACGTGGTTAAATTACACTCATTTCTGGACAAGGTAATTTAAAAAGGGTTCCAGAGGAGATCCGGGAAATTACAGGCCAGTCAGTCTGACTTCAATACCGGGAAAGTTGGTAGAAACCATTATCAAGGACAGAATGAGTAGGCACATTGATGAACATGGGTTATTGAGGAAGACTCAGCATGGGTTCTGCAAGGGAAGATCTTGCCTCACTAACCTGTTACATTTCTTTGAGGGGGTGAACAAACATGTGGACAAAGGAGACCCGATAGATGTTGTTTACCTTGACTTCCAGAAAGCTTTTGATAAAGTTCCTCATCAAAGGCTCCTTAGAAAGCTTGAGAGTCATGGAGTAAAAGGACAGGTCCTCTTGTGGATCAAAAACTGGCTGAGTAATAGGAAGCAGAGAGTGAGTATAAATGGGCAGTCTTCGCAGTGGAGGACGGTAAGCAGTGGGGTGCCGCAGCCAGTATCATAATGCCTCTGTATAAATCGATGGTGCGGTCTCATTTGGAGTACTGTGTGCAGTTCTGGTTGCCGCACCTCAAAAAGGATATTATAGCATTGGAGAAAGTTCAGAAAAGGGCAACTAAAATGATTAAAGGGCTGGAACACCTTCCCTATGAAGAAAGGTTGAAACGCTTAGGGCTCTTTAGCTTGGAGAAACGTCGACTGAGGGGTGACATGATAGAAGTTTACAAGATAATGCATGGGATGGAGAAAGTAGAGAAAGAAGTACTTTTCTCCCTTTCTCACAATACAAGAACTCGTGGGCATTCGATGAAATTGCTGAGCAGACAGGTTAAAACGGATAAAAGGAAGTACTTCTTCACCCAAAGGGTGATTAACATGTGGAATTCACTGCCACAGGAGGTGGTGGCGTCCACAAGCATAGCCACCTTCAAGAAGGGGTTAGATAAAAATATGGAGCAGAGGTCCATCAGTGGCTATTAGCCACAGTGTGTGTGTGTGTGTGTATATATATATATATATATATATACATATATTTGGCCGCTGTGTGACACAGAATGTTGGACTGGATGGGCCATTGGCCTGATCTAACATGGCTTCTCTTATGTTCTTATGTTCTTATGACTGGGGCCCGCAATTCGTTGCCAACGTCTGGCTGGAGTTTTGTAAACTAACCGGGATAGAACAAGGACTAAGTTCGGTTTATCACCCTCAAACAGATGGACAGACGGAGAGGATGAACACGTTATTAGAACAATACTTAAGATGTTTTGTGAACTACCAGCAGTCAAACTGGGTAGAGTTCTTGCTGTTCGCAGAATATGCATACAATAACAGCGTGCATAGCTCTACAAAGACCTCTCTGTTCTTAGTAGTGAACAGGTACAAAGAAAAACCATTCCCGCTATTACTGTGGGGGGAGTAACATAAGAAGTGCCTTCTTCCTTTGAACAGTGGTGGGGAAAATTAGGGAAAGTTTGGAAGGTTATCCAGGAAAACTTGGATTTAGCCAAAGAGACATACAAAAAACACTGTGACAAAAGCCACACCCCAGGTTAGGATTTTAAGGAGGGAGAAACACTCTTTTTGTCCAACAAGAATTTACCATTACCTCAACCTTCGAAGAAATTAGCATACAAATCTACCTCAACCTTCAAAGAAATTAGCATTCCTGGGACGTTTTTGGATCACAAGAGTGATTAACAAGGTAACAGTGGAACTTGAATTACCTAAAATGTTTAGTAAAATACATCCTATTTTTCATTGCAGTCTACTCTGATGAGATCCTGGAGCTACGTCTTGGCCCCCTCGACTTTGATTATTTCAAAATATCGATGCTTGACACCAACAGGCCAACTATATATACACACGAAGTTCCCGTGCTAGCATGCTATTGGGCCATTCAAACTAACAGGGGGCTTGTGATTGGAGCAGGGCAACAGGAATTTGGATCCTACTGCCAATTGTTCCTGAGTCCCAAGCTCAGTCCTACAGGCTCCAATGAGCCAAGGAAGAACTCCATATAATAGATACAATTCTAACCATATGTACAACAATCCATAACACAACTAATGTTGCCATGTCTGATTCAGGAAATATCTGGGGGTGGAGCCAGCAAACTTTGGGGGTGGAACCAGGAGCAAGGTTGTGACAAGCATAAAGTGGGGGGCATAAAGTGGGAGGAGGGTACAACTGCCTGTACATGTGATTTCTCTGTTGCAACTCCCACCTTATGGAATGGCTGCCTGAAGATTTCAGGAAGGCTCCTACTCTCTTGGCTCTCTGCAAACTGAATTATTCAAGAGGGCTTTGTATGCAGGGTTGCATTGCACAAAATGGTTTATAAAGTTACTTGGATATATGATTAGGGACTGTGATCAATACTACTGTATATAGCTTGCTGTAAGTAGGATCTGCTATGAAATTTTGCACTGTTTTATGTGTCATGTGCTTTGCTTCAGTTCTGGGTTGTTGATGTTCTTGTTGTTGTTTTTTTGTGCGTGGCTCTGGTTGGTTCCAGACTTCCACAATCCTATTCCAAGTTTATTGTTTATTGAATATCCCATCCTGTTGATTGCATTGGCTCCCCCTGTGTAATCCGCATTGAGTGGGAGAGGTGTACTATAAATAATGTAAAAAAAATATTTTCTATCACTCATCTAATGATTGTCTCCCCATTGAAGAAACATCCATAGCAGTTTAGTAACATTCATATTTTTCTTGCCCTAGGACCTGTTCCTTTAAATTTCCAATTCCCTTAAAGCAAACTCTTTATATTATTTATAGACTAGCAATCTCATTCAACCTGAAAAAAAATTCATTGTGAAGCATCCGGTGTGATCTTTAGGGCTACCAGGTGGAAGCTGAGAGTCAGTAGAGAAACTTACTGGGGGTCCTCACAGGTGATAAAATGATATCACTGGCAATATGTCACCCCTTGTGCACCTGTAAGTGACATTTATGAATCACTAGGGGATGCTGGGGATGCTTTGGCATTTGGGCAAAACTCTAATACCACAGCATCTCCAGCAACCCCCAGCAACAAGCTGATGTCACAGCCAACTGATTCTCAGTGGGGAAGTGCCCGCTGTAGGTGGTCAGTCCACTGCCCCCAGCAGGAGAATGGCAGATCTAGCTTCAATTAAGTCAAAGCATATAGACAAGTCCTTTAAAATATATGCCAGTATAAGCACTAGAAGTCAATGAGGCAGAGCCATTTCAGTGTTAAATTTTCCAGTGATTTTGTAAAACTGAATTCAGCTTGCAGGAGGTCTGATGTTAAGGCAAAGTTAATTCTGTTCCCTCAGTGTTTTTCAACCAGACATGACCACTCCCCAAGTTGCTTTACCTCCTGAGAAAATTTATGGGCAGTTGTATTTTGTTTTCCCCAATGTAGATAAAGGTAGATTGGAATAGTGGTTTGGAGGGTGTGTGCGTAAGAAAAAGAGTTCAACCAGTCCCCCAAATCCTATGACTGCATTATGTTAAAATAATGGCAAAAGAAATCTCAGAGTTATATACAATGTTTACTTCCACCCCATGACTTCCCCTGAATCTCACAATTCAGACACAGTAATGTTCATTCTAAAACTTTATCCTTAAAATAATCCCTTTAAATCTCCTAATACATGTTCTCCAGAAACCTCTGTCTATTCTCTATCTTGTAGTCTTGTAAATAAGTAGCAATTAACTAAAAAAAAAATCACTTTGTGAAAAAAAATGGAGATGAGGTTTAGGACAGAATATGGATCTTTTAACCATCCAAAATCATATTAAGCAAACCAGTTAAGACTAGTCAGCCTTTGATAGTATTCCACTTCAGGCATGAATATTTCAACACTCAAAAAAGTCATTAAGAATTTCTTATAGTTCCTAATTGTCAATAATGTGCTTGCCTGTTGCATCATTTTGCAAACTAAAAGCACTAGTAACAATATGAATGGTTAAGAATACTATAAATCTTGCACAGCCACATAATAAACAAATACATTACTCATATCAGGCCAAAAGACATGCATTTTTCATCACAGTGCAACAGCCTTGCTTATGAGGTATTGATTTTTTAATGGGTTATATTTGTTATCTTGATTTCATGTTCTAAACCTTTTTATTATAGGGAATATATTTAAGTGGAAAAAATCAGTATGGATTCTATACTAATTTCTATTAGACGAGAGAGAGAGAGAGATGACTTTGAACATCACGGATATGCTACCCCACAGTTTTAAAGAAAAAACAGTGCTTACTTCTCTCATTAAGGCCTACCAAGAACTGACTAAGATCACAAACTGTACAAAAGGTACTTAAGAATTTTTACTGTCAGGTTGTGAAGCTATGACTACACTTTGTTCATTATAAAAACTAAAGTATCTGAAGCAATAGATATTTTCTGGTGTTTTCCCTTGTCTTCACTTGTCAGCCTTGTGGCATGCATAGTGTACACAAAGATTGCATGCATAGTGTACACAAAGATCATGCATAGTGTACACAAAGATTGCATGATTATACAGCAGTTCCTTGGAATCTGCAACCAGGTTGAGTGAACAGGCTATGCTAATTAGGGTTTTACATGGGAGTTTGAGGGAAAGCAAGAGACAACTGAAGAATATACAATAAAGTTCCTATGTGAACAATAAAGTATACCCAGTTTTCTGGGTGAGGAAGTGAATTCTGCATAATTCTGGTAACCCCCTTCTTATCTCTTTACACTCTAAACTAGCTATGAAGATAGAAATCCAGTGGGGGAAGGGGGCTCTCCTCTCCAATACCTTACAAGGAGTGCCACTTCTTGTGGAGAAATTGTGAGAGTGTGCTTGATGCATGGAGCCTTTAGCTTTCAGGGAACAAGTTCATTTCCTTTAAACCAAGGTTGCTGGAGAATGAGAAAAATAGAGAGGTGCAAATGGGATCCCCCAAGAACTTGTGGGAAGCATCACACTTCCCTTCCCCCACCTAGGGTTGCCAAGTCCAATTAAAGAAAAATCTGGGGACTTTGGGGGTGGAGCCAGGAGACTTTGGGGGTGGAGCCAGGAGACATTGAGGGTGGAGCCAAGAACAAGGATGTGACAAGCATAATTGAACTCCAAGGGAGTTCTTGCCATCACATTTAAAGAGACAGCACACCTTTTAAAATGCCTTTCTTCCATAGGAAATAATTAAGGATAGGGGCACCATATTTTGGGGCTCATAGAATTGGACCCTCTGGTCCAATCATTTTGAAACTTGGGGGGGGGGGTATTTTGGGGAGAGGCACTAGATGCTATACGAAAAATTTGGTGCCTCTACCTCAAAAAATAGCCCCCCCCTAGAGCCCCCAATACCCACGGATCAATTTCCTATTATTCCCTATGGGAATCGTTCTCCATAGGGAATAATAGAGTGCCTAGTAGACATTTCCCTCCCCCCCACACACGCTTTTTAAAGGGGGGGAGGGCCTCCAAACTAGGGAATCCCCTGCCCCCTCCCTCTCACACACACACACTTACCAGATCTTCCTCCGGACAACTCTACTTCCTGTGAAAACGAAAGCAAAAGAAAGGGAGGGGCCGTTCTCAGAAGCCCTTTCTGCTTCCTGCCCAGCCTTAAAGGGGCAGACATTTTGCAAATGGCTCAGGAGCTCTACAACATGAAGCCTAAAGGTATGTTCTCCCCCCCTCTACCCCCCGCCCCCGCTTCCAGAGTTTTGAAGAGCGGGAGATGAGGCTGTGAACCCAGAAGTCTCCCGCCAGAGCAGGAGGTTTGGGAAGCCTACCCCCACCATTTCCTCTTTCCCTTTCTTGAGACACCCCCCCCATAGCTTTTTCCTTTTCCTGCTCTCATTCTATGGTTGCCAACCTGGAAATCTCTTGAAATCACAATGGATCTTTGAAATGCAAAGATAATTTCCCTTTAGGGTTGTCAGCTCCAGGTTGGGATATTCCTGGATAATTGGGAGTGGAGCCTTGGAGGGCGAGGTTTGGGGAGGGAAACAGCCTGAGCAGGATACAATGCCATAAGAGTCCACTCTCTAAAGCAGCCATTTTCTCCAGGGGAACTGATCTGTGTCATCTGGACAGCAGTTGTAATTCCAGGCAATGCTTGGTATACAAAGAAGAAAAGAAGAAGACCCCAAATGGAGTAGCAAGAAGACAATTTGATAGGATAGTGGGGACAGCTATCTCTTCCCTGTTAAGTGTCATTCCTTGTCTGTCTCCAGATTACTACTTTTAGGGCAATTACCGTATTTTTCGCTCCATAAGACTTACCTGACCATAAGACGCACCTAGTTTTTCCTTTTTTCCTCCTCTAAAAACTAGGCAAGGAGAGCTGCAGCAGCAGCTGTGGCAGCAGCCCCGACGGCTGCTGCCAGCCCAAGCCCTTGGCCCCGGCAGCGGTGGCAGGGGGAAGCAGCGATGGCTTCCGGGCTGGCTCCAGCACTCGGCGGGGCTTGTTGCGTGCGGCGGGGCTGCTGCCGCAGCTGCTGCTGCTCTCCTTGCTGGGGCTGCTGCAGCCGCTAGTTGACATGCCTTGCAGGGGAGGAGGCGGCGGCACATTGTTCTTCTGGTTGCTTTTGCCCCGCAGCGATGAGCCCTGCGGGAAGCTGCTGCAGGGGTGGTGGTGATGGTGATGCTTCGGGTCTTCCGTGTCGTGGTTGTGTAGGCGGATCAGCCCGATCTTCCGCAGCAGAGTAGCCATCTTCTGCACGGCCTCCTTCCTCTGGGGGGGGCGGGTTATCCGCTGCCTGCGCCTCCCAGCACCAAGAAGCCCGGGCAGGGGCAGGGGGGAGGCACTCCAGGAGGCAGAGCCCCCCTCTTGCCGCGCTCACTCACCGCTTTGCGGCACAGCCATCGGGGATGCTGCTGCGGGCGGCATTGCAGCCTTCGGGCCGCCTCTGCCAGGGGCATCAGAGCCATGCAGCCAGAGCCAAGCAACAGGCATTTGCAGGCTGTGGCTCTGCTGCAGCTCTGGGCGTGGAAAGCGAAGGCTCCCCCCCTTCCTCCTCCTCCTGCTGCTGCCGCTCGCTCCATAAGACGCACACACTTCCCCCCCACACACTTTTTTTTTGGGGGGGGGGGAAGTGCATCTTATGTTGCGAAAAATATGGTACCTCTTTCTTCTCAGAAGTGCTTTGTTTAGTCTTTCGCTCTCAGCCAGAGATGACTCTGTTTCCTCTTTCCTATTGAGTATGTTAGTTCCTAAACCAATTAACACAACTGTGCACAACCTGATTAAAGAGTAGATAATCAGGTTGTGCACAGTTGTTGTGTTAATTACTCTGCCAACAGAGTTTGGCTATCCTAGGCTGATTATAGACCTGCACTTAGAGTCGACTCAGTTGACCCAAACTGAAGTTGACCCAAATAAACCGGCCAGACGGCAACATCTGCTGCCCGGCCCTGTCCTGTACTTACCCCATCCTGAAAGATGTTCCAACCAACTCAAAAAGGAACCACTTGCAAAGTAGTCCCTTTTCACTGGGGCGGCTCTGAGGCGGCGGCCGGCCATCTGGAAGGCCACAGAACGCCTTACAAGCACCTGGGGAGCCACAATTGGGATGTATGAGTGTTCCAGAAGCTCCCCGGCTGCCCAAGACCCGCCCATTCCTCCAGCATCGTTCGGAAGCTCCGGGGCACTCTTCTTCTGGGCGGCTTCTGGCTGTCCGTTATCAGCCACAGTTTCCCTGGAGGAATGGCTGTTTTGGAAGATGTACTCTATGGCATTGTACTTCTGAAGTCCCTCCCCTCCCCAGTTTTCATCCCTCAGATCTCTAGGAATTTCCAACCTGGAGTTGGAAACCCTATCTCCTTCCCACCCAAAAGCCAACTTACCTTTATTGCCCCTTTTGTCTTAAGCTTTATCATCCCTTCTGTCTTCCATTCAACCTACCACCGCCTAAGGAAATCATGGCCCAGTTGTGGCCTGGTCCACTTACATGGGGGGAACCCTCAAGGACTTGTGGAGAGCTCACTTTCCCCTGTATTCCCCTCCCCACACTATTTCCTCTTTCCTTCCTCTTTCCTTCCCCTGGCAAATCCCATATCCTATCCCCTTTACCTGCCTTATTTTCTCTTTCTCAGCAACTCACCAGCCTACCTTTTATTTGCTTTCAATTTCAGCTATATCTATTATTTATTTGCTTCATTTATACCCCACCTTTCTCCACATGTGGACCAAAGCAGCTAACATTATTTTCCTCTCCTCCTTTTTATCTGCCCAACAACCCTGCGAAGTAGATTAGGCTGAAAGGATGTGACTGATCCAAAATCACCCACTGAACTCCTGCAGCAAGATGGGGATTCATATAACTGGTCCACTTCACCCTCTCCTGCATCAGTGATTGGGGCATAGACTTGGATTACTGTGATATTGAATGGTTTGCCTTGGATACGGACCGAGATCATTCTGTCATTTTTGAGATTGTATTCCATTACTGCCTTCCTCACTCTCTTGTTACTATAAAGGCCACACCATTTCTTCTACGGGACTCTTGACCACAATAATAGATGTAGTGATCCTCTGAGTTAAATTCACCCATTCCTGTCCATTTTAGTTCACTGATTCCCAAGATGTTGGTTCATTCTTGCCATCTCTTGTTTGACCACATCTAGCTTACCTTAATTCATAGATCTTACATTCCACGTTCTGATGCAGTATTGTTCTTTGAAGCATCAGACTGTTCTTTCACCATCAGACACATCCACAGCTGAGCGTCCTTTCAGCTTTGGCCCAGCCGCTTCACTCTTTCTGTGGTTACTTGAATGCTGTTCCCCAGTAGCATATTGGGCACCTTCTGATCTGAGGGGCTCATCTTCCAGCACTCATCTTCTTCTACTACTTCAACTATTACTATTTTCTTACAGAACATATGTTGGTTTTCAATATAAATAAATCATTATAAAACACTATAAAACAACAATTATGCAACCCATAAAAGTCCACAGGAATTGCATGTAAGACCTTCTGCATGTTAGGCAAATGCTCTGCCATTGAGCTCCAACCCATCTTTTATAGTCAATGTAGGGAAGGAATCAATTATCATGGTACATGTTGGTACCACTGACAGTGGCAAATGTAGCCATGTGGTCCTGGAGGAGGGAAAAATAGGCTACTGGGAAGAAGATTAAAGGAAGTCTATTCATTTTCACTCTCTCTCGGCTTGGCTTTTCATTCACATACATGCAAAAGGATTACTCCCAGGGTGATAATTTACTAAGCAGAAATTGAAGAGATATCTATACAAACACCATCCAGTGATCATGCATTTAGGTTTAATATCCAAATATGAACCACAATAGGGTCATTTTAGCAAAATCAATAACAATGACTAGTACAAAAAGAAATAAATAAATGCAGGTTCACACACTATACATATGAATAAAATTATAATAGAAGTGCTAGCATACGTTGATAGCTGTTGAATAAGAAGGAATAATGAAAAATCGTTATTTTGTGCTTTCTTAGTAAGAACTTAGTTCCTGCTAAAATCCTGTTCTTCAGAGTAATTTATATTTTTCAGAATAATTCCTTTAGGATCACTGTAATTGCTTGAAGACTCATTTCAGGAATGTACTCTGAAATCAGTATAGGCCATTTTTAAAGAGTTCTGTTCATTTTCTACAATCCATTTTCACTGAGATGTCAATATTGTATGATTAGGAAGCTACAAGTGTCCCCTGAGTTACATTTTATGGTTTCATGAGACAATTTCCAGAATCTCAGCTTTTACTTAAGCAAAACTTGCTTTCCAAAAAATTACAGAAGACAAAAAAGCTTAAATTATTTGTGTTTTTAAATTTTAAGTTGCAGCAAGTCAACAATGGCAGATTTTCCATTGTGGTTTACTTTGTTTGCATTTTGTTTGCATTTTGCAGGATAATACAGAAAGTGTATCTGTTTATAATGCACTCATTATAAACAGAAGGGACCATGGAGTTCCTTAAAAGCTTATTAAGGGTTACTCAGTGGGATACTACTTGTCCATCTCTAATTTCTTAAAATTTAAGCATAAATAATATGAAATAATGCCACTATGTTCATACTAAAATTGCATCTACTCGCTTTTAGGCTGTGATCACACACACTAAATAATGCACTTTTGATCCACTTTCTATGCATTTTCCCACTGGACTTTACCGTGTAAAGTGGTGAGATCCAGTTGGAAAGTGCATTGAAAGTGGATTGAAAGTGCATTATTTAGTCTTAGCCAGTTGTTCTGTTGCTTCCAAGGATAGTTAGCCTTCTTGGTGTTGATAACTTTGGTGGAATTGTTACTGGAAATGCTTGAAGTCTCATCTTTTAGATAGGGAAATGATCAAGAGGGAACTTAAGTAGAGCAAATTAGGGGCCTATTCTAATTCACCAATGATACAGAGGTCTGGTTTCAGGAAGAAAGACTCCAGATTGAATATATTTTATAATGTTTACTAGAAAATTATGTAAAAAGGTATAATCACACACACAAACAATACAATTTACACAGTCAGGGGCTAGGAAGGATAGAGGTGATTGATAGGGATTTTTAGGGTTTGTTGAAGCAGATGATATTACCTGTCCTGAAGTGCAGATGCCCATGGAACAAGGAAGAAGACAACATTGGATTTATATTCTGCCCTCCACTCCGAATCTGAGTCTCAGGGCGGCTCACAGTCTCCTTTATCTTCCTCTCCCACAACAGGCATCCTGTGAGGTGGGTGGGACTGAGAGGGCTCTCACAGCAACTGCCCTTTCAAGGACAACTCTTGCGAGAGCTATGATTGACCCAAGGCCATTCCAGCAGCTGCAAGTGGAGGAGTGGGGAATCAAACCTGGTTCTCCCAGATAAGAGTCCGCACACTTATCCACTATACTAAACTGGTTCTCAAATGGTGAAAATGTAGAAAAGAGCATGCACGACCAGCGCGACACACCCTATAGACCCAATTACAGAGAGTAATGGGGGATACAAACTGTATATGGTTCCTTTCAGAATGGACCTTGTAATGTGATTTGGCCCAGTTTATATAGGGTTTTGAGGGGTGGAGACCCTCCTGTAACTATGGTGACCTTAATGGTCATTGATGGGCTTATCCTGGACACCCGAATGGATTCCTAGGCTGAGACAATAGGTGAAGCTGACTCAGTGATATTTGTCAGGATGGGTCAGGATGAGTTTAATGGTTCAATCAATTTAGCTGAGATACCCTGAGGAGGAGTAAGTATAAAAAAAGGATTTGTCCAGCTGGCAGACATTATCATAGAAGTAAACAAAAGGGAAGCTGAGTTGCAGTAAGGAATCAGAGAGATGGTCAATTAATCATTGGCTAAGGATTATGACAGAAACAATACCTACCTGTGAACCCTTAATGAATTTCAACATTGGGAGGGGGAGAGTAGCCAGACCAGGAGGAAGCCTATGTTGTAATCAGAGTCAGGTCCAAGCATGTTTCTCTGACACTTTGCTGAGAGATGTGTTATCCCTTGGCTTGTTTCTGACAAGAGACTCTGCAGTAGAAACTGAAGGTGGGGACATTTTTACAAGCCAAACCAGTGCAATGTAGTATCAGTGCAATCACAGGGTGTCCAGCAACACCAAGTGTCATTGTAGCAATGCCAACTGATGTCAAGCATAGAATCATGGTCCAAGCATGAAGCCCAGCAGAATCAGTGCAATAGTACAGTACCCAGCAAACCCAACGCTGTTCATAATGTTAACAACAGTTTGCTGATATACTTCTCTTAAATACATTCTGTCACCAAGCAAGATAGGGATGAGAAGGTCTTGAGACCAAGAAATTAAAATAGAGGGGAGATGACATGGAAAAGTTAAGTGAAGGAGGACAGAAATGAATTGGATAGAAAAGAGGGAGAGAAATTAAGGAAGGGAAAGGTTGTTTTAACTTGCTTCAACACCCTTTGCAAGGTCCCACTATTCTGGATGCAAGGAAATGAAGAGAGAAAGGCTAGGCCACTGGAGAAAATGACCTGCAGGCAATTACCGTACTATCAGCATACTGGCTTGGTTGTATGAGCAAGTCTGTTTCAGTCTTGGAGGAAAAAAAGTCATGCCAATACCTGAGTGATTTTTACTATGCTCAGACTTTCCTGCACCCCTAGTGGCTGCAGCCAGAAATACATTTTAAAAAAGAAAGAAAAGATATTCAGCTGTCTGCAGCATGACAATAACTTGAAGCGACCCCCCTCAAGGGCCTTCCTCAAGCTGTGCCCAAGGTGGACCATGCACCCTGCCCACCCTTGGTATGCCACTGCTCCTTTACTTTAAGACATCTGGTGTGTATGTGTGTTTATACAAGTGTGCATGTATAAAATGTGGGTAAATGCATACATTAGGTCCCAATGATTCTGGAGTAATTATTATTCTATAGCTGAAATCACATTATTATTATTACTATAGAGTTTAAACCATATATAATTAACAGCCCCATCCTAAACAAATTTACATAATTATAAGCCCATTGCCTTCAATGGACTTAAAATAGTATAACACTGCTTAAGTGTTACTGTAAATTACTCAGTTTACAGTATGATTTTTAAAAATTATTTGAAATAACATGAAAACAATTGATAAAACAACCCTGGGAAAATAGACCAAAAAGTGAAGTCAAAATGATGGCAGTTTTATAAGGAAAAGCTTTGTATCAGAAACAAGAATCAGATTTATTAATAAGCAAACATAATCTATCACAGGCATTAAATGTGACAAAGGCAACAACTTCAGAAAAAAACCTATTACTACAGGCAAAATTACAGCTGAAATTTCAACCATGAAATTCAAACAGCTTCCATTTTGCACACCAAAAATTGGTCTCACTTATTTCCAATTCATTCTGAAATTCTTCCATGTCCCACCAGCAGCTATTTACTTTATCTAGAGTATTGTGCATGACTGCTGGGTCAGCTATGTAATTTATTGTTGCCCATTAATCCTTGACCCTGTGAATTACATGTAAAATTGTGCTTAGTTGAAATGCTAGACTAGCTGTTTATGAAACTTAAAAGGCAACTGATTTCTTCTGTTTATGAAGACAAAATTCCATCTTCATTATGACTGAAAGAGTGTGGCTTTTGGATAGAGAAAGCACAAAAGTTCCCAGGTTTAGTCCTTGTCATCTTTAGTTAAAATAAACAGGTCGACTGAAAACAGGGAAGGCTTGTATATTAGTGCCAAAGGGACAGCTATCACACAAAGTTCAGCTCCTTTTGCTTGTCTCCTTTACAGTTAAAGAAAAATTAAAGCCCTACCAAACTTACTACCACTCGTTAATCAATCCTAGCCTTCTTGTCTGCTTGTCTTTCTGGACTTCAGCCAAGATCTTCCCTAGATAGCTCCCACTCCCATTCTTCTTAAAGGTGCAGGTTCTTTTTAAGGCAGATCAAAGGAAATGATAAAATTTTAGAACAGAGAAAAGGAAGTACTTCTTTACCCCAAGTTTCTTTCTAGGAGCCTTTCTAGATGTCACTTTAATTAAGTGTACCTTAATAGCAATACAATGCTATCTGTATACTCATCTTTGGTCAAATTGCTTCAGGACAGTGCCAGAAGGGCAAAGGAACTAAAATTTTCTTTCAAAACATTTTTTTTTCAAAACATGTTTTATTCATATTCATTTCAAGACATAAAAAATCTTACATTCTTAGTTCTTCAACTTCTAACTGAATATACACCATAACTTTCAACCACTTGGAACTTCAAAAATAAAAATTCTCATTCCTTTTGAGAGATGTAAATTTTAGCATAAGAATAACCTCCTTCTATTCACTAACTTCAGGCATCTTGTTTGATTTTCAATAGCATGCAAAAGTGTTGAAGTAATTTATTTCAAATTCATATATCTCATAGCCCACTCAGAACTCTTGGTACAAAATTCAGTAACAGGCATTCTGATATACTTTCTGTGGTCCTTTCCAACACCTCCCCTCCCCAAAGGCAACAATAAAAAACCAGTTATTGGGTAAAACCGTCACATGTGAATAAAATCAGCGAATTCTACATTACAATACCAACAAAATCCAAAACATGAATTATGACAATTGCTATTGGGGTTAAATATAACTGATTAATCATTTCCTATAGCTTTTCCTTGAAATTCAAAAATAGAAAATTTAGATTCCATAAAGAAATTTAACTTCTGTTAAACATGCCCTAGTGCTGAGCTCCATTTTAGTTTAAACTTTGGCATTTCTATAGCGTTACTCAACATCCTAAGAGACTGTTTTCTAAACTATCAGTTGATAATAAAATAAAACCAAAGTTTGGAAAACAATCTCTTAGGATGTTGCGTTAAGAATTCTTCAAACTCATTGTTATGCCTTATCCAAATAACCCCTATGAATTAAGTTAGCCATAAAATTCTTCATCTGGTAATATTCAAACCATGAAATCTGACTATTAATTATCCTGAACACTTCCACACATGGGATCACATGGCCAGAGACTACAAGCAACTCATAATTATCAATTTTATTCCTTTCCCATTTATTCAAATGACATTAAAATTCTGAATTTCATCTAAGTCCCTTGCCACTGATGTTAACAGTGAAATCATCAGAGAAAGCTGCTTTCTATTTCTATCTCATACCATCAATAAATTATAACTGGATTACTCCTATACACTTTCACCCCTAATATTTAGAGCAGCTCATAAAAATGACGTCTAGGTTAGCTTGGCTGCACAATGGTAGGCTTTTAAGTTTGGGATAACAAGACCACCCATGGGCCACTGTGACTGAGCTAGCAGCCAATCTCACTTCGGTCTTCTGGAATTACAGATAAACTCACTTAACATTCTTTGCCACTCTGTCAGTGTTTCATCTGCAATTGTCATTGGGATATTCATTAGAAGATAAGATAATTTTGATATAACAATCATTTTAATAACTTTAATCCACCCTAGAATGGAGATATTTCCCCTCCACATAAAGTTTTAGCTTAATATCAGATAGTACAGGTTTAAAATTATCCTCAGTCATCATAGAGGTGTCCTGACTTATCTTCATACCCAAATATGTAACATATTTTTCCTTTTCATCCTTTTCAACCAATTGGGAGAATTTAGTTCAGCCAGGTCTCCATTGAACAGTATCAACACTGTCCCCATCCCTAGATTTAGTTTATAATCTGAAACTTCTGAATTTAAATAACTTTTTAAAAAACTTGAATGTAAATAACCACTATATCTCAAAACATCAGTTAAAAAGATCACAATATTGTCAGCAAACATTAATGTATAGTTCACTGTGCCCATCTTTAGCCCAGAAACAGTATCAGAATCACATTACTATAGCTAATACTTCAATATAAAAATGGAATGATAAAGATGATAAAGGGTGCCGCTGTTTTACTCCTGTATACATTTGAAGGGGTCTTGACAATCTATTATGAATTGACAAATGTGCTAATGAAGACAAATGCATTACTTTCACCCAATTTTTGAACTGATTTCCACTTCCAAAGGGAATTTAAGACATTTAAAAAAATTTGTTCTATAGACTCAAACACTTCTGCATCAAGAAAAAAAAAAATCTCCCTTCAGATTCCTTTTCTTAACATGACAGGTGGATATATTTTCTTATAATCATTATAGCAAATTAACCAGGAATAAATCCTACCTGATTTTTATTTATATACTTTGACATCATTCCTTTTAAATCTAATTTAGTAATTTCTTTTTAACCACAATTTAATAATTTAAGCTAATCAGCCAATAGCAGCTCATTGCTTTTGCATCTTTCCCCGGTTTTAAAATCATTATCAGTTTAGATTCTGCCCATGATATTGGAGACAATTGCTCCAGGGTCGGATCTATGGGGGGCAGAGGGGGGTGCTTGCCCTGGGCACCAACAGAGGGTGTGTGTGTGCCAAATTGGGTATGGAGTCCATTGTATTCTATCATAAGATAGATTGGCTCATAAGGGGGTGTCATTTTTTAATTTTGCCCCCCCTCAAAAAACATGTAGATGTGGTCCTGAATTGCTCAGTATATATTTCATTTATAGCAGCTAATAAGGGATTTGCTACTACTTCTATAGAATATTTGTAAAATTCTGGAGTAATACTGTCAAAGCCGGATGTTTTATTATTTGAAAAAAATTACAATCTCTTTAATTTCATTTAAACTTATAGGTTGATTCAAAAAATATCTTCAGGTATTTTGGATATTTTCAGTTCTGGAAAAAAAATCTTACACTTATCTGGATTTTTTGAAGAAAAAAATCAAATCTTTCTACAAAGGACGTGATTTACCATCTAAAGTCAAATTAAAGTCTCCTCCCACACCAATTTAGGGCATTGTAAAAGATGATCAATGCTCTTCTTCATAAGGGTTATTGAAAAGAAAATATTTGCCTTTTGTTTTCTTAACTTTTCAAAAAATCTGCACCTTTTTGCTGGTTCATTAAGGCTATTTGCATTGATTGAAAAAAACTTTATTTGATCCATTTCAGTATTGTTAAAATAAAATATCATTTTTGTCTGCTCTTAACTTATGTAAAAAACTGCTTCACCATGTAAGTTACTCCCTTTATCTTACAAGTGAGCCTGAATAGGAATCCTCATCTATACACATTTCCATTATTTTTCAATCTATTGGTTAAATATCTCAAATTACATCTTTTCTGAAGTGTGGGAGAAGCAATGCCTGGAAATATATGAATAATCACCACACACACATAAGACAAGCCTTTATTGGCACATATAAAAATATAAAGTAGAGGGTCAGGCAGGTTACAGAGTAGGACAGTACAGAGTGTATACAGAATAAAATTAAGATTGCAGGATATAAACAAGGTAGCAGCATAGTGAAACCTGATACATAGTACTAATTAGGACGAGTAACCATAGCTCTATAAAGAAACTTTGCTACTATTTCAGTTATTTCCGAATCAGCATTATCAAGCAGGAAAAAAACCTTTAAAATCATCTGGAGTTTCTAAAATTTGGGCCAATATGGGATACAATATGGGATATAGTCTTTATCACCTATAACCAATAGTCCCTCTAAACTGTGGGATCCTGTGAGCAAAAATTCTACTTAATGAGCTACTTGCATTAAAGTTGTGAGTGAGCAATTTGGCTACTGCATAAATTAGTTTGCTCTGGGTCCAGGTGTACAATAAAATCATAAAAATTATTAACATATAATTAACATATACATAAGCAATTTTTGTCCCTTGATGGCACTGTTATTAATTCTTGATTAGCGCTGTTTGCTGTAATATCTTTAGATGTTATTAAGTGCCTTATGTTTCTGTCTAAGGTTGGGGTAAATATTGATGCTGTGGGTTGGTGAAGTGCTGGATGCCTCCATTAGGCGTTAAAGGCCTGTTTAAACAGTACCGTCTTACAGGCCCTGCAGAATTGTGGCAAGTTTTACAGGCTCCTGATGTTTTCAGGGAGAGCATTCCAGAGGGTAGGGTCTTGCCCTAGTGGTGGACAGCCAAACATCCTTTAGCCCGGGGATCATTAAAAGATTTTGTGAGGCTGATTGTAGTGCTCTCTGAGGCTCATGTGGGGAAAGGCAGTCCCGGAGGTAGGCAGGTCCCAAGCCATATAGGGCTTTAAAGGTCATGTCCAGCACCTTGAAGCAAGCTCGGTATGCCATAGGCAACCAGTGCAGTGTCTCCAGTGCAGGTTGAATGTGCACCCATATAGGTAAATCCAATAACAACCTGGCTGCAGAATCCTGCACCAGTTGCAGCTTCTGGGTTCACGTCAAGGGCAGCCCCATGTAGAGGGCATTACAGTAGTCTAGTCTCGAGGTGACTGTCACATGGATTCCTGTGGCTAGGTCACTGCGGTCCAGGTATGGGGCCAACTGCCTTATTCACCTAAGATGACAAAATGCGGATTTGGCAGTGGCTGCCACCTGGGTCTCCATAGATAATGAGGGCTCCAGGAATACCCCTAAGCTCTTGACCTTAGAAGCTGGTGCTAAAGGCACCCCATCAAAGGATGGCAGAGGGATCTCTCTTCCTAGGTTGCCTCAGCCCAGACACAGAACCACCGTCTTTGCTGAGTTCAATTTCAGTTGACTCTGCCTGAGCCATTTCACTACAGCTTGCAAAGCCAGATCCAGATTTTCCAGGACTCTGCTAAACTGGCCACCCATCAATAGATAGAGCTGGGTGTCATCCGTATACTGGTGATATCCCAGCTTGTAACTCTGAACAATCTGGGCAAGGGGTGTGAGGAAAAAAAACCCTTACAGAACATTGTGATTGCCAGCTTGGTTGCCAGAGCACCTGGAGAAGTGACTCACACACGTCTGGCCAGAGAGTGTGGGTAAACCTATCCAGGGGCAAAAGGGACTTATGCAGTACAAGCAGCCATAACGCTACAAAGGCACTCTAGACGGTACAAGAGTGCCCACCAGGAGAACGGAAGGCTTCCCGTCATTCCGTATGACGTCCATCCCAGCATTGGAGCGAAGGAAACTGCCGCCAGGAGCTATCCAGGCGAACGGTTATGAAGCTCTGACCATGGAATCCACCATGGAGGGCTAACACCACACACAGCCATCTTCCTACCAGGCTTGACTCCATTCCAATGAAGCGAATGGCTCACGTACACACCAGATGTCACCTATGCCTACAAGCAACCTACCCACCTCAGGAGTGGTTAAATCGTCCAACCGCCACTTTCTTTGTTTAACAGAACTCTAGACAAAGACTGGTGCCCAGAAGAAGAGGAAGACCATCTTCAACCAGAGCCAAGTTCCTTTGTACAAACTGGATGTTACCTAGGCCATGATTTGACTCTCTATTGTCACCCTTTTAGATAAGTCCAATAGTCCTAAGCATCTCCCCACCAAAGTAATCTTTCTATTCTTCTCCCCAACTGTCACTTTGGAGCCTCCCCCTGGTCCGTTTCAACCTGAAAGTTCTCTCAGGTATCCAGGATCCAGGCAAGTCCATTGGTCAAGAGCAAGCACCCAATTAGGTGCCACCAATGAACTTTCTATTGGTTGTCGCAATAGTCCAGCCTTTATGGTCACTGCGAAACCTCCGCTTTTCATGAGGTCACGCACCAGCTGACCACCTTCCTCCTCCCTCGTACCTCCCATCCCCTAAGGGCTCAAGAAAGTCCTTATAATCTGTGGACTAGCTACCCACAGGTGTGCTTCTATCAGTATCCCAACTTCTGCTGCATAGATCCATCCCTGATTCCTGATCAGTTTCGGGTCCCTTCTCCCACATCCTCGCTTGTCGTCATTGGAGCCTTCCTCGAAGACTACGATAGGTAAATATTGCCCTGTTTGTCTACCCATGTGTTCCCCTATCTCTCTATCTATTTTTCCTAGGACTGAATGTGTGTTTTTATGAGTATTTTATCTTGTATGGAAGCCTATATTTTTCTTAATAAATTATAATTGTTTTACTTAATTAGAGTCCCTAATATTTTAAGCATTACTTTTCTAGACATGGAATCCTGTATACACAGGTAAAAGGATCCTGAGTGAGCCAGGTGCCCACCTGACAATTCCCCAACCTTGTTTTGAGGGCATTTTGGCTTACAGGGGGCACATGTAGATGTTGAATAACATTGGGGAAAGAACCACCCCCTGAGGTACACCACACACAAGTGGGTGTCTCTGAGATGATTGTTCCCCTATGGCCACCCTTTGTCCCTGTCCTTGGAGGAAGGAGGTAAGCCATTGAAGGGCGAACCTCCAAATCCCCACATTGGCAAGGCGGTGTGACAGCAACTGGTGGTCGATTGTATCAAAAGCAGCCAACAGGTCTAATAATAACAGCACCGCTGATCTGCCTTGATCCAGATGTCTTAGGAGATCGTCTATGAGGGTGACCAGTATCGTCTCTGACCTACGGTGCGGACAGAAGCCAGACTGAAATGGATCTAATACAGAAGTGTCATCCAAAAACACTTGTAACTGTGCTGCCACTGCTCTCTTGATAACTTTGCTCAAGAAGGGCAAGTTTGAGACCGGCCGATAATTGGTCAATTCAGACAGGTCCAGAGATGGTTTTTTAAGTAGTGGACAGATCACTGCTTCTTTGAGAAGCATGGAAAGGTCCCTTCCATCAATGACCTGTTGATAAGCTCTTGCAATGGCTCCAGTAGATCCATCAGCATTCACTAGATCCATTCACAACTAGGTCATAGGAATTTTGTTCCTCATAGTGTTAGTGACACCATGGTAGTAAAGAGACCGATGGAAATATTTTCTTCCCGGGGTAACATGTTTCTTTTATTCAGACTTGTTCATGTGCTGATGTTGCTAGACCTGTCGGCGGCGTTCGACACGGTCGACCATCGGCTACTGACGTGCCGCCTCGCCGACGCGGGGATTCAGGGGTTGGCCTTACAGTGGCTTTCCTCTTTCCTGGAAGGTCGGGGACAAAAGGTCGCAATAGGGGGGGAGCTATCCCAGAGGCGCACACTTGATTGTGGTGTGCCCCAGGGGGCGGTTCTCTCCCCGATGTTATTCAATATCTACATGCGGCCTCTTGCCCAGATTGCCCGAAGGTATGGGCTGGGGTGTCACCAGTATGCTGATGACACCCAGCTCTATCTACTAATGGACGGCCAGCCGGTCTGCGCCCCGGAAAATCTCGACCGGGCATTACGGGCCGTGGCTGAGTGGCTCAGACTGAGTGGGCTGAAGCTAAATCCAACGAAGACAGAGGTCCTTTGCTTGGGTCGCCGCGGCCCGGGAGGGGGGATCCCCCTGCCAGCTTTTGACGGTGCGCCGCTGATGGCGGCGGACAGAGTCAGGAGCTTGGGGGTGCTGTTGGAGCCTTCCTTAAAGATGGAGGCTCAGATAGCAGCCGCTGCCAAGTCCGCATTTTTTCATCTTAGGCGGGCAAGGCAGCTGGCCCCCTTCCTGGAGCGTGACGACCTAGCAACAGTGATCCATGCTACGGTCACCTCGAGGTTGGACTACTGCAATGCCCTCTACATGGGGCTGCCCCTGTCCCGGACTCGGAAACTGCAGCTGGTGCAGAATGCCGCGGCCCGGCTGCTATTGGGTCTCCCAAAGTGGGGACACATTCGGCCGGGTCTTCGGACCCTGCACTGGCTTCCAGTGATGTACCGAGTCCGGTACAAGGTGCTGGTTATTACCTTTAAAGCCCTATATGGCCTGGGACCTGCCTACCTGAAGGACCGTCTCTCCCCACATGTTCCCCAGAGAGCACTGAGGTCAGGAACACAAAATCTCCTCTCTATCCCCGGGCCAAAAGAAGCCCGCTTGAAAGTCACCCGAGAAAGGGCTTTCTCCGTTATGGCCCCCACTTGGTGGAATCAGCTGCCGGAAGAGGTGAGGGCCCTGCGGGACTTGGCTCAATTCCGCAGGGCCTGTAAGACGACCCTCTTCCGGCTAGCCTACACCTAGCTGGGATAAAACTTGACGTAACTGGCCAGCCATCTGTTTATTTAATGACATGTTATTGGTTATTGGTTTTAAGCTGTATTGTTTTATGGAGTGAAATGTTACTGGTTTTAATGTTTAAATGTTAATTATTTAATTGTTTTATATTTAAAATTGTTAAATTATGTCGACTAGTTGTTGGAAGCCGCCCTGAGCCACTTGTGGGAAGGGCGGGATACAAATCCCAAATAAATAAATAAATAAATAAATTTAGATTTTTGAGGACAATTTCTGTGAATCCTCTTCTGAACAGTGCTTACTCTTGGTGATGAATATTGTATTGCAGTATATCTTATTCTGCTGTTAGGCTAAAATGGATGAGGTGAATTAATAATTTTCTGCTAGGTATTAATGGGTTGTGAAGGAGGTAAGATGTTAACACACTCAGCACTTTTATGTGTTGTGTCCTTTTATAACAAGGGATTGCAGCTGACACTCATGGAGCTGCAAAGGAAGGAATAGCTATGGCATCAAGATGATACTGCTGGTTCCACAAAAGCATGGAGAAATGCTTAGGAAGTAATATTGTATTGCTTGGATGTCCAGCTGGGTTTCAGAGAGATCCAATGTTCCATCCTCACTTGCTCATAGAAAAGACTTGCTTGTATTTCAGCTATCTAAACACATCCAACAGGCAATACCAAAGTCTTCCCTTATTTTCTTGACCCTCTCAAGGTTACATAGGAAAAAAATAAGGTATCAAAGCATCAGATGTTGACTTGGAATATTAGTTGACACTCTTTTCTGAAAAGTGGTAAGGGACATTGTACATTTGAAAACAAGAGCAAGGTTAATTTAATCGTATATTTGACCAAGGTGTGTTTCTGTAGAGCTTTATTTTTGACACTGTCACACACACACACACATAAACACATTTGGCCATGAATTGTGGGACATTCCTAACATCCAGGGTTACCAGGCTGAGCCTGGCAACCAGCAGGAAAGTGGCAGGGAAATGGAGTCTGTGACATAATGGCATCACTGGTGTCACTACATCACTGCTGGGTACAACCTGGAAGCAACAGTGGGTAACTATAAGAATAATCAGAAACGCTATGGTAATCCATGGTAAGAACATAAAGGATGCCAGCAGGTTATTAAAATATTTTCCTGCTACCACTTAGAATGGTAATGGGCACCTGGAAAGCCTACCAATATCACAAACTCTGGAATCATGAAGTGACCCCTATGATGTTGTGTTATGAGGTCTGATAATGTCCCATTGTATAAAAGTAGTAATGATAGCATCCACTGACTACCAAGAATTGGACTACTTGTTACCTGTGAATGTGTATTGGCAATCATGTATCTTTGAATAAATAAACCACACATCTAAAAACATGGACATTATCTATGGGCTAAACATTAATTGTAGTTAGTTAATGCAAAATTATTTTGTCCCATCTCCAATTCACACCATTTAGTTGCTGCTAACTGGCTTGAGAAATCCCTGGAAATTGGTGCCGGTGGAAAGCAAAGTTTGTGGCATGAAGAGAGTTCTGTAGAAATGTGATGCCATAGATATGCCCTCTAAAACAGCCATTCCTTCAGTGGAACTGCTCTCTGTAATCTGGAATCAGTTGCAATTCTAGCAGTACTCTAGGCCTTGACCACCGTAATATTGATACCTGAGTTCCAGCTTGCCACCTGGAAGACCAAAGAATGAGCTCTAAAAGCTTCAAAGCCTAAGATCCTTTTATTACTCCTCTGTAATTGGCTTATTAAAGGATGGAACAGAGATTGCAAACAACAAAAGTTGCAAGAGGGACATTTTTTAAGGCCCTGGGAAAGATGAAAGGAGAGAGATTTATTCTAATGTGTTTCTCTGCTGTGAAATATGATTGATATATTGCATATATAAAAAACCTCTGAACCTTACATGCTCTTTTGCTACAAATATATATTATAAAGGTCATAATTAATTTGTAAAAGGTCTGTGAACAACTAAAGAAGGGATGGACAAGTGGTGTTTTAGCCTTATACTAAAATTAATACCAGCAGGACATAATGACATAGGGTGTGATCACACTATAGATCTGGCCCATCCTAACCACACCTCCCCTCATCTGCACCCCCCCCCCCAAGACCTGCCCATCCTTACCTCATTTTAGGGTGTCTGGGACCAGATTAAATAGCTACCGGGAACTTTCTGGTAGCAAATTTCTAGAGCACATATGCCAGCTGTCTGAACAGCCAGAGCATGTGATGCATGTGCCCCACACATGCAGGAGCAGTCTGAATGCTCCTCTTGCATGTGTGCAGCCTGTGCCTCTGCCAACATCAAGGATTGCCATAGCACACACTAGCTTTTTCAATGTCTGCTGTCTGCTGAGCAGACAGGTTAAAACGGATAAAAGGAAGTACTTCTTCACCCAAAGGGTGATTAACATGTGGAATTCACTGCCACAGGAGGTGGTGGCGGCCACAAGCATGGCCACCTTCAAGAGGGGGTTAGATAAAAATATGGAGCAGAGGTCCATCAGTGGCTATTAGCCACAGTGTGTGTGTGTGTGTGTGTGTATATATATATATATATATATATATATATATATATATATATATATATATATATATATATATATATATATATATATATATATATATATATATATATATATATATATATTTGGCCGCTGTGTGACACAGAATGTTGGACTGGATGGGCCATTGGCCTGATCTAACATGGCTTCTCTTATGTTCTTATGTTCTTAATGCCAGGATACTGGCAACCCATAGAGTCCCCCCCCTCGCCTTCCAAAGCAGCAATTCTTCACAGGAGAACTGGTCTGGAGTTGTAATTTGAGATCTCTAAGCCCCATCTGGAGGCTGGCAGCCATAGGTATAATCATACATTCATAGGGCACTCAAGAGATGTAATTCAACTAGTTTAAAAACTATTGATTGTGATATTTGAGCACAAACTCAGCTTTGTTATATCAAGTATCTTATAACTTTAATTGGGAAAATATTCTACAAAACTCCTAAATGAACAGACCTGGCTGTGTACAATTAATTTTAAAACAACTTATAAAGCATTAAATGAGTTACATGCAACATGGGAAACAAATATAGCATTATTTAATGCACCGATTTCCATTTCCAATATGGCATAAATTTTCAAAATTATCTTATCACAAGTGAAGGAATTGTTGTTAAAATTAATTTATCAGTACCTTCAGATTAACTTCCCAGTATGTATAACACATGTTCATTCCACTGTTGAGAAGAACGTAGAATCAATTTATCAGTTCTCAACATGACCTCTTTGTGGATACTAAATGCAGAGACTGGGGCTATGGAAAGACAAATCTTTCTAAAAAAATTAAGAAAAGCAACAAGTTTGCAAAAAAAAAAAAATCTGAAATCTTAAACTCATGTACACACACTACAGAGCTTAAAACCCTCCAAAACGATAGAAGCAGTACCTGTAGCTTTAAGACATAAATCCCCTCAGTGGACATTGCTAGGCAACTGAAACAGTAGCCTTCAGGCCTTACATTCTGTCAGTAAGAAGCAGGGAGAAGAGACAGGGACTTTCCAGGCTGTTTCAATCTTTGAAGGAGGACTCATGGGGCCAGGTTGGGCAGCAACTAGGGGTGTGCATTCAGTTCGGCCGAACCGAATTAACTGCCGAATCACCACTGATTTGGCTGTATATGGAATTGCCTGCAGCCGATTCCAATTGGGGCCCATTATGCAGGAGCCGAGTACGGCTTCCCGTATACTTCCATATATATATTCGGAAGTATATGGATGTCAATGCAAAAGGCGGGAAAGTGGCTTCTGCAGCCTCAGGGGAGCTGCTTGCCTCCTCTCCCGTCTTTGGTAGCCTTTTCCCGCCTCTCCCATAGCCTCCCTGGGATCAGGGAGGGGGGAGGGGGAAGGGGAGCCCCAGCAGCCAATCCAAAGCATGCATTTGCAAAATGCATTGCAAATGCATGCTTTGAAGGGCTGTTGTGTAGCTGATCCTCCAGCCATCAGCAACAATGTTGTTCTTTTGTCTGGCCAATCACAGAGCAGTGCTGCTGTGTTGGTGTGTGTTGGTGTGAGAGATTGTGTTTTGCTGCTGGCTGGCCCTTGGCCTCAGCTGCTGCTGCTCTCTCTCTCAGCCTTACCAGACTTCCCTGGAGTAGAGAAGACAAGGTAAACAGTCTTGGGGTTCATGTTTTTATTTTAGTTGGTAAAAGGACTTTTTTAGACTCAGAGTCCCTTTACTTATCCAGATTTGGGTGGTGGTGGTGGTGGGTAGCTTATTTGGGGTTAGGGGTTTCTGCTTGTGGAGGGGGCCTGGGGTGGGGTTTTTTTTGCCCATTTGCCCATATCTTACTTTAGTGAGAGGACTTTTAAAAGTGCAGTGTCCTTTTACTTTTCCTGATTTGGGTGGTTTGGATTTCTTGGGGTTAGGGTAAAGGGTTTTTTTTTTGGGGGGGAGGGGTTGATAAAGTTCCTGTATTGTTAAAAGTTAAGCTTTTTACTGTTTTAAAAGGATTCTGTGTTTGATTTGTTGCTGCTGTGTTCTGCTGCTGTTGCTCCTTTTCTCTTCTGGTTCTTGGGGGAGGGATGCTGTTTGGCCTAATTTTCATTGTTTAAAAGGCCACTTTTTAACAGTTGAGTTTATTGGCCTTCTCCTGTTGTCCCTTTTCCTGGTTCTGGTTTTTTTTTTTTTGGGGGGGGGAAGCTGGCACCTGGGTGAGAGACCCAGAACCAGCAGGCTTGTTGTGCTTTGCCAGCTCTCCCCGTGTTGTTTGGGGCAGGGCTGGAGAGCTGGCATCTGTAGATTGTGTGTTCTGTGGCAGGGAAGCTGCCACCTGGGTGAGAGACCCAGAACCAGCAGGCTTGTTGTGCTTTGCCAGCTCTCCCCGTGTTGTTTGGGGCAGTGCTGGAGAGCTGGCATCTGGGTTTGCTGCAGCCAGGTCTGCAGAGCAGACCTTGAGCAGATTGTGTTTTGTGTGGCAGTGACATTGGCAACTGGGTTTATATTGGTTCCAGGCCAGCAGGGTTCATAGAGTAGATAGAGGGATGTAGTGCATTTGGATCCTATAGAGATTATCTGGTGTGAAGTTAGGTTTGGCTTTGGTGCCCCAGGTAGGGTGGCCAGACCGTCCCGGTCTCCCGGGACTTTCCCGGTTCTGGCCACCAATTTCCGGCTCCCGGGCTGCCTATACCGGGACCATTAGAAAGTCCCGGTATAGCCAGCAGGGAGCCGGCGGGCCGCGCGCGCGGGCTGGGAAGGCGGGGAGTGAGGCAGCCAGCATCCCTGCGCGTGCGCACGGCAGTGTGCGCACGCGCAGGGACGCTGGCTGCCTCACTCCCCACCTTCCCCGCCCGGGCGCGCGGTCCGGCGGCGGCGGTGGAGGCCGTGGAGAGGCCGGCGCTGGTCCCTGGAGGCCTCCAGAGGCCAGCGCCGGCAGCGGAGAGGCCAGCGCTGGTCCCTGGAGGCCTCCAGAGACCAGCGCCGGCCTCTCCGCCGCCTTCCCGGCCTCCGCAGCCGCCGCCAGCCCCGCCAGCAGCCCAGAGGAGAGGCCGCCACCGCCCTGGATCCAGGTAAGCGGGGGGGGGGCGGCTGGCGGGGGGGGGCGGCTGGCCTTCCTTCTTTCCTTCCCTCCCTCCTTCCTTCCTCCCTCCCTCCTTCCTTTCTTCCTTCCCTCCCTCCCTCCTCCCTTCCTTCCTTCCCTCCTTCCTTCCCTCCCTCCCTCCTTCTTTCCTTCCCTCCCTCCCCTCCCTCCTTCCTTACCTCCCTCCGCGCGGCGCGGCGGCCTCTGCTCCGCTCCCCGTGGCTGCTTTTCCGAGATGGGCTCAGCCTGAGCCCATCTCGGAGAAGCAGCACAGAGAGCAGAGAAGCCCCGAATCTGGGTCCTTCTAGGACCCTGAGCAGCAACGCTGGAGGAGCAGGAGCAGGCCCCGCCCCACCACTCCCTGCAGGGGCAGAGAGGCGGCCTGCGTGGGCCTGCTTCACTTCTCCGCCCAGGCCCCAGCCTGCTTCGCCTTGTCCTTGGGGATGGACAGCTGCAAGCACATCTTTGGAAACTTCATGGTGGGTAAGTGGGAGTCATGGGGAGGAGGAGAGGGGTGGATGTTCATCCCTCCGTCCTGCTGTCTTTTTGCTTTGTTTCCATGTCACCCACCCACCCTCTCTCACTCTCTCTCATAATATTCCTGTCCTTTCTCTCCATTTCTTCCGTCCACTATCTTTGCTTTCTTTGTTTCTTTGTCTACCCTTCCTCCCTCCCTCCTTCCTTCCTTCCTTCCTTCCTTCCTTCCTTCCTTCCTTCCTTCCTTCCTTCCTTCCTTCCTTCCTTCCTTCCTTCCTTCCTTCCTTCCTTCCCTCCCTTCCCTCCTCCCTTCCTTCCTTCCTTCCCCCCTTCCTTTCTTCCTTCCCTCCTTCCCTCCCTCCCTCCTCCCTCCCTCCCTCCCTCCCTCCCTTCCTTCCTTCCTTCCTTCCTTCCTTCCTTCCTTCCTTCCTTCCTTCCTTCCTTCCTTCCTTCCTTCCTTCCTTCCTTCCTTCCTTCCCCTCCCTCCCTCCCTTCCCTCCCTCCCTCCCTTCCCTCCCTCCCTCCTTCCTTCCTTCCTTCCTTCCTTCCTTCCTTCCTTCCTTCCTTCCTTCCTTCCTTCCTTCCTTCCTTCCTTCCTTCCTTCCTTCCTTCCTTCCTTCCTTCCTTCCCTCCCTCCCTCCCTCCCTCCCTCCCTCCTCCCTTCCTGACTGAATGGGCCACTGGCCTGATCCAACAGGGCTTCTCTTATGTTCTTATGTGACACAGAGTGTTGGACTGGATGGGCCATTGGCCTGATCCAACAGGGCTTCTCTTATGTTCTTATGTGACACAGAGTGTTGGACTGGATGGGCCATTGGCCTGATCCAACATGGCTTCTCTTATGTGACGCAGAGTGTTGGGCTGGAGGGGCCATTGGCCTGATCCAACAGGGCTTCTCTTATGTGACACAGAGTGTTGGACTGGATGGGCCACTGGCCTGATCCAACAGGGCTTCTCTTATGTTCTTATGTGACGCAGAGTGTTGGACTGGATGGGTCACTGGCCTGATCCAACAGGGCTTCTCTTATGTTCTTATGTGACAATACTGACTTTGGTGGACCCAAACAGTGATTCAGTGTAAGGGAGCTTTGTGTTTGTGACTGGAGTGGACAATACTGACTTTGGTGGACCCAAGCACTGATTCAGTGTAAGGGAGCTTTGTGTTTGTGTCTTCTGGTGCAATTTTGTTCTCAGATCCTGTATTTACTTCATCAGTATATGGGATAAGGCACTTTCTCAACTGTGCTGCATAATGCAGCCTATTTATTTTGTCCTGTTTGCTCTGTTGGCTCTATCTGCGCCACCTTCATCACTTTCGGGGTGTGGATCCCCCAGTGGGGTGGTCTCGCGACTCCCTCCGCCGGCTGTTTCTGATAGCCCTGCGCCCCCTCTTTCATTTGATATGTGTCCCGTGCGGATGCCACCCTCCCGCCGGGAGATGCCGCAAAATGAGCCCCCTTGAGGCTTATGGCGGCAGGGCTCGGGGAAGCGAGCTAGACTGCTGTTCTTTTGAGGTGTTATAGAGTGTTTCGAGCCTGTCCCTGTGGCATCGGTCCCATCGTTGTGGGGCCCAGGGGGCCGGCGCAGCGGCACGCCGAAGCAGCCTGTCACTAATAACACAGGTCGAGATGCAGGACAGGAACCTGGAAGTGACCGACAGGCTGCTTCAGCGTGCCGCTGCGCCAGCCCCCTGGGCCCCACAACGATGGGACCGATGCCACAGGGACGGGCTCGAAACACTCTATAACCCCTCAAAAGAACAGCAGTCTAGCTCGCTTCCCCCGAGCCCTGCCGCCATAAGCCTCAAGGGGGCTCATTTTGCGGCATCTCCCGGCGGGAGGGTGGCATCCGCACGGGACACATATCAAATGAAAGAGGGGGCGCAGGGCTATCAGAAACAGCCGGCGGAGGGAGTCGCGAGACCACCCCACTGGGGGATCCACACCCCGAAAGTGATGAAGGTGGCGCAGATAGAGCCAACAGAATAAACAGGACAAAATAAATAGGCTGCATTATGCAGCACAGTTGAGAAAGTGCCTTATCCCATATACTGATGAAGTATATACAGGATTTGAGAACAAAATTGTTTCCGGCGGTGATATTTGGGGGATTTTTGGGGACGTCACAGGAAGTGCTGTGAAGTCACTTCCTGTTTCCGGCAGTGGCACTTGGGGGAAATGATGTCATTTGGGGGAAGTGATGTCACAGGAAGTGATGTCACTTCCCGTTTCCGGCAGGTGACGCGGGGAAATGATGTCACAGGAAGTGATGTCACTTCCTGTTTCCGGCGGTGGCATGACATCACCGGAAGTGACGTCACCGGAAGTGACGTCACGTCCTGTTTCCGGCGGCGCGCGCGCTTCGCGAGCGCGCACCCCTACCTTCCCCCCCCCAAGGTGTCCCTGGCTGGCCTTCAGACATTATGGTCACCCTAGCCCCAGGAATTGGACCCCCTGGTCCAATTTTTTTTTTTGGCCTTGTGGGTTTTGTGTGGGACAGTGCCCTGAAGCTGCACAGCAGTTTGGGGGGCTCTCCTCAAAACCTCCTGCTCCCCAGAGCCACTTTCCCCATGACAATTACAGTGAGGAAGTGGCTCTAATTGGTTTTTTCTCACCATTGGGAGCAGTGTTCCTTTTGGGGTGCCCACAGATGGGTGCAGTCTTTTTGGGCCAAGGGGGTTGCATGCTGGGGAGTCCTTTGAAGCTGCCCTGCAGTTTTGGGGCCTCTCCCTCAAACTCCCCTCTGGCCAGAGCCACTTTCCCTACAACAATTATAGTGGAGGAAGTGGCTAATTGGGCTTTCACCATCATTGTTGGCAATGGGCCTTTTGGGGAGCCCAAAGACAGGGACCCCCTGGCCCAATCTTTTTGGGACTTGGGGGTTTTGTAGGGGAGAGTCCCCTGCGGGTTCCCTGCAGTTTTGGGGGCTCTTCCTAAAAACCCCTGCCCCCCAGTAGCCTCTAATTATGCGTTATGTTGCCATTGATTACAATGGCCCATAGGGTATAATGGTGGAATAGGGGCACCCTCTTTGGGTGCCCCTGGAATGGGACCCCTGGCCCAATCTTTTTGGGACTTGGGGGGTTTGTAGGGGATAGTCCCCTGCAGGTCCCCTGCAAATTTGGGGGCTCTCCCTCATACCCCCTCCCCTCCAGGCGGCTTCAAATATACCCTATTTGCCATTGATTTCAATGGCCCATAGGGTATAATAGGGCCGTATATTCGGAAATAGCCACACATCTACCGTATATGCGGCTATTCCGACTATGGAATTCAGAAATATATGGGATTCTGAATTTTTTCCCCCCGTATACTTCCAAATCCGTGTAATTCCGAATTATTATTTTTTTTGCACATCCCTAGCAGCAACCACAGGGCAACTTGATAACACACACTTTGCATGACTTACACAGAATAGGTTGCTCATCAGGCCTGTAGCTACAGTGGGGCCCGGGGGGGGGGGGAGTCAAGGCCACTCCATTCAACCTCCCTCCCCTTCCATCTGTATGGGCACTCCATTGAAGGGCCTGCAACCTGCCCCCTTTGCTCATAGCCAGTCACTGTCACTCTGAAAAGTGCAGCATTGCCTGAAAGGGTATAGATAAGCTCTTTCATTTATTTTGTAAGTTACCCCCCCCCCTTGCAACTTGGGCACCTTCCTGATGTGGTTCATGATCTCAGCAGTGAGCACTGCGAAGTCCTGCTTGTAACCCTTGAAGTCAGATGTCATTTTGGCCCCTGAAGCCACCCACTGAAAATTTTCTCCACTGGGCCCCTCCGCCTAAAATTTTCCAGCTAGGGCCCTGTTGCTTAACCGCTGTTTAACAGCAGCCATCTGACAAAAGCCTCCATGGTATTAACGGTTAGAGTTTCACACTAGGATCTAGGAGACCAGATTCAAATCCCCACTGTACCATAATGAGGCGGGGAAACACTGTTGGTGACAGTATGACATAAGGTCCAGGAAAAACTCAGGTGTGTCAATAGTACTTTCTATGAATCACCAGAAACTCTGTGGTTTTACCATTTCATCTTCACATTGACTGTGTGAGGTAGATTAGGTTGTAAAAAAGTAACTAGCCCAAGGTCATCCAACAAGCTTCATGGGGATATGAGAACCTAGTCTAGCATTCTAGTCACTATGCTGCAGTGGATTTTCCCCTCCCAAATGTATTTTCTCAGCATCCTCAGGACAGCTGCAATAACAAGTCCACACTTATCACGGTTAATGCTGCATTTAGTACAGAGCAACTTAGGTGTCTTTTTTTGTGTGGAATATTGTGCCTGAACAACATGCAACATTTCAATCACCTTGTATAAGTTTATCTGCAACAAGAATCAAACGGTTGCCAATCCCCAGTTGAAGGCAAGGGATCCCCAGGTTTGGAGAACCTCCCCCCCACTTCAGAAAGTGTGTGTGGAGAAGAGGGAAATGTCTGCTGGGCACTCCATTAAACCCTATAGAGATCAGTTCCCATAGGGTAAAATGGAGAATTGATCCATGGATATTGGAAGTCTGGGGGCTGCTTTTTGAGGTAGAGGCACCAAACTTTCAGCATAACATCTGGTGCCTCTCCTCAAAACATCCCTCATATCTCAAAAAGATTGGACCGGGGGGTCCAATTCTATGAGCCCCCAAAGGAGGTGCCCCCTATCCTTCATTATTTCCAAATTGAGGGAAGACATTTAAAAAGAGCACAGTCCCTTTAAATGTGTGGTCCCTTTAAACATGATTGTCACACCCTTGCTCCTGCCTCTACCCCCAAAGTCTCCTGGCTCCACCCCCAAAGTCCCCAGATATTTCTTGAGTCAGATCTGGCAACCCTAAAGAATAATTACGGCTGCCATAATTTTACATTTAATAGAATTCTTATTAAAGACCAGTCACATTTTTTGCTGATTTATTTCAGAGGGTGACTGAGGGAACTCATTACAGTATTAGTATTTTAAACCAGAAGACCTAATTCTTTGACCTCACTGATTTCCCAAACTGCCAGTCAAACAAATGCTTAGAGGGCATGCATAGAGTTCCCAACCCTTTGAAGTTTTGCACCAAATATCCTATTGACCACAGTGAACAAAGTATCAAATGTTCCTGACTGCATTGCCCAGGGGCCCAACTTAAATTAAAATAGCTGTTTGTGCTTTGGTTGGTCAGACTGGAATTATTTCACAAATTGTACTGATTAGTTAGCTACCTGAATCTTATGACGGTTTTGCTTTTGTATCATATAAGTTATTTTAATATGAATTCCCAAGGCCAGAAAGTATTTTTGCAAGAGGATTATACAGCTATTTTATCCTTTTCAGTTTGAATTTACCTTCCAGCTAAATGAAATATTCTCATTACTAATGTCCTGTCTTGAATTATTCAAAAATACCCAAAGTGCTCATTTTTTACCAAGTAACACATCTTCTTTCAATTTTCATTGTTTATATCTGAGTTTTGTTGTTTTGACTTCTCATAACTAGCTAAGAAATGACTTTTAAACTGTGGGTTATGTTAAAGGTGTTCTGGTTAGGAAGTTTGGTTAATCCCAGTGATATCAATTCTGTTTGGCTTCAGGCCACGTTTTCATAAATCTTTCTACTCTGCATGCCTAAAAGTCAGAGTTTATACTTAGACTAGAAATAGGGCAATGGATTTTTAAAAATGAAAAACAGTGTCTTGAAACCTTTTCCCCTTTTGTTCTGAAGTTTTCTACGAGCATGTTGAATGTTTTAGCATCTTCTTTCAACTGAGTATTGTAAAATGGCCTTTACACCGATGCTACAGAGCTTGTATACTTCAAATAGCACAATTACTGTTCAATATCTTTTATCAACTTTATATTAACATGCCATTCGTTATATACTTTCTTGTGTAAACTGATAATGGTCAACATTTTAAGATCTAAGACCAAACTTTAACTTTATCCTGTAATATGACACCCAACTCCATCTCTTCTTCCTTCTTCCTCCTACCACTTACCACTTTCCCTCTTTTTCCTAAAGATGTCCTTCATATCAGAAGGGTGACATCCCACATTTCATCACCACTAGATGACTACTGATAGTTTAAACATGGTTTATGAACCAGTCATTTAACAAAACAGAGACTTATATGATACAAGGATTCCATTTCTCGTGCCCTTAGCAATGGCAAAACTAGGCAATACTGCTAATCTCTAGTGATTTAGGAAACCTGGATTGCATTTCTCCTCTGTTTACTTATAACAGTAGTAAACGAGATGTTTGGGAATATGTAACAAGCAGAACCCAGCTTGCTGGGGGGAAAGTGTAGATAACTGGGGAAGGCAACAGCAAACCACCCCATAAAAAGTCTGCCATGAAAATATTGTGATGTGACATAACCGCAGTCGGAAATGACTGGTGTTTGCACCTTTACCTTTTTAACAAGCAGAACATGGATAGACAGTTTGCAAAATTTGACCGATTAAATCATATTTCTCTTTTCCCAAAGGTCATCTGTGTATGTTTTTAAAATGTGCTGCTGCTGAAGCGCTGTGTTTTTCATACAGATAAGTATTGAATGTGCTTTACCCTTCAGTATGGCTATAACTTCCCCCATACATTGCTCCTTTAGAACATGCATTGCAGGGAATCTTCAGATTTAGCATTCATCAAGTGTACCAAAGATAATTTCAAAGATAGCTGCAACAGCAACAAATTGCTACGTCATTTGATGACAGATTTATATATGAATGTATAGTGTCCATAGTCATATATATGATTGCACCAATTACACCAGTTTTCTTCTCAGGACTTGGTAGAGATCCACCCCCCACCCCCCGATACCAGTGATCGGTACCAAAAAAAGCCCTGGATTTACCGGGGTGGTCAAACTTGCTTAATGTAAATATAGACTGGGGTGGATTGTGGAGAAACGCCATCTTAGTCAATGTTGGTGCTTCATTGGAAGGGAACATTAAACTACTAAAGTAGGCTTTGGCCTAGCCTCCCTCCATCCCCTCCTCCCTTCCAGAGTTAAACCATCAACTCTAGGGGGAAAGCCTCCTAGAGGGGCAGGAAGTTCTTTTATTTGAGTTAAGCAGGAAAAGGGCAGTCTGCAGCTGGCCCTCCACGAGAGAGGTTGTGAGTCTGTGGGCTCCTGACTGTGGGAGAGGCCTACTCAAGAGGAGGAGGACCCCAGGCAGTCAGACCGAGTAAGTCATCCACAAGGCAGGGCAAGTTTAGACCAGGGACAGTAGGATGCGTTTAAAACCACCTTTTATTTGTCATGCTGGTTGCTGTGTGGGTGCTGTGCTGTGCTAAACTTTTACATGCAACTGTTTTTGTTTTGTTTTTCTTTGTTTTTCTTTTTCTCTTTTAATTAAATATTTTTACTGTTTTGAATGCTGGCAGTCAAACTCTGTACCACATAGATCCCCAACCGCATTAGACCACGCTGCTTTATGAAGGGGGCCCCGGGGAAGGGGGAAGGCATGCAGTTGGATAATAATAATATAATAATAATAATTTTTTATTTCTATCCCGCCCTCCGCGCCGGAGCAGGCTCAGGGCGGCTCACAACATAAAACACACATTACATCAGTTACAATTATAAAACACGGTTAAAACAATTACAAAGTATTAAAATTCACATAATAGTATGGCGTTATAACAGGTTTCAATAAATTTCAGCAGTAAAAACATTTCAAGAATAAAAGCATTTCTAGCAGCATATCTAGTTTTGTCACAGTTTTTCCACTAATTTTTTTTCGCTAGTTGAAGGCCATCTTGAAAAGGTGGGTCTTACAGGCCCTACGGAATCCCTCTAAACATCGTATGGCCCTCACCTCCTCAGGAAGTTGGTTCCACAGTAGTGGAGCAGTAATAGAGAAGGCCCGGTCCCGGGTGGCTTTCAGTCTGGCCTCCCTTGGCCCAGGGATATTCAGCTGGTTTTTCCCAGATGACCTCAGTGCCCTCTGGGGCTCATATGGGGAGAGACGGTCCCTTAGGTAGGTAGGTCCTCGGCCATATAGGGCTTTAAAGGTAATAACCAGCACCTTGTAGCGAACTCGGTATGCCACTGGCAACCAGTGCAGTCCGCGCAGCCCCGGCTGTATGTGCTCCCACCTTGGGAGGTGCCAATCCTCCAGGAGTTCCCCAAAGAAGTGCTGTGGTCTCTGTGATACCCAAGTACAGGGTGGCAGAGGACCTTGAGGCCTGGCCTCATAGCTGGAGAGGGAGATTGGGAGTCCTGTTCCTCTCAATCTGAACCCCTAGACTGAGCAGGTGGTGGCAGCGAGCCCAAGTGGCCGGAGGAGAAATAGCTGCCTCCAGGAGTTGGCGACTCAATAGGGAGTTGATGGGACCGGGTCTGAAGGCAGAATCGGGCCCCATCACATGGATAAACTTGCTTAATGTAAGAGCCATATAGAATATATGTCAGATGTTTGGGAATCACAAGACATGAATGTCAGGTGTTGGAGGGAGGGAGGAAAAGATGGAAAGAAAGCAACTTTAACTTTAAATGCATTCTCCAAGCCAGCTGACAGGGCTGTGGGGACTTTGAGAGCCACACAATGTGTGTGAAAGAGCCACATGCAGCTCTCAAGCTGCAGTTTGGCCATCCCTGACTGTTGCAATGGCTATTTTGTCCCCATTATCTACATCTAATTTGAAGCTGATCCTTCCATGAATTTAACTGTTTCATTATATCAGCATTCCTGAAATGTTCAAGGTTGTTGACAGGGAAGGAAATATTTGATATTAGAGATGGGTATACTGGATCAGCTCAAGAGCCAACATTTGGCATGAACTTGGGCTGGTCTGGAGATTGGGAAGTGATGTTCAAGGAAGGCACCTTCCTCAAACTATAAAAGACTTTTGGCTGGTTCTGTTCAGCTATTCAGGACCAGACATTTAAACCTAACAGTGGAGCAGAGAGGGATCTGCCACTCAGTTGTTAGGTTTAAATGACTGCCTTCAAAGGAGGGAGCAAAACCAAAGAGTTATATGGCTGCCAGCCAGCCATTTAAACCTAGCAGTTCAGTGGGTCCACCAGTCAGCCATTAGGTTTAAATGTCTGTGAGCATTTAATCATTCAGTTTTATTCTCCCCTTTGAAGAGGTGGAGCAAAACCAAAGGGTTAAATGACTGTGAGCCATTTAACCCTTCATATTTTCCCCCCTTTTGGTGAGGGGAAAGCAAAACCATAGTGTTAAATGATTTACATTCATTTAAACCTAAAAGCTCAGCAGCAGACCAGTTGAGCTGTTAGGTTTAAATGACTATAATCAATTTAACCCTTAGATTTTTTCTCCCATTTGAAGTGATGGGGAGCAAAACCATAGGGATAAATAAGTGACAGCCATTTAACCCTTCCTGGGCAAACCTTGCCCCCTTTCTCTCAGCTGTGGCAAACTATGGTCAGGAGAAACAGAGATAGGGCGAGCTGCAACTTTTTCCTGGCCCTGGTCACCATAGCAAGGAGAAGGATGGGAGAGAAGTCCCTTCCACGGTGGTCCCTGACCCCTTTCTCCTGGCTACAGATTGTAGAAAGGGAGAACCAAACTTGCTGGACCAGTTGCCGTTTCGGCCAGTTCAGTTCAGGGTTCAGTTCATGAGCCGTTTTTAACCCCAAACCACCCATTTTAAGTTTGTGCACATCAGTATTTAGCACTATCCTATTAGTGGATTATTGAAATCTGACATTTAAAAATTTAGATGCCTCCCTGCTAGCTACTGAGATGTTGAATATGATTTTCTGTATTATTCTGTCTATGACTATGAGTCAATTTATAGTATTTTACAATGTACAAGTGAACTTTTTCACTTTGTTCTTTGTTGAGCAAGTGATGGAAGTGGCAAGCAGTAGAAAGAATTGAAATGTGTGGATTCTTGAAATAATTATAGAAATATCTTTTGCTGATTTATGGAGGAGTGGAATGAAGCAAGGAAGCACCCTCCTCTGCCATTGCCAGGGCTTTTTTGTAGCAGGAACTCCTTTGCATATTAGACCACACACCCCTAATGTAGCCAATCCTCCAAGAGTTACAGGGTTCTTAGTACAGGACCTACTGTAAGCTCCAGGAGGATTGGCTACATCAGGAGCATGTGGCTTAATATGCAAAGGAGTTCCTGCTACAAAAAAAGCCCTGGCCATTGCTAAACCAGGCTGCAGCAGCTAACAGGAGTTCTCCTCCATCTTGTCTGGGCCTGAAGTGGCACCTTTGTCTACTGCAACTTCTGAACCTGGTGTGGACCTCAACCAGGACCAGGGTCTCTTGGGCCTTGGCCTCTACCTGGTGGAACTCTCTACTAGATTACATCCATGCCCTGAGGGATTTACTGTATTTTTTGCACCATAAGACGCACTTCCCCCCCAAAAAAAAAGTGGGGGGGAAAGTGGGTGCGTCTTATGGAGCGAAGGTACGTACCTTCCTGGGGGGGGAGCAATCCGCTGCCTCCGCCTCCGATCCCGGCGCTTCCCCGCGCCTGCCTGTCTGGCTCCAGCTTTTTGCAGCAAGCGCTGGGAACGCTCCACGCGGCCCCACCGCAAACCCAGCGCTTCGGGAGCGCCGGCTGTGGAGGGGGCGGCGTGCTTCCTCCTTGCCTGACTGCCTGGCTTCAGCTGTGATGCTTAAAGCAAGTGCTGGGATCGCTCCCTCCGCCCTCCGATCCCAGCGCTTGCTTTAAGCATCACAGCTGAAGCCAGGCAGTCAGGCAAGGAGGAAGCACGCCGCCCCCTCCACAGCCGGCACTCCCGAAGCGCTGGGTTTGCGGTGGGGCCACGTGGAGCGATCCCAGCGCTTGCTGGAAGAAGCTGGAGCCAGGCAGGCAGGTGCGGGGGAAGTGCTGGGATCGGAGGCGGAGGCAGCGGATCCCCCCCCCCCGGAAGGTGTGTCCTATCGTCCGGAGCGCCTTATGGTGCGAAAAATACGGTACTTCCTTTCCACAGGGCATGTAAGGTAGAGATGTTCAGCCAGCATTTGGTTGAGGCAGTGACAGTACACCAAGTAGTCTGGGACTCTCATACCCCTCCCCCCCACCCCCATTCTCCATAAGCCTACCCCAGGAGGCACTGAAGAAATTATGTTCATCATCTGTAATATAATGAATATTGTTATTGTTTAATTTCTAGTTTATTTTGTTTTTAAATTAAGATTTTTTTACTTAAGATTTTGCATTTTACTATGTTGTTTGAATTATAAATTGAAGAAGAAGATGATGATGAAGATAGATAGATAGATAGATAGATAGATAGATAGATAGATAGATAGATATGATAGATAGATAGATTAGTAGAAAAAAAGGTGGTGAAGCTCATCCAGAGATTGTTATGCAACTGCACATACTATTCAATGGACAAGGAGGTGGAACTCTCAGAAGGAGGAGGTGGAACTCTCAGAAAGGTTCAGAAGCTGTGCTCCTGTGAGCTCCCACTGAATCTGAGGCCTGGACAGACAGACAGACAGATAGATAGGCAACAAATAACAAAATGAAGGAAATAGACATAATCTATATAGGTTAGCTTTGCTTGAGAATCTGATGTTCCATATCATTTTTGGCCAAGTTGCTGTGAATCAGAGCACTGGGGATCAGAACAGCAAAATATCACTTCCTGATGGCTATTGATATTATGGGCAACTGAACATAATGTACTCATGGAAATAGATGTTAAAAAGTAGGATACTAAGGTACTTAGAATAAACAAATTCAAAGAAACCATTACATTATTTTCTCCAAGATCTTTTATCTGCTATTTTCAGATTTCCACTATATATTCTTACATTTTCCCACATCATTTCCTATCTAAGTTTCTTTGAAAAACAAACTACCCATAAACAACCAATATGCAGAAAACTCCAGTTGAATTCAATTAGCTTTATTCAGGCCTCAGATTCAGTGCACGTTTCTGAGAGTTCCTCCTCCTCCTTCTGAGAGTTCCACCTCCTTTTCCATTGAATAGTATGTGCAGCTGCAGAACAATCCCTGGATGAGCTCCACCACCTATTTTTCTACAAAATGACAGCTGGCTTTATTAATAACCAGGACTTTTTTTAAGAGGAACGCAGTCCCGGCTGGCTTGTCAGAAGGAGGTGTGGCCTAATATGCAAATGAGTTCATGTGAAACAATGGTGGCATCAGAGGTGTGGTCTAATATGCCAATGAGTTCCTGCTGGGATTTTTTTACTAAAAAAGCCCTGTTTATAACAATTAACAAACCCACACAACTCTTAGATTGAATCTACTGACCCCTCAGGTTTTTTTCGTACATTAAAACCATGCAAGGGAGAATGGAGAGGACACAGAACACTCCCTTTGAAAACCCAGATTAAAAATATTTACACAAGAAATGTGCTTTGACTTCCAACGCAATCTCTCCTTGGAGTTTCTTCAGTCAATTAGTGGTAGTACAAGAATAGAATAAGAGTGATAAGATTTTATAGCAAGACTCATAAGATTAGGTTTAGTTAGACTGTAAACCTTGCAGAGTAAGAACCATCACTTTCCATTTGTATGTAATACTCAGAATATTACAGTTTCAGTTTTGGTTAGACACCACTGTGCTAAGAATACAATAACCCAAGAAGAATCCAATTATTCTGACAGTGGAACCTCAGTATACTGGTTCCACAGTAGATTTCTCATTAGTTTGGGAAATTCTGTAGGCCAGATGGTATTGGCTTTTAGAAGTTGATTACAGTAACAATTTTGCAAGGCTCACATTTACTTTAAGAACTCTGATTATTACATTTATAAAATGTTCCTTTAAAAATGCATTGCTTAAAATTTTGAGGGTTAATGCCAAACAAATACTGCAAGAGGCAAGATGTACAAGATTAAGATAAATGTTTGATAATTTACTAAATGGTTATATAAAAGAAATTATAGAAATCTTGTTCAAAACATGTCATATCCTTTACTTTGTATAACCCTATAACAGAGCGACTCAGCATGGCAGAACAGAGAAAACCCTTTCAGTTTGGGGGTCCTGGTAGGGAGCCTGCCACCGCTGCCTAATTACTCTCCTCAGAAAGCTCCTTGGTGTCATGGGGAACACTAAGATGGGAGAAAGGTATAGCTTAATTAAATGGTCTGGCCATGAGTAGGTTAAAGTGCAGTCTCAACTCTTAACAAACAAAAACTTCCTTGGCTACTAAATTGAACATTTGCACCTGTAGAACTTGCTCTTCTTCTGTGTTCCACTGTGACAATTTCACTCATATGAGCAAAGCCTTCTGGAGGGCTCTCCTGCAAACAGGGAAACTCACACACATCCTGTATAAAATTTTAATCCAGTGGCACCTTTAAGACCAACAAAGTTTAATTCTGGGTATAAGGTTTTGTGTGTATGCACACTTCTTCAGCTACATTAAACAAGGTATCCTCAACCATTACATATGGGTAGAGAGAGGGTGGGAGCTAGTTTCCAGGAGAAGCTACTTAGAAGCAAGATGCATAAGTAACTGAGTGATAAGTATAGCTAAGATTGGATTAAAGCTGTTGGTAAGACCTGTGAATAGCCGCAAATTAGAGGAAGAAGAATAAGAATTGCAGACTTATACCCCGCCCTTCTCTCTGAATCAGACTCAGAGTGGCTTACAATCTCCTATATCTTCTTCCCCCACAACAGACACCCTGTTAGGTGGGTGGGGCTGACACAAAGCTCTCACAGCACCTGCCTTTTCAAGGACAACCTCTGCCAGAGCTATGGCTAACCCAAGGCCATTCCAGCAGGTACAAGTGGAGGAATGGGGAATCAACGCCGGTTCTCCCAGATAAGAGTCCACGCACTTAACTACTACACCAAACTGTCTCTCTTACATCATATACACACACACATCTTATATATATATATATATATATATATATATATATATATATATATATATATATATATATATATATATATATATATATATATATATATATATATATATAGTTTTGTAATAACAATAAAATATTCAATTGCATTAAAAACAAAAAACAACCCACCCACCCCCCACAAAATTGCAGTCCAATCATTTCAGGTGTGAAATAACCATACTACTGATTCACTGAGGACAGGGAAATCATATTTAATTTTTTCCACAATTTTGTATAGTGCTTCCTCTCCAGCCTTCCCTGCTCAAATATGTTATATTTTTTCAAATAAAAAGGCAGCTGTGAAGCTTGTAGATTTTAAGGTTTCTCTGGACTTGCCCCAGAGGTAAAGAAGTTTTGACAATTTCACCATGTGTGCATGGGGCACACATTATTTTAATCCATTAAACTGTCTTCTGCAGCAAGTCCAAAGAAATCCAGAGGTTTTGTACAGTCAGGGTAGCAGTAGATAGGTAAAAGCCCCTGAAACTGGAGAAACCTGTCTTCCCTTCAGAAATCTGCCTTCTAGTTTGCACAGAGTAGATAATGCAAAATTAACAGTAAAGAGAGCTAATGTTGTTGTTGGTTTTTAAGTCAATATTTTTTTATTTTAGCTGGAAGCCTCCACTTTGTTGTAACTCATTCCTAAACTTCTGCTCTATGCTAAGATTACCTAGCCCAAGGTTCTCCCCTGTCAACAATCCCTTGAAGAGCAATTCTTACATTTAACATATTCCAGCTTCTTGAGGCACTGTCCAAACCTCTCGGTAAATTGCTTGAACAAATTCATCATCCTAGCTTTCTTGCCTTGACTCTTATTTGTACTGCTGTTCTTCTAAATAGTTTCACCCCAGAAAACTAAAGCAAGCAGTTTTTCCATATTTCTGATGCATAAGAAAGAAATTTTAAGATATTTTTTAGTTTATTCTTTACAAACTGCTTCCTCTGCTGGTGATGACACAGGAAGCCAGACTGGAGCAATAGTGATAAACAGTGTTGATGCCTTAGGGCGATACCTAAGTAAATTAGCTGGTAAAGAGAAACTGTGTTCAGCCTCAGTTTTTTAATACTGTTTTGTAACTGTAGTTGTTCATTCACCATTGAATTGACTTTGCTTACTTTGTGATTTAATTGTTCCCTACAAAGTAATGCAAGTTTACAGAACACATAAAAGCAATGTATTTTTTTATAAGAGAAGTTAAGTAAGAACATCATCAACATCAAACAATGTCCTAGAGGAGGCAAGGACTATTAGTACTGTAAAAATCTTTTTAAAAACCTTATAAAGATAATAGCACAGGGGGAATGGTCTTTTTCTTAGGATTTGATATGTGTGTTTAATTTGATGTTACAAAATCAAGCACATTATCTCAAACTAGGAGTTTTCTACTAAAAACAAAAGAAAAGTGATAGTCTTGCTGGTGAATTTTGGGAAAAGATATTTGGAATGCACTGTCCTATTCATTCCTCTGTAGTTGAATAATTATTGTGATCAGCTGAGTTGAAAGAAAAGTTCGTTAGGTCACAAAGCCAAAAATTCCAGCTAGTTCAAGATGCGTAATCAGGTACAGGTCAGTGGTGCTGAACTCTGAATCATAACTACAGCCAGCAAGCAAAGTCAACAATGATTCTACAAACCCATGCCAAGGAAGCAAAGAGATTTAGAGAACAGAACAATAATATTTCAGCTTTGAAGTTAGGAGTTTGGATGCCTGCTGGGTTGATTATAGAGGTAAAGAGTAAAAGTGAAATGTGGTGTATGGCCATCATCTTGAGATATAGGTAAGACTCCACCCATTTAGAAAACATGCCCTGCTTCAACATTTGGACCCGAACATAAAAAATAATTGAACCCATAACTGAGGAAAGTGTTTGTTAGTGTTCAAATGATAGTTACCATCGATCACCATGATGAACAACTAGTGGACAAACAGGGATGCAACAAATTTCTCAGGAAAGTTGTGAACATACCCTGTTCAAGACTCATGATCCAATTGTGAGCTGATAAGGAATATACTCAGATTGCACTGAACAACTCAGACAGCTGCTAAACAAGTTTGCAGGGCCTGTTGGTTAGAATTCCGTTCTCAGCTCATCAGGGAATCATCTGATCCACCTCATCTGGTACAATGAAGTTGCAAAAGGAAGAAAGAGCTCCTTTCCCCTCCATCCTCCCCCCCGGACAGGAACAGGAACAATATTTCTGAGTTCCCCATTACAAAAGATAAAAAGAAAGAGCTTGCTACAAGTCCACTAGCACCTTAGAGACCAACAAGTTTTTAGAGGTACGAGTATTTTAAAGTCAAAGCTCTCTTCATAAGATGCAAAGAAGAGCTTGTTACTCTCGTTTTCTCTGCAGCCCAAGCTGACAGCTTGGGTGGCAAGAAGAAAAGAAAATCCAGCTGAGCTTCTGATCATCTCCTGGACACCAAATTTGAAAAGAAGCTAGGTCCCCCACTCATAGAAAATAAATGGCTCATTATTCCATCAAGTTTCAGGGGCATGAAAGGATAGGACATACGAAGAATCTGACTTCCAGCTAAATTGGGAGTTGGTTCCTGACCTCCTTCCCCAAAAGAAGCTTTGTGAGGTACAGAACAAAATTTCCTCTACAGAGATCAGAATCCTATTTCTGGTAGCAACACGTAGCCTGTTGCAAAAAAACAAATAGCTCACTGATTAATTATACCTTATCACCATTGGGAAACCACTGGAGATGCCAGGGATTCTTCGCAGTCGAAAAAAGAGAAGAAGATAGAATTGTAGGAATTGGCTTTATCAGAATTTACATTTGCTTGCTCACTCACTTGCTCGCTCATTCATTCATTCATTCATTCATTCATTCATTCATTCATTCAAACCTATACCACTATTCATCATTTCCTGGAAAACCCAAGGTGTTTTACATTGGAAAAAAAAAACCTCAACAACATAAAACATCTCCAAAACATCAATAAGCCAAAACTTCATAAAATCCTAATAATATAAAACCCAACAGTATAAAACCAACAAAGTTGTGTTATCATTCTGGGAAATCAAAGTAACAGCAATTTTCATGTATATTTTCAGCTCAAAAATTTTGAAATGCACACCCCTAATTACTGGTGAATAAATCAGTTACAACTAATTGTGACACAAATACTATTACTGATGAATTGAAAAATGATGTCCCTTAAAGTAATTAACATTTCAAACATAAGTCCCAGAATAAGAGAAATTCATGGGGTGACCTATAAAGGAAAAATCTTGAGTTAAACGACTTAGCAAAAAAAAAAAAAAATGGCAGTATCATGTCGTTGAATTCAATATAGTCTGCAAGCATACATAAATAACAAGAAATGATTCCTTGAAAATCATTGATTGACAACTAATAACATGTTTCAATTTGCACCATAAAGTGTTTTGTAAGTAACAATATACAAATTCAAATGTAGATATGAATCTAAAATTTTCCTTATAATTCAAAATGGCTGAATTCAGTATGAAACATGAAACTTTTTTTCCTTTCTACATTCTGTTGCATGAAACCCTTTTTATCTTCTCAGGTCCTTCACTGCCCTTGCTGTAGATAACAGTGAGTACCTCTTGCATACAAATGTCTCAGGAGCATCTCAAGCTTTCTTCTGTGAACTGAATGTCATCTCTTTCATCCACAGCCACAAAAACATCTACATCTTCACTGTCATATTCCAAAGCTGAGAAAGCTTGCAGCAGAGAACTTGTCAGACAAGTCTCATCAGTCTGTTTCATAGAAGGCAGATGGGCCAAGCAAGTCTTTGTCTCTTTGCCCCAAGAGCATCACATCAGCTACTAATTAATCTTAATATAGTGATTTTTACACTAGCAAAGTTCTGACATAGAAATGCAGAAGCATCCACATTTCACAGTACTAAAGAGATTCATTTACAAACCTAGCATTTTCAGATAAGGTTATTGAGTAATTCTAGTTCCAATAATGTTTAAAAAAATCCTGTAAATGGGTGCTTGCTCAAGCTCACAAAGATAATGGGCCCCATTCAAGTTGTTCACATACTGATAATTGGTGCCTCCATATGTACTGAATTTATTGTATTTTGGCCCATTAAATGGGTTCCACTACTTGCCCTGACATAGATAGCTCAGACAAGCTTGATATTGTCAGATCTCAGAAGCTAAGCGGGGTCAATCCTGGCAAGTACTTGGATGGGAAACCTCCTTGGAATATCAGGACTAGGAGGCAGAGAGGGCTGTATCAAACCACTTCTCTGAACATCAGTCCCTAGTAGGGATCACCAGAAGTCACCATGACTACAAGGCATATGTGTGCCTGTGCATGCATGTGCACACACACACACAAAAAAAAATTAAAAAAAAATATCAAAAAGGGGGGTTCCACTACTTAAATTCTAATGTTAGCACTTCCAGCTCCCACACAAAGATATTGTTTCTCAAACATGGTGTCCCTATGTGTGTGCTGTCTAGCTGTGAGTTCAGGAATGACCTCCTCCCCTCACATTCCTCATGTATTTAGATGGAACCATTGCAACTGTGAACCAATTTGATCAGCGAAAGCTTGGTGGCTTTGGTGTAACCAGAACATCAGTGCACCTCAAGGGAAGAATTATTCAATCCTGAATAGAAATATACACAATTTGGCCCTGCTGGCAGCCAGCCAGCTGTGCTACCAGAGGACTGTTTTGCCTTCCTGAGAGGAAAGAGCTCAGGGTCCAAGGACCAGCTAGGTCCTCCTCAGCCTGGGGAGTGGAGCCTGCTTTGAAGCAGCCAGCTCCTTCCCTGGACTTGCCAGTCTTCGTCTGGCCATTGTCCATCCCTCCCACCCTGAATGTGATGCAGGCATTTTGCCTGCATAGCATTCAGGAATTTTTTGATCCTCACTCAATTGCCAATGGGCATGGGTGTGTTTTTTGCCTACCCTGCATAGTATATCAGCGGATTGTGGAATTGACTTAGAGTGACGCCTTTAAATAGATTGATCACTTTATGCTGGCAGGAATGTGTTGGCATTTAGGTTATGCAGCTAGGGAGGACCAGGTAGTGTTGGTGCGGGTGTTTGCAGAGTGAGCGGTGTGATGTGTACAACGGTGAGCCCCAGTACAGAAGTGAGCCAGACACCTGCAGCTAGTGCTAAAACAGTGTATTTACAATATATATACAACATGCTCACTAGTGCAGAAAGATACATCAATTATAGGACCAAAGTGCTCCGCCAGCATGTGACTCCTCGAAGAGAGACCTGTGCATTGCTAGCACAGTCCATATATAATTCCTTCAGCCAATCCTGGCAGTCCACAGTCATGTTGACTCAGCAGGTCCTTTCCACCTGTCCTCTACCGGCTAGAACCGGCTTGTAGATAAGGTCACTGTGACCTAGCCTGCCAGCTAGATCATCTGCTGTCACAATAGAGCTGTCAGACTGTGTAAAGGCAGACTCCAATACTGACACACCTCCTAGTCTACCGTACACAGTAAACCTAAGTATTGTACACAGTTTTCATACACACTTGACAACTTTACATTATACACAATGTTATGCAATGTTACACACACATGCCTGCACATTGTTTCCTGGACAGCAGTATCATACACTTATACATTTGTACTTTGACATTTACAGATTTACACTTTCCAATCCAGGCACTCATCATCACTGTCCTGGTCAGCCAGTTCCCTCTGGCGTTTGGCCTCAGCCTCCTTGTTACGTGCCTCACACTCTGCAACCCAGACCTTCCAGGCTTCAGCCTTTTTCCTGAGCGTCTATTGAAACCCTGGTGGATCTGGTTTAGTTATTAGTGTTACATATGGCACTTTATACCTAACAGGAGGGATACCCTTAGTGGCTCTGGCAGATACTCGAGGCCCTGCACTAGCACTGGGCTCGTCTTCTCCAGACTGTCTGCTTGCCACCTCCTGGGCTGGCTCCACCTCCTGGCTCAGAGGTTCCACCTCCTGACTTTGCACCTGAGGCTCTGTGCCAGCATTGGGCTCACCTTCTTCTGGCTGCTTTGGTGCTAGCTCTCGGCCGGGAGATTGTTGTTCCTGCTTAATCTCCCTTGGCAGGACTCCAGCACTGTTATCAGTACTTGGTAGCAATACAATTTCTCTTTCAGTACCATGTAACTCAGGCCAGCTGGTGTGCTCGTTAAACCTAGCTGTCCTACTGAAAGTAAGCTTGGCCCTCTTATCACAAAAGCGATAACACCTAGCTTCTGGCTTGTAGCCCAGAAAAGTTAGGCGTACTGCCCGGCCAGCTCCCTCCCTTCTATTATCCGAGGGAACATTAACCCATGCCTTCGTCCCAAAGCCCTTTAAAAAACGCAAGTCAGGGACTTTACCATATAGCCTTCTATAAGGCATGTCATGCACAGCCTTGCTCCAAATTATATTATACAGATACACTGCGGAGTACATGGCCTCGGCCCAATAAGCAATTGGCAATCTGGCATCCTCTAACATGCTATACATCAAGTTCTGCAAGACAGCTCCATGCCGCTCAGCCATCCCATTTTCCTGGGGCGTGGCCGGGTTTGCTAATCTGTGAGCAATGCCTTGGCTCTCCAGCCAACGTTTGAACTCATTTGAAAGAAACTCACCCCCGCGGTCACTCTGAACTGCTTTGATATGCAAGTCCAACTCCCTTTCAACCGCTTTTGCCCATTTAGTAAACATTTTGTATACCTCGGACTTGTGCTTCATGGCAAACACCCAGGAATACCTTGTATAGTCGTCGGTAGCCACTAGGCAATACTGCCTCCCCGACAGACTCTTTGGAAATGGGCCAATCACATCGAGGTAAATTAGCTCTAAAGCACGCTTGCTTTCTCTGGTGCTTTTTCTAGCTACTGCACAAGCCCTGCTCTTGGTCTTTTTACAGACCCGGCAGTCTAAGTAACACCTACAGGGCTTCACCTTCAGACCTGGCACCATCTGTAGGGTCTTTTTCAATGCGTGAAACCCACAGTGCCCAAGTCTTCTATGTAGCAAATGGATGCATTGGTCGTGCACTGGCACATTAGACACTTGTGCAGCCTGAGCACAATCACTCTGGACCACATACACATTCCCATCTCTCTTACCAGTAGCAAGCAGCTTCCCCCACCTCCTAAGATCTTACAACAGGTTTTCTTAAATATTACCTGATAGCCATCATCAATTAGCATGCTGACGCTTAGCAAATTAGATCTTAACGAGGGGACACACAATACATGCTGGAATGTACAATTCAAAACAGGAAAATTTACACTTCCAGTACATGTAACAGCCGTAGTAGCACCGTCGGCTAATCTCACATGAGTGAGTTCAGGAATGTCAACATCTCTCAGCAGCTCCTTGTCGCAGCAGAGATGGCTTGTTGCACCAGAGTCTAATATCCACACAGACCCGGTACTCTCTCCTGAAGTGACCAGCTGGGCTTCTTCCTCACATCTGCTGGTGGCCCTCTGCTCTTGCTGCCTCCGTCCACACCGCTTCCCTTTCTCAGGGCAAATGCGCAAAAGGTGCAAGGATGAGCCACAACCAAAGCAACGCCTGACCGACAGTGCTGTCAGCTCCTCTTCAGCCTTTGGTTGTCTGCCAGCAGCACAAGCCGGCTCATTCTTGGACACCTTCCCAGACGAGCCGATAGCCACACGCTCTCCAGCCGACACTCCCAGATGGCTCACAGCTGCAATCCTTTCCTGGAAATCATGCAGGTGGGCGCACACATACTCCATGGTCAGAGTAGCGACATCAACCGTCTCCAGGGAGGTAATTAGTGGTGTAAACTCCGGTGGCAACGAAGACAACAAAATATAAACTCTGTCATCAGGAGCGACGGTTTTGCCCCGGGCTTCCAGCTCCACGAAGCAGTCTGTCAGCTTCTTGATGTGCTGCCTCACACACCCTCCGGCCGGCATTAAAGTGCAAAACATCTTCCTGGTCAAGGCCATTAGGGAGCCTGCAGTGGTACGAACGTATACCCCACTGAGCACGTCCCAGGCAGCCTTGGCAGTGTCCTTCCCATGCACATATATCAACTGGTCATCTCCCACGGCTAGCACAATGTTTGCCAGCGCCTTCTCGGCCAACACAGTCTCGTCAGGAGATAACACGGCAGGGGGATTACTTACAAACAGCCATTGACCCTCACGCTTGAGATAGTGTTCCATTCGTAGGCTCCACACCGCGTAGTTGGCTGAGTTAAGCTTCTCGACGGCCACTGCAAGCTGCTGCTGAGCCATGACGCCGACTCCTCCACACAGCTGGCTGCCGTCCTCCCTCTGGCTCTCGGATTGAGATAGCTGGTACTCTTTGTCCTCCAATGGCGTTCCTCGCCTCCGGCTCCTTCACAACTCTCGGCCAGCTCAACACTCACGTTGCTCCTCCATGCAGCGGAACCGCACTGGGCCCATAATCCTGTCGGTGCGGGTGTTTGCAGAGTGAACGGTGTGATGTGTGCAACGGTGAGCCCCAGTACAGAAGTGAGCCAGACACCTGCAGCTAGTGCTAAAACAGTGTATTTACAATATATATACAACGTGCTCACTAGTGCAGAAAGATACATCAACTATAGGATCAAAGTGCTCCGCCTGCATATGACTCCTCGAAGAGAGACCTGTGCATTGCTAGCACAGTCCATATATAGTTCCTTCAGCCAATCCTGGCAGTCCACAGTCATGCTGACTCAGCAGGTCCTTTCCACCTGTCCTCTACCGGCTAGAACCGGCTTGTAGATAAGGTCACTGTGACCTAGCCTGCCAGCTAGATCATCTGCTGTCACAATAGAGCTGTCAGACTGTGTAAAGGCGGACTCCAATACTGACAGTTAGCACCCCTATTTGGGGCTAGGGGTCTGGCAGGAACTGCCCCTGATCTTTACAGCTTGGGATGGAACAATGTGGACTGCCTTTGGGACTACCTGGAGGGATCCTTCCATTAAGTTTTATGACTTGTTGAGGGACCTTCAAGTTGGTGCCCACTTGCTGTGCTGACCTGGTTAAAACCACAATAAACTGGCTCTGGCTGACCTAAAGAAGCAGTGGTGATTTGGAGCACACCATTCTAGGTGTGCAGATCAGTCACCCTTAGTGTGGTAAGGGAAGGATCTGTTATGCCACAGTTTAGTTACCCTTACCATTTTGATGTTTACTGTTAAAGTGGCCCTTAGTTTCATCCAACTTTTGTGTCTGCCCGTTCATTCCAACTTGAGGGACAATTATAATTCACTGTAGCCATAGTTGCATCTTTTTCAACAGTGTGAAAATGAACCTCTCTTTAAAAGTCAGTCACTTTACAGGAAGAAGAGACAGTCCTCCATTTAAAAACAAATCCACACCATTTGTGTGTGTGTGTATATATATTATTATCCAGTTTTCCACTCAGTTTTCCAATAATATATATATTATTATCCAGTTTTCCACTTTGGCTGACTGACTCATAGTAGGGCCAAATTTAAACATTTGGTTTACAGTGGTTGAGTTCTGTGCTGAGGTAATTTCCATTTTGCTCTGACTTCCATATTGCTGTGATTTTTTTAAAATCTACACAAGTAAGTTAATATTCTGATATATTTATTTTGTACATGCCTGCCCTTCTGTAAGGCATGACATCACTGGAATGAGCCAAGGCACCCCAGCCACCCTAGTGCTATGGCTCTTTACACATTTTAAGAGGATGTTAAATCACAATGCAGGGGCTCTCATACTATAAAATAAACCTTTGAACAAGCCCACTGTGCATTTAAATGAGGTCAGAGTTTTTAAAATGTTAATCTAACATTTCCCTTGCTAATGTCTGACAAAAGTTCAGAAACTAAATGAAAAGAGAAGCAGTACAATGTATTATCTACAGTAGAATGGGAAAAAACCTGCCAACTGGTTCCATAATTGAACTGAAACAAAAAAAGGACTCCTACCACCAAGTGCAATGCTGTCATCAATAAGCATCAAGGAGACATCCATTCACATTAGCAATGGATGCCATAGGTTTTGACAGTAGTTTATATCTGTGGAATTGGTTTTTCCACTCCAGAAAGGAAAGCCATTGTTAGTCATATGATCAAGTTAGATGCATGGGTTAATTGATGGGGTATCTGAGTTTGGAGTGTTTTCCCCTCCAACCTAGTTTCATCAACTGACTCATAGAAGCAGTGGTGATTTGGAGCACACTATTCCGGGTGTGGAGGGCACACCCCTCCATGTTCTGCATGCTCTCTGCCCTAAATTTCTGACTGCTGAGAAAGCATCCACAAGAATGGAGGGGATACAGAAAGAGAATCAGCAATGAGAGGGTGGGGCTGACCAAGTAGAGAGGAAACAAAGGGAGAATGGGATGCCCCCTTCTGTGTGAGTTCTTGTGGGTTCCTTGTTTCTATTATTCCATACATGTATTTAATTTGACAATGAAGCTACTTCAATGATGATTTTATATAACTTTATGCAAGGTAGGAAATTTGAAACAAAATATAATTTCTGTCATTCCAAATTTAAACTTCCAAAATATGAACTGCTTTCAGGTATGATTGCCCCCCCCAGTCGGAATGATGAGGCAGAGACCGGTATGGGATTAAAGGGCCACTTTATCAACTTTTAACATAACATCAAGGACCTCTGACGGATCAGAACAAGCCAGGGGACAACCTTTTGTCAACCCCTTTGACCTGGTTATGGGCAAGCACCCAGTCTCAGGCAGGAGCCAACTGGAAGGCTCTCACCTGGCCGGCAGAACCCAACTGACCTCCCCTAATGAATCTCCACCCTCCCCAAACTGTACAGCCTGGTATGTGGATTACTCCCATTATGAGGGGATTCCCAGTCTACCTGGACACGGATTCCCAAGCCGTGAAGCTTACTGACTGATCCTGATAGCCTGTTACCAAAAGGTACGGTGCTCCAGGTGCTCACCAATACCCATGACTAACATGAACCAAACAGCTAACAAGTGACTAACCTATTTAAACACTACTGTATACCAAGCCAGTGCACAGCAACAAGCCAGTGTAGGATAGGCAAAAACACCTCCAACCGAGCCAATTAGTTGGGAGTGAAAAATTCCTACCTGGCACCTGCAACTAGGCTACCAGCCTATGCTTACACTGATGAGTGGGCTGAAAGCAGCGAAGAACTGTGCCACGGGGGGTGGGGCTGACTCATTTAGCCTCTGCCTGCTAAGTGTAAGTGCATTAGCAAAAGCAGGGTTTGATGTGTCTTTCACTGTTACAGACTGCAAAGTGTCTAGAAATGGAAAGGTTCATTCCCAGGGGAGAATGATTGATGGTGTATATGTAGTGGAAAGTGTGTCTGCAAAAGCAGAGCAAGTGTCCAATATATGTCCACATAATTCATGTGTCCATTTGCTGCACCGCAGACTTGGCCATTCTAGCTTTCACACAATAAATAAAACTTTGTCACTGCTACCACATGCATCAGTGAAGAAGTGCAAGGCATATTTAGACTGCCAAATATGTAAACAGGTGAAAAGTAAAGCATTCCCTGTCGCTAAAGAAAGTCTGAGAGTGTCTAAAGGGCCACTAGAGTTGGTCCTTACCGACATAGTGGGACCATTCCCAAAGAGCCACTCATCAAACAAATGTCTGTTATTGATAATTGACGACTGTACCAGATATTGTTGGTCATTTGTGCTTAAACAGAAGTCTGAAGTGTTCAATTGTTTCCAGTTGTGGGCAACGAAAGTGCAAAAACAACTTGGGGTGCAGCTGAAAGCTGTACAATCAGATAAAGGCGGAGAGTTTATGTCTAATCAATTTAACACATAGCTGGAAAAACAGGGTGTTGTGCACAGAGTAGCAAACCTAGCAACTCTTGCAGAGAATGGAATTGCGGAAAGGGGGGGTGCAGTGCTTCAACAAATGATGTATGCCATGTTGTCTGATGCAGATTTACCTATAGCTTATTGGGCTGAAGCAATTTTGATGTCTACATTTCTGCATAACAGACTATGGACCAAAGCTACAGATAATATTCCTTATCTAGCTCTGTATAATAAGGAACCAAGCTTAGAATTTCTAAAAGTGTTTGGCTCTAAAGCTTGGGTTAACATCCCTTTACAACTTAGAAGGAAAGGAAGTGCAAGGTCCAAGAACCTAGTATTCCTAGGGTATCAGATACCCATGAAATCATACAGATTCATTGATTCAGATAAAATGATCACATTAAGCAGATCAGCAAATTTCAGTGAGCATGGAAATTGGCAAATAATTCATGGGACTGAAGGAAAGACTCATGTGTGGCTGCCATTAACTGATAATAGTTCTGAGTTAGAGATTAAGCCAGAAACTGAGCAAGTGCCTGTTAATGTAAAACAGGAGGTGCCTGAGCATGAGCAGAGTACTGATCAGGTGCCGAGAGTGTCTTCCCGAAGCACCAAGGGAGTTCCTCCTTTCTGCTATGGATACAATAACAGTGTTAATCATGTATATATAACTGAGCCTGAAAGTTATAATGAGGTTTTATCACTGCCGAAGGAGGAGAAGGAAGCTTGGCTGACAGCCATGAAAAGGGAGTATTATTCCCTGTACAAAAATAATGTGTTTTCTCCAAACAAGCAAGCCTGAAGGGAAAAACATACTTTCATGTCGATGGTTGTTTAGAATAAAACAACTAGCTGACAGGTCTGTGCGTTGAATGACTGTGTACTCAGTATTGAGTGGATTGTACAAATGTTACAAGATATGAATATGCATTGTAAATTGCCAATATCTGTAATGAGTGATAGTTCTGCTGCCAAACAGTTGGCTGAGAACCTCTGTGCAAAAGGGAGGAGTAAACATATATTAATAAGGTATTACAATGTGAAGGAGGCAATCAGTCGTGGTGTTATGTCATTGGTAAAATGTTCCACAGACAATAATATTGCAGGCCTGTATACCAAATGTTTGTGCACAGAAAAACATATCAAACTAACAATGTTGTTAGGCATGCATTAACTTATAACCTAAGGAGGTGCGTCAGTGACTGGATAGCTTACAAGTTAAGCATGGTAGATCATCTAGTGTCAAAGTACTGAAGTCATGTGATAAGGATCACAAGGCAGGCTGATGCAATGCCTGGAAGTCACTGAAGTCACAATGAGTCAGCATATTCACCGATAGGTGGGCTGAACTATAAAAGGAGCTGAATGCCAGAGTCTTTTTCCTCTCTGTATTATTGGTAGTCTGGCGAAGCATTTTAAAGCTCTGAATTGTGAATATTGTATATATACTAAACTTCTGTGAGAATATCTATAAATACACTTATAGTTCTGGAAGAACTGGTGTGGAGTCTCTCCTTGTCAGTGTGCCTATTCTTATCAGCCTATTTGGACGGCTCTCTGCTAACATTCGCTATCCATCAGACAGAGCATTCACAACACCGTTACTAGCACCTGGAACGTGCTTTGCAAGAAATAACGTGTTCAAACGTAAACAATGCAATGTAAAGGCTCTAACTAAATATATAATCTCAGGAGATTTAGAGGTCAACTTGTTAATGACATGCACAACAACCATGTTGTCACATCAGAAATGGACTGTCACATTGCGCAGAGCCTGACCCCAAAGAAAAAGGGCTACCACAATGGGAAAAAAATTCTAGAAATGTCAGGTTCCAACACAAAGCAGACTGTAGCCACTCCAGGGGCCAAGGCTCTGCACACCAATGTCCCCTGAAATAGACCCCAAATCCCGTGGAGCCTGCGGCATCAGACATAATCTGAAGTTCCTCCTCCAACCGCATTTCTTCCCGCCAAAAAGAAACCCCATTGAAGGTTTGCAAGAATTCTTCCTATACCGCAAGGTCTCCCTGCATACCCTCGGTGATGTGGCTGCCGTAAAGCTTCCATAGCATCACAAAAGCGACGTAGGAATGTCCTACCAGGTGCCACCACTTTGCAGGCAAAGTTAAGGTGGCTTACCAACTGTTGGAGCTCTAAAAGGGAGACCATGCACTTCCTCTTAACCTCCCGGACCAAGCCAAGCAAATTATTCAGTTTGTCGGGCAGCTGGGAAGTCTGTCACCTAGTATTAAGTTCTATACCAAGAAAGGTCAGGGCGGAAGTAGGGCTCTCCATTTTTTCCTTCGCCAATGGGACCCCAAGTCTCTGGTCAACTCTTCGAAAGCTGCCAACAGCCATGTGCATTGTCCAGACCCCGTGGGGCCCACAATCATCCAGGTAATGTGCTGTATTGTGCATCCTCGCCTTGACCCACAGGGTCCACTCCAAAAAAGTGCTAGTGCTAAAATGTGCAAAGGCAGCACAGGACACAGAGCATCCCATGGGGAGTGCTCTATCCATGTAAAATTTACCTTCAAATGCAAAGCCCAACAGGTTGACATCCTCAGGGTGGACTGCGAGGAGGCAAAATGCCGACTTTATATTGCATTTTGCCATCTCTGCACCAAGGCTGCAGTGCCGGACTATGCAAACTGCCTGATCAAAGGAAGTGTACTTAACGGATGCCAACTCGTCCAGGATGGCGTCATTTACTGATTGCCCTTGAGGATAGGACAGGTGCTGAATTAAGCGGAACTACCCCGCTGCCTTCTTTGTACCACCCCCAAGGGAGACACCTGTAAGTTAGGGACCGGGGGCTCCTGGGACCGGGGGCTCCCTGCCCTCAGCGCATTCCTTCCTGATCTTGGCTCGCACAATGTGCTTCAAACCACTAACGGAATGAAAGTTAGAACATGAAAAAGGATGTCGGGAGCCTTGGTAAGGGATCCTGATCTCATCCCTGAACTCCTCCTGTATGTACTGCCCATCCACTGGGTTGGGGTAGTTACACAACAGTTCCCTAAGAACCGTCAGACGTATGGGGCTGGACCCCTTTTCCAGTCTGCTGCCCAGGTCCTCTAACACCTGCCCGCTTGTTGGCCCCTCTCTGCTTGGCCCTATTGCAAGCTGTAAAGTGGGCACTCCTGCTTGTACTTGCACGTTTTCCTGGCACATGCCCCCTGGGAAGTAAACTTCCAACAAAGCAGCCATGACTGAACCGACTGCCCCACAGGGCTGCGGGTGCCTGGCAGGTTCGACGATTTGTTCACAATATGTCCACTGTCTGATCAGTCCCTTGCATTTGGCTTTGCGGGAGCCATAAATTGCAGCCATAACTGTTGATCAATTTGGTCCCAGGGCAGGCCAGGGTTAACCGCGGCCTTCATCCTGAACTCCTCATCATACTGGAGCCACACACCCCACTAAAATCAGTATACACCCAGTAGATGATGTCACAATACTGAAATAGTGGGGCGGCTCACCATGGCTGCACCCGCGCGAGAATGTCAGCATATATGAGGAATCCCGGCAGCCAGTTAGCCCAGGTCCTCTTCACTTTTCTCCTCTTCAATTTCTCCATGTCCTTTTCATCTAACTCGTCTTTGGATTTTTTTTCTAGCTCCCTATACAGGAGACTGAAGACATCCACATATTCCCTTTTTAGGATCTTGTCCCTAGTTGCCACCGTAAGGTGGTCACCTAATGGCATGGCTGGGTCACCAAATGGGAGTGCGTGAAATGGCACTGAACTGTAAGGGATCGGGGGAGAAAATGGTGAGCCCCAGGCTCCCCGCTGTGCTCCTGGCCAATACAAAGCTAAGGCTAACGTCTGCATCAGACTCTAAGGCCACCCCCCGCGCCGATTGCCACATACCCCCTTTGCCTCTTCTAATGCTCCCAGCGGGTCCAAAATGGCCCACCTTGTCTGTACATCATCCTCAGGCCTGGGCTGATCTCGGCTAGGTCATTTAACAGATCTTTTGGCTGGCTACTTCTCTTTTGGTGGGCCTTGGCCTTTCTTTGGAGCCATAACAACCCCCTGCCATAAAGCTGACCAACTGCACAGAGGTCAGCCTTCGCTGACTAGGGCAATAAAAGACTCAAGAGCCCCTATTAATGGGAATAGCGAGCTCACCTTTATATATATATAGCAGGTAACCAGCCTCGTTGAAAATGACCTGGCTTCGGGAGGTCAACCAACTCGCTCTCCCCTGCCCCTACTGGGATTCTCCTGCCACCCTGTCTCCCCACCCGAGTTCCCTGTTGACCCAGGCGCTCTGCGCTGCTCCCTTGGCAGTTAACTGCTGTGTCCACCTGACAGGGCTGCTGCCGCAGTGGCCGTATCCTTGCCGTCGTCACCACTGATGCGCCATCCAATGACAGTCTGGACTCCACCAAGCACCACCGCCATCCTATGCTGCTCTTGCCTGCTGCTGCGCTATTGCTAGCTCCATTGGTGCTGCTCTCGCCGCATCGCCTGGGCTCTCCACATCCAGGTGTTTCCCTGCTGCTGCTGAGGCCTCCAAAACTGCAGAGACCATCAGCAAGACGTCCTCTCTGGTCAAAAGTGGCAAAGAACTGCGCCACAGGGGGCGAGGCTGGCTCGTTTAGCCTCTGCCCCCCCCCCCAAGCACCCGGATGAGTTGGGTAAAACCATTGCCTCTCCTCATCCGGGGGAGGTAAAAGACGGCACCCAGCCTTATCAGCCAATTGGCTGATCGGCTGGGGAGGGGCCAAACTCTTTTTATCAAAAGTATCAGATTTTTTTCACATTTTTTTAAAAATAGGGATTTTTTTCATTTCATATTAATAGTTGTCCAATGAACCTGAAAGTATTTCCTCACCTAACTTTACATTTGCTAATGGAAAATCACACATCCCAATATGAGCAGCATAAATAGGTCTGGAGGTTAGATTTAGCATTTCCTCAGATAAATAAAAATAAGCCTATGAAGAATATAGAATTTATTCATACTTAAAGTATTTGCAGTGTGCTTAATATGATACCCTGTGAAACCAATCATTTTTTCTACAAGAATAACCAACCGTGATTCTCCCATTGGTTATTTTACAATAAATAATGCCACTGATAATAATAAAAAAATATTTTCAATATCAAATGGATAAGCCTGCATTCAGAGAGATGGATTTGTAAATACATGAATATTTTAAAAACAGTGTCTGTGACATGAATGCAATAACTTTTTGGAGTATCTACTGTATTATAAAGAAGAGAAGTCATTAGAGGTTCAATTCTATTGGAATTCACTAGCTCAGATTGCTCTGCAAGCAATCCAGAGCTGCAGAATACATTAGGTACTCATGACTTCTTTATTCCATCTTTCCTTCATCAGGAAACCAGCACAGTTAGCAGAGACTGCAGCTGTGGTAGTCTTAAAATGAAGATAGGAGACTGAAATCTGTAGATGTACAACCAATTCATGTGTGATAGGACACTCAGAGAGGGCAATGAAACCAGCTTCCGCAACACTTCAGACTGTAAAACAATGTGTATGAAAACTCTTAGTATGCATGCTTACACAAAGTATGTGGAAAATCCAAAGTTCAATGGAGCCATTACGTTTTGCTCCAAGTGAAGAGTGGAATGAATCTGTCCAACAAGTCAAAATTCAAGAGTCAATTGCAGCATACAGAACGGATATACCATCTGGAATGGATTGCTCCATCCAGTGTGGCCATGCACAGAGGATAATTCTAGAGCACTCTCTCAAGCAGCAAGACAGCAATATAGGTGGTTGCTGTCGGAGCGGGAGTAGCAGAGTGAGGGAGATGACTTGCCCGACACAGGGCTTCAGGAAAGAAAATCAGGCAGACACGTGCAACTAGTGCCAAAAGGTGTATTAACATATATACACAACAAGTGCTCTCTTGTGCAGTCTATACAATATCACCTCCACGGACAAAGTGCTTCGCCTAACCACCATCTCACAGGGAGAGACCTGTGTGATGCACACACAGATCATATATAGTCCAAGCAGCCAATCCTGGCCGTGCTGACTCAGCAGATTGCATCACTTGGCTTCTGCCGGCTCAAGCCGGTCTGCTGATCAGGTCACTGTGACCTAGCCTGGCAGCTAGATCACCAGCTGTCATACTGTAGCTGTCAGACTGGGTTTATGTAGATTCTTGCTCCAACACACCTCCTAATCTATTTAAACCCAGTGCACCAAAACACTTTACACAGTTTACATACATGTCCACCAGCAACATTACAGTTCATATTTACGTAGCTCGGAACCCTTTCCGGAATTCGTTCAGGAACTCATCATGATTGTAAAACACATCATCGTGTTCCTGTTCAGCCAGCTCTTTCAGACGCTTGGCTTCAGCCTCCTTCTCCCTTGCCTCGCACTCTGCCACCCAGGCTTTCCATTTCTTAGCCTTTTCTTTTAACATTTCCTCAAATCCGGGTGGGTCTGGATTGACAGTCAGAGTGACATAGGGACACTTGTACCTAGCGGGACGTTGGCCTTTGGTGGACCTGGCAGACACCCGTGGCCCTGTGCTTGGACCAGCTTTGTCTTCTTCGGGTTGCTCTGTTCCCACCTCCTGGGCTGGTTGCTCTGCCCCTGTACTTGGGTGTTGAACCTCCTGACTCTCACACTTTACCTCCAGTTCCTGCATTTGAGGCTCTGCCTGCTGACTCTGCTCGTCAGGCTCTGTGCCAGCATTCGGCTCACCTTCTCCAGCCCCACTGGGTGCCACCTCCTGGGCTGGAGTTCTGGGCTGCGCTCCAACATCGTTATCGCTACTTGGCAGCAGGACAAATTGTTTCTGCAAGGAGTGCAACCTTGGCCAGCTGCTTTCTTCATTGAACTGGGCACTCTTACTAAGTGTTATCTTGTTTTTGCTATTGCAGAAACGATAACACCTGGCCCTTGGCTTGTAGCCCAGAAAAATTAGGCTCTCTGCCCGGACATCCCCCTCCCCGCTACTCGTGGAGTGGATGCCAACCCGAGCCCGTGACCCAAAGACTTTTAAAGAACTCAAATCTGGGGTCTTGTTCAACAGTAACCTGTAAGGCACATTTTTCACAGTATTACACCAAACCCTATTTTGCAAAAAAACAGCTGCATGTATGGTTTCTGCCCAATAGGTCATTGGCAGTTGTGCATCCTCTAACATGCAATACATCACATTCTGCAATACAGCCCCATGCCCATTTTCTCGGGGCGTTGCCGGGTTCGTCAGACGGTGGGCGATGCCCTTGTTCTCCAGCCAACGTTTCATCTGGTTAGATAAGAATTCCCCCCCTCTGTCGGTTTGTACAGCCAGGAGATTAACCCCTAATTGTCTCTCCACTGCTTTGACCCACTTGGTGAATGTCTTATACACCTCAGACTTATGCACCATGGTGAAAACCCACGCGTACCTCGTGTGGTCGTCGGTGGCCACCAAGCAGTATCTCCTCCCCGACAGACTCTTTGGCAATGGGCCAATAACGTCTAAATGGACTAGTTCCAGGGCTCGTGTGCTTTCCCTTGAGCTTTCTTTAGCAACAGCACACGCCTTGCTTTTGGTCTTCTTGCAGACCTGGCAATCCAAGTAACATTTGCAAGGATTTACTTTCAAACTAGGCACAAGCTCCAGGGTTTTCTTTAACGCCCTAAATCCGCAGTGCCCAAGTCTCCTATGGAGCAAATGTATACAATTATTGTGCACAGGCTCATTCGACACCTGAGCCACCTGGGCACAATCACTCTGGACCACATACAGTTTACCTTCCCTCTTTCCTGTCACAAGCAACTTTCCCCCACCTCCCAGGATTTTGCAGCAGGTTTTCTCAAATCTCACCTGGTATCCCTGGTCAAACAGTGTGCTAACACTCAACAGGTTAGACTGCAGTGAGGGTACATACAACACATTTTGCAACATACATTTCAGTGCAGGAAATTCCACATTGCCTGAGCAAACAGAATTGGCAGTGGTCCCATCAGCCAATCTCACATACTTATGCTCAGGACTGTCAATGTTTTTCAACAACTCCTTCTCGCAGCAGAGATGGCTCGTTGCCCCGGAGTCTAAAATCCAAGCAGACCCTGTGCTCTCTACTGCAGACGTGACCAGCCGGGTTGCTTCCTCACACGGGCTGGCGGTCCTCCGCTCTCGCCGCACACGCCCCCGCCTCTTCTCCCTCTCAGGGCAAGCTCGGAGCAGGTGCTGCGACGACCCGCATCCATAGCAGCGACGGACTGCAAACGCAGTCGGCTCCACTTCCTCCACCTTCGGACGCCTGCCAGCAGCAAAAGCTGGCTCATTCTTGGCTGTCTTCCCGGACACACCGATAACAGCACGCTGCCCGGCCGACACCCCCGGACAGCTCACGGCCGCAATTCTCTCTTGGAAGTCAAGCAGGTGGGCACAGACGTATTCCGTGGTCAGGGTCGCTACGTCCACCGTCTCCAGAGAAGTTATCAGGGGAGTGTACTCAGGTGGCAACGACGACAGCAAAATGTACACTCTGTCGTCTGGAGCTACAGTCTTGCCTCTTGCCTCCAGCTCAACGAAACAGTCCGTTAGCCGTTTGATGTGATCTTTCACACACCCTCCAGCCGGCATAACGGTGCGGAACATCCTCCTTGTCAAGGCCATGAGGGAACCAGCAGTGGTGCTAACATGCACCGCACTCAACGCGTCCCAGGCAGCCTTGGGAGTGTCCTTCCCTCGCACATAAACCAGCTGGTCATCTCCTATAGATAGCACTATGTTGGCCAGTGCCTTATCCGATAACACAGTCTCGGCAGGAGATAAGTCAGCAGGGGGGTTACTCACGAACAGCCATTGCCCTTCACGCTTGAGGTAGTGTTGCATTCTCAGGCTCCACACCGCGTAGTTGGCTGAGGTGAGCTTCTCAACGGCTACTCCAAGCTGTTGCTGAGCCATCGTGCCGACTCCTCCTCACAGCTGGCTGCCGACGTCCCTCTGGCTCTCAAACAGAGAACGGTGGTGCTTCTGTGTCCTTCACCGGCGTTCCTCGCCTCCGGCTCTTTCCAAACTCACAGTCAGCTCAACTCGCAACTCTCTCCTCCGCGCAGCGGAACCGCCCTGGGCCCATAACCCTGTCGGAGCGGGAGTAGCAGAGTGAGGGAGATGACTTGCCCGACACAGGGCTTCAGGAAAGAAAATCAGGCAGACACGTGCAACTAGTGCCAAAAGGTGTATTAACATATATACACAACAAGTGCTCTCTTGTGCAGTCTATACAATATCACCTCCACGGACAAAGTGCTTCGCCTAACCACCATCTCACAGGGAGAGACCTGTGTGATGCACACACAGATCATATATAGTCCAAGCAGCCAATCCTGGCCGTGCTGACTCAGCAGATTGCATCACTTGGCTTCTGCCGGCTCAAGCCGGTCTGCTGATCAGGTCACTGTGACCTAGCCTGGCAGCTAGATCACCAGCTGTCATACTGTAGCTGTCAGACTGGGTTTATGTAGATTCTTGCTCCAACAGTTGCATGTCAAATAATTTCAAATATACAAAAGGAGGCCTGTGGTCAAGGGCCTGCCTATCTATGGGTCTGCCTTTCTTTATATGTTCCCCAGAGAGCACTGCGTTCAGGGACACTGTTGGGGGATTTCTCTTGTACCCCCAACAATATAAAACACCAAAATCAAAACCTGCAGGAACCCAAAACAACCTGCAGTTATCAGAAGGCTAATATATACTCACTAATAAGTGTTAAGACCTCGTAGATAAACTTTATCTGACTCCAGGTTTCTCAAAGCAAAAACAGTTTATTAGACTCCAAGTTTCTCCTTTACACAGAAGGCTTCAAATTCAGTTAGAAAGGCAAAACAAGAGATTATATTAGTACAGTTGCTCCTTTAGACTTAAGAAGGCTTAAAATATATGGCTAGAGAACAAGACAGAAAACAGTTACACATTTAGAGCATAAAGCATAAAATACAATAAAGCAATAATGAAAACTATAAGTCCCATTTACATTTTCCCATGTACAATTAAAGTCCCGAGTCTTAGTAGATGCTATTCTCTAGATTATAAATCTGAGCATTTTCTCTATGTTTGAGATCTCAAACCAAAGATGGTTTAAATCAGCAAAGGCTGTTTCCTCTCTTAGGCTTGTCAGCAGAAGAAACTGTCTCTGCAGAGCAGCCCAAGATTCTAAGTCCCAATTAGTGTGGCATAATCTGACACAGAGGCAGTCTTGCTACCTTTTCTGGTCCAGATCAGCAGTGTGAGCCAAAAAACCCACAGCTTAAATAGGCTTTTATGACCTCCTACCTCATACACACAGCTCTCTCTCTCTCTCTCTCGGCTTGACTTAGCGAACGAAGATTTAAGAAGGGTGCAGTAGTCCACGTCTGCTGCAGGCTCGCTGGTGGCTGACAATACCAATGCGGGACAGGCAGATCCGGCCACAGTGGCTGCAGGGAAAAGTCTGATTTGGGGTTGGTGTTGTAGCAGTGCGATTCTTCCTCAATCTCCTTTTGTCCTCAAGACCAGCTATGCGTGCATTCTCAAAGGAAGAGACAGCCTGGTGAATGGTGTGCCTCCATGCTTTGCGATCTGAGGCTAGGTCAGACGACTGGTGATGGTTGATGCGACAGGTACCAAGGGATTTCTTCAAGGAGTCCTTGTACCTCTTCTTTGGTGCCCCTCTATTTCGATGGCCGGTGGAAAGTTCGCCATACAGAGCAATCTTGGGAAGGCGGTGGTTTTCCATCCTAGAAATATGCCCTGCCCAGCGCAGCTGCGTCTTCAACAGCAGTGCCTCGATGCTTGTAACCTCCGCCCTCTTGAGGACTTCAGTGTTGGTCACAAAGTCACTCCAGTGGATGTTGAGGATGGTGCGAAGGCAGCGCTGATGAAAGCGCTCAAGGAGTCGCAGGTGATGACGGTATAAAACCCACGATTCGGAGCCGTAGATGAGGGTTGTCATCACAACCGCTTTGTAAACATTGATCTTTGTGCCTTTTTTCAGATGCTTGTTGCTCCACACTCTTTTGTGCAGTCGGCCAAATGCATGGTTTGCCTTTGCCAGCCTGTTGTCAATCTCCTTTTTGATCTTGGCATCTGAGGAGATGATGCACCCCAGGTAGCTGAACTGCTGGACTGTCTTCAGAACTGATTCACCCACAGTGATGCAGGGAGGGTGATAATCTTCCTGGGGTGCAGGCTGGTGGAGAACTTCTGTCTTCTTCAGACTAACTTCTAGGCCGAATAGCTTGGCAGCCTCTGCAAAGCAGGACGTCATATGCTGCAGAGCTGATACCGAGTGGGAGACGAGTGCAGCATCATCAGCAAATAGTAGCTCTCGGATGAGTTTTTCCATTGTCTTGGAGTGAGCCTTTAGTCGCCTCAGGTTGAACAGGCTGCCATCGGTGCGATTGCGGATGTAGACACCATCGTCATCATCTAGATCTACTGCGGCTCTTTGAAGCATCATGCTAAAGAAGATCGTAAAGAGAGTTGGCGCAAGAACGCAGCCTTGCTTTACACCTGTTCCTATTGGGAAGGGCTCTGAGAAGTTGTTGCAGTGTCTGACTTGGCCTCGCTGGTCTTCATGTAGCTGGATGATCATGCTGAGGAACCTTGGGGGACATCCTAAACGTTTCAAGATTTGCCACAGGCCTTTCCTGCTAACAGTATCGAAAGCTTTGGTAAGGTCGACAAAAGTCACATATAGACCCTTGTTCTGTTCCCTGCATTTCTCTTGGAGCTGCCTGAGAACAAATACCATGTCGGTGGTGCTCCTGTTAGCTCTGAAGCCGCACTGGCTCTCTGGGAGGAGTTCTTCTGCAATGGTGGGCACCAGTCTGTTCAGGAGTATTCTGGCAAGGATTTTGCCTGCGATGGAGAGCAAGGTTATCCCCCGGTAGTTGGAGCAGTCTGACTTTTCTCCTTTGTTCTTGTGTAGAGTGATGATGATTGCATCGCGAAAGTCCTGTGGTAGTTTGCCTTGTTCGCAGCAGGTGACAAGTACTTTGTGAAGTGTGCTATGTAGTACTGTGCCCCCATGCTTCCAGATCTCTGGTGGGATTCCATCAACTCCTGCTGCCTTGCCACTTTTCAGTTGCTTTATGGCTTTAACAGTCTCTTCTAGGGTGGGGATCTCATCCAACTCTGTTTTCACTGGTTGAAGTGGGGTGAGGTGGATTGCTGAATCTTGAACTACGCGGTTGGCACTGAAGAGAACCTGAAAATACTCCAACCACCGATTCAGTATGGATGCCTTGTCTGTGAGGAGTACTTGGCCGTCTGCACTACGCAAGGTACTCTGAGCCTGATATGATGGGCCATATACTGCCTTCAGGGCTTCATAGAACCCTCTTAAATCACCAGTGTCTGCACACAGCTGGGTTCTCTCTGCAAGCTTGGTCCACCACTCGTTCTGAATGTCTCAAAGCTTGCGCTGGAGGATGCTACATGCAGCGCGAAAGATTGCTTTTTCCCCAGGACAGGAGGGCTGAGCAAGATGTGCTTGGTAGGCAGATCTCTTTTTCGCTAGTAATTCTTGGATCTCTTGATTGTTCTCATCAAACCAGTCCTTGTTTTTCCTTGTGGAGAACCCAAGGACTTCTTCAGAGATTGACAGGATGGTAGTTTTTAGGTGTTCCCAGAGTGCTTCTGGAGAAGGGTCTGTGGGGCAACTGGGGTCCTCAATTCTTGACTGTAGTTTTGCCTGGAAGGCAGCTTTAACTTCGGCTGACTGAAGGCTGCCAACCTGAAGCTTCCTCCGAGGGATACCTCCTCTCCTGGGTGTGGGTTTAAAGTGAAGACGGAGATTGCAGCGTACAAGACAATGATCCGTATGACATTCCGCACTGGGCATTACTCGGGTGTGTAAGACATCTCGAAGGTCTCTCTGGCGCACCAGAATGTAGTCGATAAGGTGCCAGTGCTTGGACCATGGGTGCATCCAGGTTGTCTTCAGGCTGTTCTTCTGCTGAAAGATAGTGTTGGTGATGGTGAGCTGGTGCTCCATGCAGAATTCTAGCAGGAGGCGCCCGTTATCATTGCAGTTGCCAATGCCGTGTTTGCCAAGTACTCCTTTCCAGGCTTCCGAGTCTTTACCTACTCTGGCATTGAAGTCGCCAAGGATGATCACCTTGTCCTCTGTAGGGGTCTTCTGTACGAAGTTGCGTAGATCAGCATAGAACTTGTTCTTTTCTGCAGGATCTGCTTGAAGGGTTGGGGCATACACACTGAAGAGTGTTGCATGCTGCTTGTTTTGAAGTGGGAGGCGCATGGACATGATGCGATCTGAGTGACCTGTCGGCAGGTTTTTGAGTTTGGAGGCAATGGAGTTCCTGACCATGAAGCCAACGCCAGAAAGGCGGCTCTCAGCCTTTCACTTACCCGACCAGTAGAGGGTATAGCCAGCACCATGTTCTTGAAGACTACCTTCCTCAGGGACACAGACCTCACTGAGAGCTGCTATGTCAATATTCAACCTGAGAAGTTCGTGGGCAACTAGAGCAGAGCGTCATTCAGGGCGACCACTGTCTACTGTGTCAAGCATGGTTCTGATGTTCCAACACGCAAGCTTAAGTCTTTGCACACTTTGTGAGGCAGGTGCATGCCTTTTCTTTGTTGTTATTTTTTGACCGCAAGTAAGGATGCCCGTTGACCGCCGTTAGCCAACTGGGGTGGGGGAGATGAGCTTTGTTTAGGCCACCTTTTCTAGGCCCCTCTCCGTGTGGAGCAAGCAGTGTTGTTCCTAGATAAGGCTGCTTGGTCGTTCAGGTGCTGCCAAAAGATGCTTTCGTCTCCGGGTCAGCATCTGGCGACCAATACCCTGAACCGCCTACATGCAGGATCAGGACTGCGGCTTCCAGTGGCATCTTCCACCTGCCATTTCGCCCCTTGCCCATCGCTGCAGGACTTGGTGTGTTGTGGGTTGTGGATGTGGATATGCCCTTCAGGCCTGCGCAGAGGAATTTTTAGGTGAAGCACAGTGTGCGCAGTACTGGCTCCACCCTTTCACCTTGGGGTCATCTGCCATGGCCCAGTAAGCCAGGACGCCAGCAGCGAGTCCTCCAAGTGGTAGGTGTTACATTAACGAGCTCTATCTGCCCGGGTTTGATGTTAGAGTTTTCCTTCTCTTGGCTGGCGAGGTTGGTGAGCCCAGCCTGCCCATCCGGTTATACCGCCGGACATTCGGTCACACCATGACGTGGCAAACTCTGTGAGAAACGGGGGGGACCAGCAGGAAGGTGTTGCCACGGATGCAGTAATGCAGGAGAGGCCATTGCAGTGACCATCTGCCAGGCATAGCCAGACAGTGACCATGCGGCGTTCACTACACTGGGAAGGAGAGGCTATGTATTGCGCATACACTTTCCCTGAGGGGGCAGGATACCCAAGAGGGAGTCCACTCCTCCCCCCCCCCCACACACACAGCTACTTGTGTCATATAGCACTAAATAATTTTTCAGCCAAATAAACAATAAACAATAATGGCTGGGAATGCCTTAGGCAACCAATTCCCTAAACCTAGTTGCTGGGTTTATGCCAATGGCTTCCATAGTGGTTGACCTTGTACCCAGTAACTTAGTTAAGCTTTTGGATAGCTTGGTTCTATGTTTCTGAAAGACAGAGCCTCTGGTGGCCAAATTCCATAACTGCATCTAAAATAATTATGAGAGCCAACTCAGAGGGAAATAGGAGAGGCTTCTAAGGTGTTTGAAGAGCTTAGTGTCTACTTCATAAGAGAATGGCTATTTTCAGAAAGAGTTCTTGTAGCCAATTTCATAAAGAGTATGTTTAAGAGTATGTCTAAGATCACAAAGAGGACCAGCCCAAAATAAATTCTGCCACAGACATAAAACCTACTATCTATCCCAGACCAAGGTAGGCCAGACTGTGCTCTACAGGGGCTAGAGCCTTCTCAGTGGCAGCACCAGCAATGTGGAATGCCCTCCCGGAGGCCACTAAAACCCTGCAGGATCTCTAATAAGGAAGTACTTCTTCACGCAAAGGGTGATTAACATGTGGAATTCAGTGCCACAGGAGGTGGTGGCGGCTACAAGCATAGCCAGCTTTAAGAGGGGATTGGATAAAAATATGGAGCAGAGGTCCATCAGTGGCTATTAGCCACAGTATATATATATATGGGTACATATATATATACACATATATATGTATGTATATATATGTATACACAGTACATATATATGTGTGTGTGTATACACACACACACATATATTGGCCACTGTCTGACACAGAGTGTTGAACTGGATGGGCCATTGGCCTGATCCAACATGGCTTCTCTTATGTTCTCCCAATTTCACAAGGTCTGTAAAACTGAACTATTTCGACAGGCCTTTAACACTTAAATGGGAGAGGACTACCACCCTACACTGCTGAGCGATATCACTCATGAGGAATTATGATCACTATAGGATCACTGTCAGAAGAAAGTAAGTTATGATCCCACCTATACTGAAGTTTTGAGCAACACCATGAAATGTATTTTAATTGTTATTGTATTGTTTTAAATTATAATTTAATTGACTGTTAGCCATCCTGAGTCCACTTGTGGAGAGGGCAGGATAGAAGTATTAATTAATTAAAAATAGCTTTAGCTTGACTGGTGTACTCTAATGTTTCTAACACATAATTAGCCAGCAAAATCTTTTGTAGAAGAAGGGTTTTTTAAAATATATATATATATCCCGCTTATTTTCTACCTTAAGGGATGTTGAAGAGGTTCACATCTCCTTCCCTTTCTCTCACCACAACAGGCACCTTGTAAGGTAGGTGGGGATGAAAGAGTTATGAGAGAACTGTGTTTGACCCAAGGTCACCCAACTTCACCCAAAGAGTGATTAGCACATGGAATTCACTGCCACAGAAGGTAGTGTTGGCTATAGACATAGACAGCTTCAAGAGGGGATTGAATAAACATATGGAGCAGAGGTCCATCAGTGGATATTAGCCAGAGGGTATAAATGGAACTCTCTGTCTCGGGCAGTGATGCTCTGTATTCTTGGTGCTTGGGAGGGGGCAACAGTGGGAAGGCTTCTAGTGTCTTGGCCCCACTAGTGGACCTCCTGATGAAACCTGGGGTTTTTTTGCCACTGTGTGATGGACTGATCCATTGGCCCGATTCAACATGGCTTCTCTAATGTTCTTATGTTCTAGTGCAACAGAAGCACTATGAAACAGAAAGTAACCAGGTATAGCCCTGGGTACCCCTCATGTATTTTGGAATAGATTTGAAAAGCAGGCAATCCCAGTGGAAGGCTTCCTCCTCTATTGGAAGCTGTAGTTCAACACAGATTTGTATTAGGATGAAACTTCCTCCTTTTTCCTCTGAAAATCTCCACATTGGTACTATATATAGTTGACACAATTATTGCAGAAATTGCTGCACCAAAAATACTGATGGATGGTTCAGATATCCTGGAACTCTTCGAGGAATATGTTCACCAGTTTAAACGCTTTGTCTCTACTGATAATCCTCCAGAATCAAAAACACATTCTTCTGCAGGCTGGTTTGATCAATAGTGTAGAGCAGTTAGGAGGGAGCCTGTTCACTCTGCACTACAAATGTGCCACCATGAAACTGGAGCCCTCTCTACTGTCCTTATATTTCTTAGTCAGCCTACAAGAAGCTCCTAAAGCAAAAGAAACATGTTTTTTGCTAAATTACAATGGCAGGAGCTAGATCAGGCTGTTCTAGAGAGAAAGAAATCCTAGTTCTGGGAGCTGATCTCTTTGCAACTGAGCAAAACATCCATCCTGCTTGAGGCTCAGGTCTTGACCAAAGACTGAAATGCACATTTCAGTCAGATCTTTGGAACCCCTTCTATTCCTCCTAATAGGGTCTCTCCATTAGTCCCTCCTATTGCGTTATTTATCTTGCCCCAGTGGTCTCCTATATAAATTTCCAAGATTAAAGGTCTGAGCTCCTCTCTTTTTTCTGGCAAGGCCCGAGGGGAGGACATGATTCTGCCAGAATTATTTGACTATTTCCCTGACCAATGGGCTCCAAGCTTTTAACCCAGATCAACCCCTTAGGGCAGAATACAGCATCCTGGTCCCAAAATTGAAAAAATAGGGATAAATGGGTACTCAGCAATTATTTTGCAGTTAGCCTAGTTGATTTAGTCTCTAAAATGTAGCCTAATTGATATAGTCTCTAAAATGTACAGTAAATATTTCTTGGGTAAGTTGGAGGACTGGGAAGCCTTCAATCAAATTATCTGTTCAGAGTAAGTGGGCTTTAGAAAAGGACAAAGTACAATTGATCATTGCCTGATCCTATATCATCTTACCCAACCATTAGGGGCCCTGCCAAATGAATGTTTGTGGCATTTGTAGACCTAAAAGCTACTTTTGATTCAGTGGATAGGAACTGGTTTTTGCAGAAGTTGGCAATTGCAGACATTGAAAAATGGCTATTATTTTTGATATGCAAACTCCATAGTAATCTAACAGCCAAAATAAGAGTGGGTACCTCTGGATCATTAACTGAGGAGATTCTAATCCTCAGAGGGGTAAAACAGGGGTGTGTTCTAGCTCCCTGGATCTTCAACTTATACCTCAATGCTACAGTGGTGAGATTGACATCCCTATAGCTTATTGCACTCTCACTTGGCCAATGGAAAACATCTATTCTTCTGTACGGTAATGACATGGTTCTATTGTCTTTTACACAAGTTGGCCTTATGAGGATGCTGCGCAAGCTTAGTAACTTTTGTAAAGAATGCTCTTTATGTATGAATCACTCTAATACCAAGTTGATAGTCTTTTAAAAGAAGACTTGAAAGTTCTGGTGGCAAATTAGACAACTTTCCAATACATCAGTCAGTGTGTAGTTTTAACTACCTTGGGGTAACATTGTCTGATAACCTTTCTGGGATGAGAACACAGTCTTCAGTTGCAAGACTGGGGTCATCCTTAAAGTTCTGTTGCTCAAAAGGTGGCTTTTTGATAGATCCTATCTTGAAATTGTTCCAGAATAAAATTATTGCCCAACTCATGTATGGGGCTAAGGTCTGGGGTTGGAATGACAACACACCATTAAGCCTGAAGATAACACAAAACTCCTTTCTAAGCAGAATCTTGATCTTGCCTGAGGGCACTCCAGCTGCTCTGCTACAAAGTGAAATTGGCTTGCTTTCTCTTAGGGCTCATGTTCAACTGCATTAATTAATTACTGGGGAAAGTTGAAGAATTCTCCCTTTAGCCAGTTTTTCTAGGCAATGCTTTATCCAGCTCCAGAATGACAACTTTTGGGTTGCAAGTTATCACAGGCTTTTCTGCCAGTACCCGATATCTGTTGACCCCAAGGACTTCCCTCTTCATGAGTTCAAAACTTGGGATCAGATAAACATAAACATTTAAAAAATCTAAAATGAAGGAAATAGCTCTGAAAAAGCAGCAAACCCAACCAAAAAACATAAAAGGAAGTAAACTGCAGGTTAAAAATAGCAATTAAAAAGTCAATTTCATCCCCTATTAGTTTGCTAACATTAAACATATGCAAGGATATTGAAGCCTTTCTTTTTTGTTTGTTTGTTCAGAACTTATTGTGGGACATTTACAGACCTCCTCACATAGGTATTTTTATACTCTTAAAACCATTCTCTTTGCAGTTACAGTTTGCTCTATAGAAAATGGCACATTGTACAAAGCCATTGCTGCAGTGTTGATGAAGCCTCATCCTGGGAGATTGGAGGGTCCTTGTTGACCATAGATTGGCATGGAAACTGAAAAATGGGATTACCATGACTTCTGGCAAAATTGGATACTTATTGATCGCATTCAAAAGAGAGAAGGAACCTTGTACGCATAAAAGATGGAGAAACTAGAAAGAAAGCTTTAGCTATGTGTGGAGATCCTGCCCTCACATGTCTATTTTTGCTGTGAGGCACAGTTACAGTACTTATTACTCAAATGATCAAATATCTTTTTGAATTACTAGTATCTGAAGTCCAATAGCAACAAAAACATATAGGATTTATATATCATACCTTGATCTAACATACAGTTTACCTTGCACATAGGAAAAACTATTTCCCTTTCAAAGCCTCTGGAGGTTAAAGTCAAGCATATAGCCTCATTATTATGAAGAGTTTCATGTTAGGGAAAACCAAGGAGCAGAATGAACATTAAAGGTTCATCAAAAATCCCATGATTATTTAAAGAGTAACTGACCATATATTGCAATGTAATTAGCCATTAGTATAAAGAAAATGACCCCTTTTCTACCACATTGCTCAGCTTAATAGCAGCCACTGAGGATGTTTTTCTTCATGATGTACTATTACTGACTTTGACTATTGAGTTCAGGGTTGATTAAGAAAATTACAGCCATTCTGATTTGTAATAATTGGATTAATGCTGCTGATGATAATAGGATGAATGCATGTGAAGGGTACACCTTCACCCCATGAATAAATAATCTCTGAAGTAAACTCTAAGAAAGTGATGTAAAATAAAATCCAACAGTAGCTTTGTATAGCATGTATGATCACACATTATGATAAAATGTCACTTTTTAATTCTCTTTAGTACTCCTTCTGTTATGTGGTAATTGACACAAAACCACTAGGATCTTGTATACTTGTTTTATTTTATTAAGCACGTACAACTTGAATTTGCAGGTAAGGTACCCAATGAGCCAATAATTTCTGTCAGATTAAGCTGGAGCCTTATTCTTGCAGTGGTCATTTAAAACTAACCACCCTGTGTAGAGAAAAAGAAAAATACTTTGTACCAGCAGCCACCCCATCCCACCATGAAGACACATGACCAGAGTATAAACCTAGATCTAGGTTAAGCTATATTTTGTTAATTAAATGTTTGAGCTACACCTTCAGTACTTATTCAAGTGTGGATTGCAATAGAACACACTGGCTACCACCCATTGTGTAATACCACCCTGGACCCAAAACTGGCCAGCATTTCTACTACACTGGGGAGCACAGGCATGTGACGATTTACACTCTCACACACACAATGCTGTGGGCTGCTTGGGATATGAGGCTTTGTAAGCACCAATTGCAGATTGGTGAGGCATTTTCCCATAAATAATCAGACATCTTAAAGGGGTTGATTTTTACTAACTTCAAATGGATAGATTGAAGGCAAGGCAGAAACAAAATTTAAATGTAAATCAGAATGAAATACTATAAATATCTACTTTGGCAAGTCGTAAAATCTTTGGAACCACATTTCCCCATATGTGCCCAGAGAGAACTGCATTCGGGAACTCAAAATCTGCTCTCTATCCCTGGACCAAGGCAGGCCAGACTGGATTCTACAAGGGCAAGGGCCTTCTCAGTGGCAGCACCAAAGATGTAGAACACCTTCCCAGAGGCCATAAAGGCCCTGCAGGATCTTTTCCAATTCTGCAGGCCCTGCAAAACAGAACTATTCCAACTGGCCTACAATAGCTAAGTGGGAGAGGACTGCCGCTTTAATATAGATCGAGCAACATCATTTATGCGGAACTGGGACCATCATATGAGCCACTGTCAGATAAAATAATTTGTGAAATCAATGTGAACTAAATTGCCTACTGAAGAAGGTTGTGATCCTGCCTACCTAAAATTTTTCTGAGTAGCACCATAATGTTGTTTTAACTAATTTTAATTTTGTTAACGTTTATTGTTTTTAATACTGTAATTTAACACTTAATTCTGATTGATTGTTAGCCGCCCTGAGTCCGTTCGCAGAGAGGGCAGGATATAAATCCAAAGTAAATAAAATGAATAAAATAAAATATTTGGTTAAGATATCCAGGTATGTTTCACTCATGGCTCGTTTAAGAGAGTTTTATGAAAGTGTGTATGTCTCTGTAAAATGTGAGATAAAGAATACTATATGGGATAAGGCAAAGAAATAAAACATAACACAAGAAAGAGACCAGGGATCTGAGAGAGTGAATACTGCTGGACAGTTGTACAAAAAAGAGTGGCTGATGGGAGAACCAGTAGAGCTTCCTCTGCTTGAATGACTATAGGGGGCTGGCATAATCTTTCTACCAGCCTTGTTTTTCCATACCTGCACATTAACTGTTGAGTATAATTAGTAAAGCTACCTCAGTGAGGAACTCTCCCTCTGAAGCATGCTGAGAAAAAGCAGGAAAGTAGCATGGGAAGATGGAAAGGAGAATCTTTTCTGTGCATATGTGACTGCACAGGTGACCACTTGATGAACAACAGTTACAGTTAAGTGCAATTCTGATTCCACTTGCCGCTGCTTTGTCTGTGGATCTCAACATTACTTCTTTTGTGAGGCAGATATGCAGAGAGGGCAGTTCTTCCAGCACAACAATCTGCCCTCCCCCCTTTGTCTGAGAGCCCTGAGCAGCAAAGAGCAAGAAACTGTAACAGCCTGCCCCAGCAATGCTCCTATTATTCACATCTGTTAATGTTTTAATCACATTTCTGATCTTATGGCAGGAGGTCAAGGGAGCTCATTACACAGACATTGACACATTGCTTCTATATCTTCTTCTCTTAGTGCCTAAATCTCCAATGCAAGACAAGAGTGCAGCAATTGCATTTTACACACTTATAGTAACACTTTACTTTCATTTTCTGTGCTTGATACAGTTTGTTACAGTTGAAGCTGTGAGTCTAATTCCACATCAAATGCCAAAACATTTTGGGGTTTCTCATATTCTTCAAGTCTCCTTATACTTTTGTTTTCTTTTGTTTTCCACTACTTTCTCTGCATCTCTTTTCCAGTTTCTGCATACATTATAATTAGATTGCTTGTTCGCTTCTTCTGATTAAACTGTGAATCTATTGCTTGCCCTGATTCACATAAAATTTAGCATCCAAGATAGCAAAGATGCTAGTAGAGTCAAACGCTACTCTGAGAACTTATATACAGTATGCACTGGTTTTGGTTGTGCTGGCCCTAGGAGATCGCACAAGGGTCTAGTGGTGATTCTGCTTTCTTAACACCCACTGACCCAAATATTGATGATGAATTACTTCTTTTCATTGCACAGTTCATTGCTGTTGCACACAAGTACCTAAGATATGACAATAGAAATATTTGACATATTCTACAATAGATATTCGTATCAGTACAAAAGTTAGCTTGTTATTACAGGGCTTTTTTTTAATCTGCTCAAATATATCTGGTCTCCATTCTGAAATCTGCCAGTTTTATTGAATTAGTTAAGGCAGGGGTGTCAAACATGTGGCCCATGGGCCGGATCAGGCCCCTAGAGGGCTCTTTTCAGGCTTGCAAGCAAGTCTGTTTTCTTCTTCCTCTCTCTTGCTTCTTGCACAGATTGCCAGGATTTTTCAATTACACAGAAGTTACAGAGCAAAGCCTCTATTTTTCCCACTGGCTGAGGTTCCTCTCTTGGAGAGGAAGTGGAGGAGGAGGGAGAGTTTGCTTTGATACTGACCACAATATTGCAAGAGTGCTAATATTTTAAGCATGTTTAATTTTAGGGTGTTTTTTTTTTTTTTTAAATTGTGTTTGTGTCCTTTATAAAGTTTATATCTCCACTAATGGGCATTTTATGACATACATGGCCCAGCCTGACAAGGTCTTATGTCAGATCCAGCCCTCCTAACAAATGAGTTTGACACCCCTGGGTTAAGGGATAATACTTCTAGCATTATTACTCCACAAGCTCACAATATGTTCAACTCCTGGACCAGTGACTGGCTTTTTGGCACTCTTGGTGAAGCTACCTACTTGCACCCACCACCAATTTTAAAAACCAGAAGAAATGTAGGAAAAATGAAGAGCACAAAACTTGAAACTTTTTACATTTTAAGGGTTTTTTTAGTTTAAAATTTTAATTTTAATTTTTCCTACATTTATACTAAATGCTGTAGGAACTTTCTAGGGCAGATTGTGCAGTCCTAGAAGGATATTCTTGAGATGATCCTTCCTAGTCAACTGGCTCCCCTCCTGTGTCATTCGGACCTAGCCACAATAATCCATGTGATGATCACCTCCAGGCTACTGTAACTCATGGTATACTGGTCTACCTTTGACTTTGACCCAGAAATTTCAGCAGGTCCAGAATACAGTGGCATGAGTCCTGATGGAAGCGCCATGGGTGGCACATATTTTACCTGTGCTGCACCAACTACACTCGCTTCTGGTTGAGTACTGAGTCAGATCAAGATTTTAGTTATGACCTTTAAGGCCTTGAGCAATCTGGGACTGACATATCTACAGGACCGCCTCCTCCACTAGGTCCCTGGAAGAGCATTATGCTTTACAGGTTGAAATCTGCTGGTGATCCCTCTCCCTAAAGAGGTCTGGCCATCCTCAATGAGGGCCAGGACCTTTTCAGTCCTGGCCCCAACCTAGTGGAACATTCTGCTGGAAGACACCAGGGCCCTGCAGGATCGTAACAATTTTGCAGGGCCTGTAAAGCAGAGATGTCCCACCAGGCTTTTGCTTGAGAACAGCAATGGTTGCTGGGCTTGCACCCCTCTGCCTCCACCCTCAAGCGGGGGGGGGGGGCTGCCCCTGATGCAGCATCTAGAAAGCAGAAATGGCAGCACTTTATAACAGATGTCATCAGGTTTATAATCTGTTTTTAGTTAATTGGTTTTATTGATTATTGTATGTATTTTTACTGTTGTACATTGCCTAGAGCCCAGCACCAGCTGGGATGAGGTAATTCATCAAAATACAACAACAACAACAACTGACTTGCTCAGGCCTTTGTTGCTTGATGGCTTGGTTCTAGATGATATTTAAATGGATTCACATTAATTCATTTGACACTTCCATTGAAACAAAGAAAACCACCATCACACTGTAGAGCATGCCTTATCCTATAGCACAGGGATGAACATATGAACATATGAAGCTGCCTTATACTGAATCAGACCCTTGGTCCATCAAAGTCAGTATTGTCTTCTCAGACTGGCAGCGGCTCTCCAGGGTCTCAAGCTGAGGTTTTTCACACCTATTTGCCTGGACCCTTTTTTGGAGATGCCAGGGATTGAACCTGGGACCTTCTGCTTCCCAAGCAGATGCTCTACCACTGAGCCACCATCCCTCCCTTTAGGAGGGATGGTCAACGGTAGCTCTCCAGATTTTTTTTTGCCTACCATCAGCCCCAGCCAGCATGGCCAATGGCAGGGGCTGATGGGAGTTGTAGGCAAAAAACATCTGGAGAGCTACCGTTGGCCACCCCTGCTGTAGCAGTAGTTTCCAAACTTTAAACTTTATTGGTCTTAAAGGAGCCACTGGACTCAAACTTTGTTCTGTTTGCCAGACCAGGTGGCTACCCACCTGGAATTATGATATGTTTACTGGTGGAATTTAATTGGTGGAGTTCACTGGTGGAGTTTAATTCCCTGATTCTCCTTTCTTGTATTTCCTTTTGCTTTGATAAGACAGCTCTGGAGAAGAGCAATTGTGTTGTTTGAAATGTTAACTCTTATTTTATTTTAATGTATAATTAGATAGGACAAATGAATTACTCTATTTTAAGGCTGAGTTGTAACCTATTTAAACAACTTTTAACTAGATGGTCATCAGCCACAGCCTAGAAAGCCCCCTCATCATTCCTGTTTTTGTAGAGAAGAGAGGATCATTGCAAAATATGCAGGACAAAAGGACCTGAGTGGATGCTACTGAGTTCTTATCATGGGTGATCTGGCTGCCTCTAGGTTGGTAGAACAATTTGCATCCCCAGCCTCCCTTCCATGGGGGTAGGTCATGATGACACTTGGAGTTGGCATGGAAACATCTCCTGCATTGGAATGCAAGTTGGAAGCCCAGCCAGCAGGTGGCAGCAGATTACAAAACAAGCCGCTGGGACTAGTTCAGTCTCAGTTTTCAATTTAGTTGGGTTCCATTCACAACTTTTCTCTTGTATAAAATGCTGCACGGTGGGTATAAAATGTGCAGTGTGTGGTTCTAAGTAGTCCAGGCTCCGAACTACAAAATTAAAGAGCATCAAGGGTGTTTACAGCTCACCAACATCTGGGTTTACTGGCAAACACATGTAATAATTTATAAAGCCCTGATCACAGCAGGATAAGCCAAGTAGCTTTGGGAAGGCTTGAACCTTTTCTGGCTATTGGTCTTCCATCTGCAGCATGCACACACACCACAGTTTCCAACAGGCTCATACTTGTGATGGAAAGATGCATCTGGAGCCCCAAGGGTGACCAAGCAGCTTGCGGGGTACTGGGACTGCAGCTGGAAGGCTGCGCTACCTCACCATCCTTTCTCTGCTTTAAATCACCTGCACCTGAAGACACTGTGCAGCAGAAGGAGAGGGGGCTCTGATTTCAGTGCCTTGCCACCAAGAATGCTCAGCCTGCCATTTCCCAGCTCTAGTTCCTTCAGGCAAACCTAACAGGGCCAGCTCCACAGGCAGTACTATAGGGCTCCAAACTTCAACCTCAATGGGTGCAATCTTGGTGCCACCCCAGCATGCCTTGTGGTAGCTCAGCCCCTGCTGCATGCAGGGAGGCACCCTCACAGGCAGGCTCTGGTAGAAAGGGAGGAGCTAGCTTACCACCAACCCAGCCCAGCCCAGCCCCACTGCCATGGGAAAGCTGCATGGAGCCAACCCCCTGCATGGCCAAGAATGCCATGGGCAGCAGTGGTGATGATCCCTGGTGGCCCAGCAGTGGGAGGAGCGGAAGTGCTGCTGGCTCCACAGTTGCAAGAGTGAGCACAGCAGCAGTGGTGGGCCTGAGCTGAGGGCACCCCTGCCTGCCTCTGCCCTCAGGTGGTGCACTGGGAGGGGGGCCACACCTGCTGCCTCACCACCCCTGCTCAACCCCTTCCCCATTGCTGCCCACCCACAGCACTCCTGGTAGGTCTCCAGGCTGAATGGCAAGGCATAGGAGGATGGCAGAGAGGCAGGCAGTGGTGAGGGTGAGTGGAGCAGCAGGGGCTCCAAGTTGGCATATTGGGAGGGGGGCACCTGCCACCCCTGTGGCCAGCTGGCACCCTAGGTAGCAACCTACCTGGCCTACTGGATAGCGGTGGCCATGGTTCAACTTCTTGACCAAACTATATGCATGTTTGTAAAACTGCTCTTTATCTCTTTATCTCTTTTTTTAAAATAAAAAATAAAAATAAAAATTGTGCCCTTCCCCCAAGGAGCTATGGATGGCACGCATGGCTCTCCCCCCTTTCATTTTGTCCTCACAATAACCTTTTGAAGGTTAAAAGTGACTGGGCCAAGCTCACCCAGGGAGCCTCATGGCAGAGCAGGGATTCAGAATATGTTTTCTTCTGTTCTGGTCCAGCATTATCAACATTGCACCCCAGTGGCTCAGCAGTATGTCTAATAACATTTTCCCCTCTCATAAAAAGATTTACCCCTATCATAGAAGATTTACAAACATATAAGAACAAAATTAAGCAATTCTTTCTTCTTCTTCCAGTTTTATTTTCTTGAATATGACATTAATGAATGTATACAAGCAGACCTCAGATTCAGTGGCAGCTCCTGAACCTTTCTGAGAGTTCCACCTCCTCCTTCTGAGAGTTCCACCTTCTTGGCCATTGAATAGTATTGCAGCTGCATAACAATCCCTGGATAAGCTCCACCACCTATTTTTTCTACAAAATGACTGCTGTATACAAGTAACTGGTTGTTCAAGTAGGCACAGTATTCTTGATGCTGTGTGAGTATGAATGAAGGAAAAGGAAAGGTCCCCTGTGCAAGCACCAGTCATTTCTGACTCTGAGGTGACATTGCTTTTTTTTTAAACAACGTTTTCACAGCAGACTTTTTATGGGGTGGTTTGACATTGCCTTCCCCAGTCATCTATGCTTTCCCCCCAGCAAGCTGGGTACTCATTTTACCGACCTCGGAAGGATGGAAGGCTGAGTCAACCTTGAGCCAGCTACCTGAAACCCCAGCTTCCATCAGGGATCGAACTCAGGTGGTGAGCAGAGCTTAGGACTGCAGGACTGCAGCTTTAACACTCTACATACTTAAAAAAAAATAGTGTGCAAAATACTGCAGACTCTTAAAATGAAACATTTATGATATCCAAAGAACAAGGCAAATGCACAGAATTTGAATAAAAACACAGATTTCTCAATGGAAATAGTCTTCAGAATGATAACAATAATGGATTTGTGACTTTACTGGATGGCACACATCTGAAAATCCAGCTACCTGAAAACCCAGCTTCCATCAGGGATCGAACTCAGGTCGTGGAGCAGAGCTTAGGATTGCAGGACCGCAGCTTTAACACTCTACATACTTTAAAAGAATAGTGTGCAAAATACTGCAGACTCTTAAAATGAAACATTTATGATATCCAAAGAACAATGTAAATGCACAGAATTTGAATAAAAACACAGATTTCTCAATGGAAATAGTCTTCAGAATGAGAACAATGGCTGAAAATGGGTTTGTGACTTTACTTTTTAAACATGTGTAGTACAAAACTTTTAAAATTTGAATGAGCTCTGTTTCAATTCATTGCATTGATTTAGGCCATAGTTTATTTATGTGGTGCCTTTTAGTAATTCCTCACAGCTGTTCTTTTGCCAACATTTTCATCTGACTCTTTTTGATATTCTTTTTGCCCTGTCTGACTTGGTTCTCCCCCCCCCCCCCCAGTTTGCAGTTATAACACACATGCAGGAGAGCTACTCCCCAAGTTGATTATTATGCTGCTCATTCAGCTCTCCTGAGTAAACTGGTGGCATGCTGTTTGTCATGAACAGCACAATATCTAGTATAATAGAGTCTGAGGTGGCAAGGGAGTACTCCTGTTCTGAGTATTTAAGAGGCATAAATGCATAAGCATTTTCAGCTGAGAGAAATTATGAAACAAAATTGTCCCCTGATGTTTTTGGACAATATTTTATTTTCCCATTGGAGTCGTTGTTTCAGAAAACTGTTTAAGCTCTTTCCTCTAGTGTTTTGTACCGAAGAGTGATGTTAGATCAATTTGCAATCAAGCCACATGACCTGTCTGACTGTTGTCCTTAATAAGGGTGTTATAATTTTGTTTTTGTTTCAGCCAGACAGCAAATGCAATAGCATGAAGGGAAGGGGGGTAAACCTTGGTCTCTTTGGAAATAATTTCTTTTGGCCTGAGTTTTCATAGTGGACAACAAAATTGTGATCCAATGGCCATATTCATATCTTAGCAGGGAGGCAACTCACTCCACTCCACTCCACTCCACTTAGAGATACCATTGATGGCTTATCTTGATTCTTTGATCCTTACCTTGTTCTGCTAAGGGACAAAGGCAACAGATTATTTTATGCTTATTATCCCTATTACTAACAGCAATACAGATTTTGGTAGAGTGTTCCTTGCATGGTGATTCTGTACTGGGAATATTCCCAGAATAAAATTGTTGCTGTTGTGCTACTAGCGGCAACTGAAATTAGAAAATGGGATCCATACACCAATTTATTGTATTATTGTTCAGTCGCACAACTCTTTGGTCGTTTTCGCACTCACCTCCAGCCGGCGCAACCCCCCTCTTCACCGCGCAGGATCTGCGCGGATTTCCCACTAAATGCCGCGGAGCAGCCTTTTGCGCCGGAAACTCCCGGCGCAAAAGCCGCTCAAACGTAAACCTCCAAAAAGCAGTTTCCGGCGCAAAAGGCTTTTGCGACGGGAGTTTCCGGCGCAAAAGGCTGCTCCGCGGCATTTAGTGGGAAATCCGCGCAGATCCTGCACGGTGAAGAGGGGGGTCGCGCCGGCTGGAGGTGAGTGCGAAAACGACCATTGCGACCCCATGGATCAAGTCATGCCAAGCCCTCCTGACTTCCACCATTCTCTGAAGTCTGCTCAAATTCGTGTTAGTTACATCAGTAATGCTGTCCAACCATCTCTTCTTTTGCTGTCTCATTCTTCTTTTGCTTTCTGTCTTTGCCACACACCGATATGTTACCCAAGTAAGCAGTTTCTGATTAGTTGAGGGGAATTAGATTAGGAAACTATGCAAGAGGAGGCAACCAAAATCAAAATACCAGTTTTTAATGAGGATTGTCCCAGTGAGAACAGGTAATTTGTTCAAGTTAAATACTCTTTTTATTAACAGAGAAAATGAAGACAAAATGTCCATTCAGCAAAACATACAACATACAAGAGCTAAGAGGAAAAGGCAGGAAGGAGCAGGAAATAGTGTTTTAGGAATTGAGGAATTTACCAGTTCTGGAAAGGTCTGTGGAAGCAGCAGACCTGGAGAGAAATGGCTAGAATTTTGACTTCCAGGATCGGAAAATGGCGAGCTGAGCTGCTTTCCTTAACGGGGGCAGGCTGGCACTTCTGTTCGGAGTAGTAAAAGGCAAATTAATGCCTTCTGCCTACTTTTCTCAGCTAGAGAATCGTCCAAGATATGCACAGATACTTTGAGGAGACTTACCTTGGCTGAAAGGGAGTCCTGGAGGGGGCTCTTTTGAGGCTTTGAGGGATCTCCAGAGAGAAGTTGCATATTCATCATCTGCAGAAGTATCCAGAGTCATTCATTTGACTTAAGCTTGACAGGATCCGAATCTTCTTTTACAACTTTAAACATCTATTCTACAAAAGACTGGTGTCAATATGGGTAATCTACAAAAAAAAAGGTATCGATTGCTATCTCTTCACTCTATTCAAAGCTAAAAAAAACAAAATTAAAAGGTGGGAGTTGGATATAATGGAAGCTTGAGAGGAGGAGAAGAAAAGGGGCTAAATTTGAACTTTGTAAATTTAAGAGACAGTGCTAAAAGGAGAAAGGAATTTATTGTTTAGTCTATCTGCGGTTGAGGAAGTAGCCCCATCGTCATAGATCTGCAGCACTCACAGTCAACCCAGGAAGTATGTCAGACATCACGAGATTTCTCTACCAATAAAATGAGACTTGGTGGCAGGAAAAGCAGGAAGTACCAGAGGAAGAAGAAGGAAGCAGGAGAAGTAAGCAGCCTACTCTAGGATTATAATATCAGAGAGAAACATCGGCGGCCGTTGCTGGGAGGATAAAGTTTTAACAACGTTTTTAAAGTGACTGGGACAATAAAAATTGGCGGAGTTAATTGAGTTGGCAATTTTAAAATAAAGACTATTGGACAGTGGTGAAGAAGATTTGACTTGGATAAAGGGGAAAAAAGAATTTTTTTTAAAGTGAAGCAAAAGTCGTGACTGCCATTTTGGGGAAAATAAAAACTTTAAATATTAATATCTGAGCCTGAGAGGATCAGAGGATGGCGACATTGGGTTCATTGGAAAGGGCAAGCTTCACTTTATTAAACCTGATGGTCCAAATTTAATTTGGTGAGATAAAAATTTTCAATCTTTTTTACATGTCAGATCCAAAGCTAATCTGTACTAGGTCTGCTTCAATGGAGAAAATGCAAGCCCAGCTAGATGCAATGGAGGCCAGGATAATGAAAGGGGTAAAAGAAATGATAACTGCCTCCAAAAAAGAAATAAAAAAAAGATATTGAGGACTAAAAAAAAAGAATTAAAAAAAGAAATAGAGAATCTCAGAAACAAAACTGTAGTAATAACAAAAAAAGTACATAAGAACATAACAACATAAGAGATGCCATGTTGGATCAGGCCAATGGCCCATCCAGTCCAACACTCTGTGTCACACAGTGGCCAAAAAAATTATACACACACACATTCTTGACATTTTCAGTGAGTTATCTACCACGACCCCAAGATCTCTCTCTTGGTCAGTATCTGCCAGTTCACACCCCATCAACTTGTATTTGTAGCTGGGATTCTTGGCCTCAATGTGCATTACTTTGCACTTGGCCACATTGAACCGCATCTGCCACATTGACGCCCACTCACCCAGCCTCAACAGATCCCTTTGGAGTTCCTCACAATCCTCTCTGGTTCTCACCACCCTGAACAATTTAGTGTCATCCGCAAACTTGGCCACTTCACTGCTCACTCCCAACTCTAAATCATTTATGAACAAAAAGAGCATGGGACCCAGTACCGAGCCCTGCGGCACCCCACTGCTTACCGTCCTCCACTGTGAAGACTGCCCATTTATGCTCACTCTCTGCTTCCTATTACTCAGCCAGCTTTTGATCCACAAGAGGACCTGTCCTTTTACTCCATGACTCTCAAGCTTTCTAAGGAGCCTTTGATGAGGAACTATCAATGTGCCTACTCATTCTGTCCTTGATAATGGTTTCTACCAACTTTTCCGATATTGAAGTCAGACTGACTGGCCTGTAATTTCCCGGATCTCCTCTGGAACCCTTTTTAAAGGTGGGGCTGACATTTGCTACCTTCCAGTCCTCAGGAACAGAGGCAGATTTCAATGAAAGATTACAGATTTTTGTTAGAAGATCCACAAGTTCAACTTTGAGTTCTTTCAGAATTCTCGGATGTATGCCATCCGGACCCGGTGACTTATTAGTTTTTAATTTGTCTATCAGTTGTAGGACCTCCTCTCTTGTCACCTCGATCTGACTCAGGTCTTTCAACACCCCTTCCAAAGTTAGTGGTTCTGGGGCGGGGAAAAATTTCCACAGTGAAGATGGAGGCAAAAAATTCATTTAGCTTCTCAGCCATTTCCCTATCCTCCTTCAGTAATCCTTTTACCCCATGACTGCACTAAACAGGTGCAGAAACCTGGGTGCTCACCAGCAAAGAATAACCCCCTTGCTCCTTCTGCCACCACCAATGCCAAGCCTCCGCATAGGCATTTGCACCCCCCCCCCCCGAGCGCCCCAGAGCCACCCGCAGACCTTGCCACAAGTCGCTCAGGAAGGCCCGGTTCTCCATATCCGTCAGATGGACACCATCTGCCCCATACAACTCAACCATCCTTGCACTGATCCCAGGGTAGGAAGGAAGGTACCCAGACCCCCTTCCAAGGCCTTCCTCAGGGCCTGATTTGCCTTCCTGCGGGCCCGCTCAATCCCCGCCGGATCCCAAGCGGCCCGCCAAACTCTCCGAGGCAATATGGCAGACCAAATCAGATGAACTCCAGGCCACCTCTGCAGGATGACCCGAAGATCTGCCATTGCCTGCAGGGACAAGGCCTTCCCCTTCATCAAACCCAGATCATCACCACCCAGGTGAATGACGAGAATGTGAAACGGGGAACCGACCCTTCCCGAAAACAACAACGGCAGGAGCGCAGGACATCTCAGCCCACGTCGCCCCTGCAATTCCACTGTAGCCCACTCACTCAACCCCAACTGTGAGCCGATTGGTGATCTCCTCGCAAAGTGGGCGGCCCAGAAAATCATACTGTGCCCACATATGAGGATCCGCAGCCTCCCATGACGAGCCACAGCACCTAAAATGAAATAACAATTAACAACTGAATTCGACTATACCTACCAAAACATTAACTATGCCATCAGGGAAACAACAATGGACGTACGTAGCCACGGTAAGCAGATGATCACCAACGACCCACCTGCTGGATGACCGGTCCCATTGCTGCTGCGGTTGATGCAGCACCGATTCAAAAGGAATGGGTCCCAAACTTAAATCTCCCCAATCCTAACTTATCCAGTGCCCGTGTTGTCACTGCCCAAAATTGATACTTGGTGAGGGGCGCCCACCTGTATGGCAGAAAAACAGACCTTGGGCGTCCCCACGGACAGCAACATACTGCTGTAATGCTTGCACAGGGCACAAACCGGCCTCCGCGCAAGGACCGAGCTCCACCGTGGTGCCCTTCTGCCTCTGGTCCGTTTTGGATCTATGCACATGCAATAATATGCGTTCGTTCTTGAATGACACATCACTGTACTGTAAAGCACTATCAGTCTGGTCACTCCGTGACCCCTTAACTAATTCACTTACCCTTAAAGCGCCAAAAAAAACCATGGTAAGGGCTGCTGCATGGAATAGCGCAGCTTCATAATTGGAACTGCAAACTTCTGGCCAAATGCCGCCTAAACCACTAAGAATAGAAGGGGAAATGGGCTGCCTGGCATCCGTCAGCGCCCCGCGTTCCCTAGACCAGCCCTTTAGCATCTTCTTAATCCTGAAATCATCTACGGCTGCCGGGTACCCTTGCGCCTTACTAAAAAATGCTAAAGCAGCCGACTGACCTCGGATAGATTTAACCGTCAGTCCCCTGCTTTTTTGCTGCACACAAAACTGCATAAGGTGTGATACCGGAATGGGCCAAATATCTCTCAGCCCTGCCGAATTCCTGAATACCTTGAACTGAAGGGCCGCCCGTTCATAAGCTTTCTGGGTACTTGGGGCCAAAGCTAAAAGAATTGCCCTACCAGCTTCAGCCTGCCAAGCTGCCACAGGTCCCACAGCATCCAAACTGGCTGAGGATCGGCATCCGGGGCCAACTGGCAAAAACGCTCCACCTGTCAACGAGACAGAGCATCCGCTACCCTGTTATTGACCCTCGGAACATGCTTGGCTAAGAACAAAATATTCAAACGAAGGCAGCGTAACGTAAAAACCCTGACCAGATTCATCACCGGTTTTGACTTGGAGGACAAGGAGCTAATGACATGCACCACTGCCAGGTTGTCACACCAAAAGTGCACGACATGATCGGCTAACTACTCTCCTCATAAATAAACTGCCACTACTATTGGAAAAAACTCTAAAAATGTCAAGTTCCTGCAAATACCTAGCGAATCCTTAGGCCACTGTTCAGCGCACCACTATCCCCTAAACACAACACCAAAACCGGAAGAACCTGCAGCATCCGAGGATATCTGAAGGTCAGCCTCGACCCTCATGTCCTCACACCAAAAGGAAACCCTGTTGAAGGGCTCTAAAAAACTCTCCCAAACCTCCAAATCACTGCGCATGCACACTGTTATGCGCAATCTGTGATGAGGTAAACGCAGGGACCCCATAGCATCACAGAAACACCGGAGAAATGCCCTGCCCGGGGCTACTACTCTACAGGCAAAATTGAGATGCCCAACGAGTTGCTGCAGCTCCAAAAGCGAAACATTACATTTTCCCTTCAATGCTGCCAGCCTTTCCCTCAGCTTTTGAACCTTTTCCGCAGGCAGCCACGAAGCCTGCTGGAAAGTGTCCAATTCAATACCTAGAAATGTGAGCCTCATGGCAGGGCCCCCCATCTTCTTGTGTGCCAAAGGCACACCAAGCTCATCGGCCAGCTTCATTAAGAGCTCCAAAAGCTTGGCACAACGGCCAGACCCGGCCGCGCCTATGAACAGGAAGTCATCTGAATAATGAACAATCTCCCCACGCCCAGATCTATCCTTCAAAAGCCATTCCAAAAAGGAACTGAACCTCTCAAAGGCAGCGCAGGAAACCGTGCTTCCCATGGGTAAGGCTTTATCCATGTAGAACTTACCTTCAAACTTAAACCCTAACAACTCAAAATCATCGGGGTGCACAGGTAACGGGTGAAATGCCAACTTAATGTCACATTTGGCCATTTCTGTGCCCAACTGACACCCCCTAACAACCTTGACCGCCTGGTCAAAAGAAGTGTATCTTACTGAACAAAGATGATCGGGAATTCCATCATTCACCGACCCCCCGCTGGGGTATGACAGGTGATGAATCAACCTATATTCACCCACTGCCTTCTTAGGAACCACTCCCAGTGGGGAAACTCTCAAACATGGAACTGGAGGGGTATCAAAAGGACCAATAACTCGCCCTTCCTCGCATTCCTTAGCTATCTTCGCTCTCACCACATGCTCGAGCCCTACTACAGAACGCAGGTTAGATGCCCTACAGGGTACCCTAGGCCCTTGAAAAGGGATCCTAAATTCTGAACTGAACCTCTCCCACAAATAGACTCTGTTTGCAACTCTGGGGTAATTTTCCAAGAAGCGCTTAAGAATCCTTAGTCGAATGGGACTGGGACCCTTTACCAGGTGCCTGTAAATTACCCCCACCCCCGGGGCACTTTGCCCCTCCTTTTTGTTTGGCATTGCATAATGGGCATTCATGTCTAAATTTGCATGTTTTTGTAGACACACTCCTTGAGACATGAACTCCCAACATAGCAGCCGGGGTTGAACCGACTGACCTGCCGTGGAGCGGGCTGCTGAGGTTCCAGGTTGCCTATGCACCAAATGTCCACTATCAGCCCTATCACCCAAATTGTGCTTAGCCGGTGCCATCAGCTGCAGCCATAGCTGCTGATTGATTTGGACCCATGGCAACAATGGATTAATTGCTGCTCTCATCCTGAAAGTTTCATTGTATTGTAACCAGGCCGCCCCCGCAAAATCAGAGTAAGTTCAATAAATGATGTCACAATACTGAAAGAGTGATGCAGCCCTCGCTGGCTGTGCCCTAGCAATCATTCCCACATAGATAAGGAAACCAGGTAGCCAGTTGGTCCAAGTCCTGTCAACCTTCCTACGCCTGAGCTTCTCCTTTTCCTTTTCATCCATTTCCTCCTTACTCTTCTTCTCCAACTCTCTAAAACGGAGGCTAAATACATCCACGTATTCGCCCCTCAAATTTTTTCCCCAAGTCGCTGGGGTCAAGTGGTCTCCCAAAGGCATTGCTGAGTCACCAAACAGGAGAGCCAAAAAGGGGACTGACCCATAAGGGTTAAGCGGATAACCCCAAGGGTTACAAGGAACACCAGCCACACTGGCGGTTGGGCCAACGACATTTGCCTCCCCCAGGGTAAAACCCCTATTATCGCAGCTGATGTTGCTGCCCCCTGTGCGATCTCCGATCCCACTGAAGCAGAAGGTGGCTGACACCAACCAACTGGGGGACTCTGTACCCGCCCGACGGCAGGGCTCCCAGATGCCCATGATGGTCCTGGCTGGGCGGGTAAAACCCACTGTCCTCCCTGCTCCATGGATGAAGGTACGGGCCTCGTCCCTGTGGGCCCCGGCAATACACTGGGGCCCCAATGACCCCAAGGCCATGCATTGTACTGCTGTATTGCTCCCTTCTTACCTTCGACACCTGCCGGTGTCACTGCTAATGCCACTGGCTGGGCCGTCTTGTTGACCATCCTCCACAAACTCCTGCTCCACCACTTCGTCATTCTGCATCCCTGCTTGTACTCGCCTCCTGACTCTGGTCGGACATCGTCCTAGAAGCCATACGCTCCTGTAAAGCAGCAAGTCTTGCCAACACTTCACGCTCAAAAGTGAAAGTTCCAGTGCGCCCAGTGGTGCTGCGATGCCCTGGCCACACCGCTAACTCACCGAACATACCCTGATCTCTTTCAAGAGCGCTCAGCCTCTCCATTATAGCCTGCCTCATTTCAACGCTGTCCATCCGGTCATCCCCTGGAGCCCCGAGATTGGCCTGCTTCTTAGCTCCCTTAGCCAGCTGCTTGCCCTTGGAAGGGCCTTGTCCCTTCTTGGGACCCATAGCAAAGCCCTAATGCACCCAACCAAACTACTTGGGGAGGTGGCAAAACCAATTGGGGCAGCCTTCTCCCCACTAAAATCACCCAACCAAATTCCCCCAAAAAATGGGAGGGGAGGGGGTGTTGAAAGAGACTCAGAGGCCTGTGACCCTTGATTTCCTTGGTGGTCTCTCAGCCAAATACAAACCAAGGCAAGCCCTTCTTAGCTTTTGAGATCTGATGATACTGAGCGCACACAAACCCCCCTCTTTATGGCCCACCAACTCTATGCCCTAAAAAATCCCCCCAACCAAAGCCCGGGCTGAAACTGAGAGGCCTCTCTCAGGCGACCCCACCCTTCCCCTGTTACTATTCACCCCTCCTGAGGCTCACCGCCACAAACGCCAACCGCAGCATAATCCCATGACCTAGAGCAAGCTCGCTGCTTCCCCGACACCTGCCCAGCTTGGAGAAGCCACGCCCGAAATCCCGTGTCCCAGAAGAGCATCGACGCACTCTCAGCCAGGGAGCACGAACGTGCCTCCAACCTGGCTGAGAGCTTTACAAAACTGTGAAGGATGGGGCGGGGCAGAGGCTATATATATAGCCTCCACCCTCCACCCCCAGCAGCACCCGGATGGCCAGGGAAGCTCCGGAAAGCCTTGGCTCCTTCCGGGCAGCAAGCAACGTCCCTGTGGCGCGTAGCCGCTTTCGCGGCCTGGCCGGGGCAGAGCCAGATTAATAACTGAAGAGAGAGTGACTACAAGAAATCAGAGTAATTATGCCAGTAATTATAACAGCAGTTATACTAATCAGATGCACCTGAATGCTTTGCTGAGTGATCAGTTTCCCACTCATGACTTGCACAAACAATGTGAGTTGAACCAGAGGGTGCTTAAGTATGACTAACTGACACTGGTCGATACTGATAAAAAGAGACAGTCCCACACCTTGTTCAAGCTATATCTATGAAACTGGAGTTATACTTTTCAGCTGCTCAAAATTCTTTTTAGAAAAAAAGGAAATAAAAAAGTGTCCGGAATTTTAAAAGTCTTGATACAACAAACTCATGATTTTTAATGGCTCTTTTTCATCACACAAAACAAACAATAGTACATTTATGAAGCCTAGGTTGCAGACCACAATTTGTGCCCTTTTTGGTTAGCTGCTCAAAGCTATACTTCCAGGAAATTATTTTGAAATGAACTGCAATAGCCCGAAATGATAGAAATAAGTCCTTTGTAAAACCAAAACTTTATAATTGCTTCAGGTTCTTTGCTGAAGTTGGTGCTTTCTAAGTTGGTTTCATGAAAAACATAGTGTTTACTGGGAGCAATTCCAGAGAGAAGGGAAAACATATGAAAAATGACCATTTGTTTTTCCTTTTCTTCTTAGTTGCTGAGAATAGCACAAGGAGCTCTTGAATGCCCTTTCAAGATATTGAGTCCTTCCTAGAAGCAAACCCCATTCAAAAGCTATTAATTCAACTGCTTTTATGAACCAGGTAGATTGCCAAATACAGAGAGACATGGTAATGCACCACAGGTCATGTAACTTTCAGATATTAATTTATTTGACGTCTGGGCAGGCAGTAGGTATTTATTTGCAATGCTTTGTTCTCAAAGTAGAGGGGGGGAAAGAAATTTGTTTCCTCTTTGGACATTGCTGGTAGCTTTGCTGTTCATGTTCTGTGCAGAATGAAGCCATGAACTTTGCCATAAAGCAATAAACTTTTAAATGGGTTAAATAAAGCACAGAACCTATTGAGATGTTGCTTCAGACGACTAAACATTTGTCAAATGACAGCGCCAGCATGTAGGTTCAAGAGTCTATTACTGGAAATAGTTACAGGGGAAAGGATTTGTTTGTGTTTTTTAAGGCACCTGTTACAAGTACTGAGAAGAGTCCTCAAGAGTCCTTAATTTCATCATACTGTTTAGGAATTGTTTCTGAGCTAAAAGAAGAGACTAAGTGTTCAGTTGTATTTTACTCTCTAGCTGTGATCACACAACCTAAATCATTCACTTTTAACACACTTTTAATGCACTTTCCAACTGGATTTTACTGTGTGAACTGGCAAAATCAAGTTGGAAAGTGCACTGAAAGTGGATTGAAAGTGCTTTTTTAGTGTGTGCGATCAACAGCCTCTGTATTATATTGTAGATCATGCATTTGGATTAATCATCATTACGGTATATCTAACTCTGAACTGTGCTATCAAAAATCCACACAGTGGCACCAGGGGCAAATGGGGAGTATTGTTCCACAGGGAGAAATGGGAAAAAATGCATAGGGTTAGGATAAAATGCTATAAACACAGAAGCAAATCATTTTAAAAACTGTGCCACATGATACAATTGTGATATATCAAGGGCCATTTAGGAGGCTGCTTGGCAACCTGTAACCAAAATTGCTGAGGACTCCAAGGTTCAGTTAGTGTCAGGAGAGGAGAAAAAGGTAAAAGCCGGGAAACAGGAAAGGTGAAGATGGAGGGAGGAGGAACAGAAAAGGTAGAAATGGAAAAGCTGATGATGGGACAGGGAACAGAAAAAGTGGGTGTACATCTGAATGAGTGGGAACAGAAGTGCTGGGGAGAAACAGACTAAAGTAGGAAGGGAGGTAGTTGGGCAGGAGAGAATGAAAGAAGTGAAAACATTGATGTGAGTGGCAAAAGGTAAAAACAAGGAGTGAAGATACAATATTGTTCTGCCCCCTCCAGATTTTCATGGGTGCTCCCCCTTTTTTGCTATATTCTTTGCAATTCTACCAAATAGCCAGGGTAAGTGAACTCAGATGTGTATGTGTCTGGAAGTGACCTTCACAGTTTAGCTGAAAATCTGAAAGGTGTTTACAGGTGTATAATGTTATGCTTGTTGAGCTATATGTACCCAGCAGTTGACTCAAAAGTAGGGGGAAAAGTAAGGGTGATTGTCTGAGGAAGGAGGAAACATAAAAGGGGGTAGAAACTGGGGGAGAGAAAGGGAGAGGAAGATTGGGGAGCGGAATAAAGGAGGGCATTGTTTGAGAAGCACTGGGGTAAGAGAAGGGCAGATTGACATACAAGAGTGAGGGGAGAAAGGTGGGATAAGAGAGGGTTGATAGAGAAGGTGGGGGGGAGAAGAGAGGAGAAAGTCCATGGAATGTTTATGCTAGTCACCAGGCCACAAACTTCATGAACCACAAATGGGCCAAAGTTCATCATTAATCTGTGAACTGGTTTCTTCTTATCCCTACTCACTAGTCATGGTTTGATGGAATACTTGCAAAAGGCACATGTGTTGACCCACACAGTTCCTCCAATACACAAACTTTACCTTTTGGGGAGTACCTACTTCAGAGGAGGGTTCTTTAAACACATGATAGGTACTAAGGAGGACACATCTTTCTTGTCAATTACTCATTTCAGTCTTCAGGTTAGGTTTCTTAGGAATTGTACCCTCCTGAAATGCACGACAAGGGCAAGAAATATTTCAGTCAATTTCTACAATACCTTAAGTTCTTACTATGTCTAAGTGATAAAGAATGCTACCAATTTAATTAATATATTTAATATATACCTCCTTATTATACCCAACAGCAACCCAAAGTAGCTTACAACGTTCTTTATTTCTTCATTTTATTCTCACAACTACCCTGTAAGGTAGTTTATTTATTTATTTAATTGGATTTATATCCCATCCTCCCTGCTGAAGCAGACTCAGGGCGGTTCACAACATGTGGCATACAATAAAACAGTTACATAAAAAGCATTAAAACAGTTTAAGAACAATTTGGTGCTAGTTTCAGTACAGATTAGGATGACATTCCATGATCTTAAGCATCCACTAGATCTAACATCTCAGTAATAGAAGTCAACATCTCAGTTAAATGCTAACTGAAACAGTGTCATCTTACAGGCCTTGCGGAACTGGGCAAGGTCCAGCAAGGCTATGACCTTCTCAGGCAGTTGGTTGCACCAGTGAGGGGTGGCAATTGAGAAGGCTGTTTCTCGCATTATTTTCAGTCTTACTTCCCTTGGCCCAGGGATTGATAAGTTCTGTGTTTCTGATCTAAGTACCCTCTGGAGAACATGTGGGGAGAGACGGTCCCTAAGGTAAGCAGGTTCTTGGTCATATAGGGCTTTAAAGGTAAACCAGCACCTTGTAGCAGATCTACTATACCACCAGCAACCAGTGCAGCATCTGTGGCCCAGGTTGTATGTGCTCCCGCATGGAAAGCCCCAATAGCAGCCTGGCTGCCTCATTCTGCACTGGCTAGTTTCCAGATTTGGGACAAGGGCAGCCCCATATAGAGGGCATTGCAGTAGTCCAATCTTGAGGTGACTGCAGCATGCATCACAGTTGCCAAGTCACCACGCTCAAAGAAGGGAACCTGCTGCCTTAACCACCTAAGATGGTAAAAGGTAGATTTGACAGCAGCTGCTATCTGGGACTCCATTGTTAGGAAAGGCTCCAGTAGCACTCCCAAGCTTCTAACCTTGGGCACTGTTGTAAGTGGCACTCTGTCAAAAGCAGGTAAGGGGATTTCCCTGCCAGGACTGCCACAACTCAGACAAAGGACTTCATCAGATTCAGCCTTAGTCGACTCAGTCTAAGCCAACCTGCCATGGCTTGCAATGCCAGGTCCAGATTTTCTGGGACACAGTCAGACTGGCTGTCCATCAGTAGGTAGAGCTGGATGTCATCTGCATACTAATGGCAACCCAGCCCATAACACCGGCAATCTGGGCAAGGGAGTGCATGTAGATGTTAAACAACATCAGGGAAAGCACCACTCCCTGAGGCACATTGCAATTAAACCGGTGTCTCTGGGATGACTGTCCCCCAATGGCCACCCTTTGTCCCTGACCTTGAAGGAAAGAGGAAAGCCATTGTAAAGCTAACCCCTGAATCCCTGCATCGGCGAGGCAGTGGGCCAGTAGCTGATGGTCGACTGTATCAAATGCAGCCAACAGGTCTAGCATCATCAGCACTGCTGAACCACCCCAATCCAGATGTCACTGGAGATCATCTGCAAGAGCAACCAGTACTGTCTCCATCCCATGGCCTGGGCGGAAGCCGTATTGATGGGGTCTAGGATGGAAGAAAGGGTAAGTTTGACACCAGCTGGTAGTTTGCAATTCAGCCAGGTTCAATGTTAGATTTTTTCAAGAGAAGGCAGACCACTGCCTCTTTAAGAGACAATGGAAAAAGCCCTTCAGAGAGGGATCTATTTACGATATCCCGTAAAGGATGTCGTAGCTCCATCAGCCAGGATGGGCAAGGGTCCAGAGCACATGTTGTCGAGCATACAGTGGAGAGAATTCTGTCAACTTCCTCCAAGCTGAGTGTTGTCCAAAACTGAACAGGAAGACAGGCACAAAGTCTCGAGTTCACATACTGTTTCAAATGTGGCAGGGAGATCGTGATGGAGCGACGAGCTTTTATCTGTGAAAAAAGTTGCAAAAGCCTTGCAGCCAATATCCAATTCTCTAGCATTTGACCTGCCTTGTGGCAGGTTTCTAAGAGACTGACTCAGACTAAACAATTGTGCTGGGAGCAAATTTGTGGACGCAATCTTAGCAGTAAAGTAAGCTTTCTTTGTAACTTTGACTGCCATCTCATAGCACCTCATAAACTCTCTATAGGATGTTCTCGTCTCTTCATCCCAAGTATTCCACCACTGCCACTCTAGCCGTCTGAGCCTTCATTTCATCAGCCATAATTCCAATTATACCATGGTGCCAGCTTAGAATGAGGGTGCAGAAGGCACCGGGGTGCAATCTCATAGATGGCCATAGAGAGCCGGTCATACCAGGACTCCATTAGGTCATCTAATGAGTCACCAGGAGGCCATGGATCCCATAGAGCCATCTGGAACTGCATTGGGTCCATTTGACTCCATGGGTAAGCTAAAATATGCTCATTGCCTAAAGAGGTTCATGGTGGGACATCCATAGGTGCCTTCAGGACATAGTGATCCGACCATGGCACTGCTTCTGCAGTGATCTGGTCAACTAAAACTCCCGCTGCAAAGATCAGATCCAGCATGTGCCCAGCTTTGTGAGTGGGTGTTGTTACATGTTGAGAGAGTCCCAGTGTTGCCATGGATGACACTAGGTCCGCTGCCTGAGTGGAGCTCACATCATTAGCATGGACATTGAAGTCACCCAGGATCAACAGCCTTGGGTGTTCCAATACCCAGCCTGTTACAGCTTCCATCAGGGATGGTAAGGTGCTGGCTGGTATGTTAGGCAAACGGTACACCAGCCAGATAGCCAAACCCTCCCCTACATCCCATGCCAGACCATCACATTCAATGCTGTTAATCTCTGGAGACGTGAGACCCTGGAAGGAGTAAGCCTCCTATATGAATAGGGCCACCCTTCCCCCCTGCCCGCTAGTCTGTGAATGGTGAAAGACTGAGTACCCTGGGGGAGCTACTTGGGAGAGAGCTACTGTCTTCCCATTTCACACCCAGGTATCAGTCACACAGGCCAGATCCATATCCTGCTCAAGCAGGAAGTCCTGAAGGACTGAAGTCTTGTTATTTATGGACCTGGCATTGCATAACACCAATAATGGAGGTGAGCAGTTCAACCTGGCCTCACTACCTGCTACCATTGAGGTGGGATAAAGGTTGGAAGGGGGTCGAGCTCCTTCATGTCTCAACCACCTTCCCTTAAGTCTATGCCTGTTCCCACCATCATACCTTTCCCTCCCCAGGAGTACTGCGATCCCCCGGCCAGTCATCACCCTACTAGTGGTCTCTGCAACAGCCTCAGACCGATTTATAGGATGTGCAGCTCTATATTACGCTGTAGTTCTTCCCTATCTACCCTTGCCAGCTAAAAAATTGCCCACCCTAGTCTAAACTACAAAAGCCCCAAAATTGATCCCACTACCAAACTATCTAGGTCAAATGTGTATGACTGATCCAAGGTTACCCTGTAAGCTTCCTTGGCAGAGTGAGGATTTGAGCCTGGGTCTCCCAGATCCTAATCCAGCACTCTAACCACTAACCATATAGTTGCACACCTAAAATATATATTCAAAAACACTACCTAGTTTATATTGGTAACAAATGACCAATATGAGCCACATGCAGCTTAATTCAAGAGAAAATTGTGGGCACCATTCAATTTATGAACACATGATTTGTGTTGCCAACTTCTCAAAAAAGAACTCATATATTTTTGAAATAATTATTTTTCTTTCCACAAAGATTACAAAAAAGTTCTGATTTCTAGTGTGGAATTATGCATAGTTTTTTTTAAAAAAAAAAACAGATTAAGGTATTAAAAGTGTTTGAAATGACTTCCCAACTCTGCAGATTTATTGTAACACAACTCAATTCAAAAAGTTCCTAATTTATTTTAAAACCAAAATCAGTAGATGCCAATAGATGCCTAATGGGAAGAAGTGGAATAAAGCACCTCAAAACAATTTGAAATAAAGCTACAGATGCTTTGTACTTAAACCTTAGAGAGAGTTCTGAAAGATTACAATTTACCACAGAAGTAATTTGGTAAAGTGACCAAATGCCCCCATTTTTAATGGATTGGATCAGCCTCCAAGGGATTTTCACCGGAACATTAACTTGTTCCTTTTATAGCCACACTCTCAAATGGTAGCATGTTTACTGACTTTCTTAAGGAGGACACGGAAAAGCATATTTTTCTTTGACCCTCCTGTCAGTTTGTACAAGAAAATTATAGAGACTTGGGTAGCCTTTTCAAAGCAGGGAGAACTAAAGCTGAATAGCGCCACTTTTGGATTCAGTGTACTTTTGATAAAATTGTTGTCCAAAATAATATGAGTACATTTTCTTCAGGTCTAATGTACTAACCACAGTATTGGGTTTACAGCTTACGAATGGCACACGCACACACACACACACAGAGTCTTCATGTTATAAATAAAGCTTGACAACCTTTTGTTTAGAGGGTTTGGTTTCAGATGCTACCAGATTTCACAACCACATACTTTAAAATCCTTTATGTATACTTCTACTGTTAAAACTGAACTAATGAATCTTTATTTTTGCATTGCCAAAGAACCTTTCAGATTTACGCAGACCCATGATAAGATTGAGGTACACTTCTACAGCAGAAGAGATGTAGTGATTCAGGTAAAGGAGGGAACAGAAATATATGTCATAGTAAGGAAATATTGAAGGAAATATTGAAACTGACAAACAAGACACCTTACTAACTAAGTAAAAAGGAACCAAAGTATATCAACAGAAAAGGACTATGAAGACACTTAGGCCATAAGCAGTAGCAGGCCTCAGATTCAGTGGGAGCTCACAGGAGCACAGCTCCTAAACCTTTCTAAGAGTTCCACCTCCTCCTTCTGAGAGTTCCACCACTTTGTCCATTGAATAGAATTGCAGCTGCATAACAATCCCTGGATGAACTCCACCACCTATTTTTCTGCAAAACGACACCTGAGCAGTAGTAGTTGAAGTTGAACATATAATCAGAGTTCAATGGAGGCAGAGGCAGGTGGTTTAAAGGGGTAACCTTAAGCTCTTGCATGGAAACAAGTAACTGAAACAAACAAACACACACACACAAGAACAATTCAGAGGACTATGTGCTGAGGAGAACAGATGCAAGATGAGGTCCAGAAGTCAAGCTAACTATAAAAATCCTGGGAATCAGAAGAGTGAGATTGTAAGCAGCCTTGGAAAAAGGAATTCAAGATAGTTCATAGTTACATCACAGAATCAGAGGCAAATAATATGAAATGACACAGAAGGCACTTATCAACTTGTTTAGGAGAGCTGAAAGAGGAAGCTGAAAGGTGTTATGAAAATGTGAACTTTTGTCCCCCTTGGGAAATATTGATGATGATAAGAGGGAGAATTATGTCCTCTCCCTCTTTTTACCCCAATTGAAAGAAATTTATAAAAGGAAAAGACAGCATGAGCGTAGGGTTCATAGGATATGCGGATTCAATTTATGTCGTGAACACTGGACCTCTGATAGATAACAATGGAAGCTGCTTCATACCTGGAATACCTTAAGGAAGTTATTTTGATCAGAATACGTTGAACACATGAAATTGCCTTATAATGAATTAGACCATTGGTCTAATCAAAATCAGCTGTGTCTATTATGACTGGCATTGGCTTTCCAGGTCTTTCAATCACCTATATCTGATCTATAAAAGCGAAATACTGAAAGCGCAATCACAGAAGATTCCTATGAGAAGAAATAATGGAAAAAGCCTAAAGAAGCCGAAGTGGCTCCATAAACAGCTCTCTAAAGACTTGAGAAATAAAAAGACTCCTTTAGGAATTGGAAGGAGGGCCTTATAACCAAGGATGAATATAAACAAATCACCAGTGCTTGTAGAGAAAAAGTTAGGAAAGCTAAAGCTCAGTATGAGCTTAGGCTGGCCAAAGATGCTAAAAACAACAAAAAAGGGTTCTTTTCTTATGTTCAGAGTAAGAAAAAGAGCAAGGACATGGTAGGCCCACTGCAAGGGCAAGAAAGTGAAATTGTAACAGGTAATGAAGAGAGGGTGGGACTGCTCAATTCCTACGTTTCCTCAGTCTTCTCTTCTGAGGGAAACGGTGCTCAACATGGCAAAAACAGAACATATAAGGAGGGTATGAAGTTCCAACCTAGGATCAGCATAGGGGTAGTACATAAACACCTAGTTTCTTTAAATGAAACTAAGTCCTCAGGGCCAGATGAATTGCATCCAAGGCTTCTAAAAGAGCTTGCAGATGTGATTTCCGAGCTTCTGGCTATTATTTTTGAGAATTCTTGGAGAACAGGAGAGGTGCCAGAAGATTGGAGGCGGGCGAATGTTGTCCCCATCTTCAAGAAGGGGAAAAAAGAGGATCTGGGTAACTACCGACACGTCAGCTTGATGTCTATACCTGGAAAAGTTTTAGAACAAATCATCAAACATGGAACATTTAGAAAGAATGGATGTGATTACTAAGAGTCAGCATAGTTTTCTCAAGAACAAGTCATGTCAGACTAACCTGATCTCTTTTTTGAGAAAGTCACTGCCTTACGGGATCAGGGGAATGCTGTAGACATCGTTTATCTTGATTTCAGTAAGGCTTTTCATAAGGTTCCAGATACTATCTTTGTTGACAAGTTGGTAAAATGTGGTTTGGATCCTGTTACCATTAGGTGGATCTGTAACTGGTTGACAGATTGCACCCAAAGAATGCTTGTGAATGGTTCCTCATCCTCTTGGAGAGGAGTGGCAAGTGGAGTGCCTCAAGGATCTGTCCTGGGACCTGTTTTGTTCAACATCTTTATCAATTATTTGGATGGAGGGATAGAGGGAATGCTTATTAAATTTGCAGATGTTACTAAATTGGGATATTCCATACCTTCTGCATGTAAAGCAGTTGTACTACCACTGGTCCCTTGCCTTCCCCAACCCCCAAGCGGATGGGTAGTAAGAAGACAAAACATAAGAATTATTGGCTGCCATTTTAGATGCCTGCTTCAGTTTTGTTTTTATAACATCATGTTGCTGAACTGGTCCAGCCTGCAGCTGTCATGTATAGGGATTTTATTTATTTTATTTATAGTATAATTTTCTCATAGAGAGACTATGGGGGCTGCCTGGGGCAGGAAAGAGGAAATAGTGGGGGAAAGGAAAATGAGATTCTCCAAAAAGTCCTTGCAAGTGTCCCACTTGTACTACCTGTAGTACAAACATATACTTAAATTCAAATACATTTTACTTAATTATTTATTTGCTTCATTTATACGTTTCTTTTCTCCCCACTGGAATTCTCTGTTTCATATAACTAGCATTCCTGACAGAATTCTCAGGATTTCCTGCTTTTAAACTAGTAGAACTCTATAGTCTGGATGAGCCCTAAATTTCCATTTACCTTAAAATGCAGTTAGTAATTTAAGAAGGACAAAAGGATAGAGAGAGAGAAAATATTTAAAAAAATAAAGAGATCTTAACTTAAATGAACAGAAGAGACAAAGATTTTCCACAGGGCATAAACAAAAGGAGGAAAGAAAAGAAAGCCAAAGTCTTGGGATAATAGACTCTAAATAGTAAGCATGAAGCAAAGACAGCTTCTGTGGTGAGCACTCTTATTTCATAGTGAATAATTTATATTAAACAAGCATTAGGACTGCTGAGCATTCACTTCAAATTTAAACTGTTAAGTGGTGATTTTAAAAGGAAAAGTTCCCATTGAACTCTTCAGATCTCCCCCCTCTCCATTCTTTGCAGAGTGGTGTTCTTTAGCCAGGCTTGTAAGATGAAGCTGCACATACACTGGATCTGATCCTGATGTTCTTTGAGTCATCTTCAGCCTCTTCCCACATCATACTTCACTAATATCCTTATTGCTGTATGCATGTTTTTCTCCCCTTTCCCCAGTTCATTTTCATTAAAAAGGGGGTATCCCCATTGCTTTTATTACCTCATTCATTTTTCAATATTTGCCCATAGTGCATTACTTTTGTGATCTCCCCCCCCCCCGCCCCATTCCTCTTACTGTATAGATGGGGCTGGAGTCAGTCCTGGGACTTCTGCTAATGCTGCCTTGACCAGTGAAACCAAGAAAGTGAAAGAAGAGTGTGGAAGACTTATCACACACATAGATGTGGTCTATTAAATTTCTAGGGGGATTTTTTGCCATTTTTGTATCATTAAAGGTTTGACTGGCCCAATATAATCCTTAAAATGTTGAGGCAGTGCGGTCAATAGTGATAAGATGTTTTCTCCTGGGAAAACAAAACCTGGTGCATGCAAGCAATATGATGTGAACTAGGAGTAAGGCCAGTTGTGAAGAAAAATGCAGCAGACTCTAGAAGGAGGCTCTGGGTGAGTGCCCACCACTCTTGCTGTCTTCCTACCCACCCAGGTGAAGGCATTGACTCCCCCCCACCTCAAGGGGAGCTGATATCTGCCATCTAGAGAGCAACTGTGAATCTGAGCGATCTTCAGTATTTCTGAGGAAGAAATTGCATTGTACCTGTCTTGAGGTTCTATCCCTCCTCAAACCCCACCCTCTCAGGCCCCTTAAATCATCAGGAATTTTCTAACCTGAAGTTGGCAACCATGTCTTATCTTTATCTGCCCCTCTGACTTCAGCTTTCCATCTCCTTTCCCCTCCCTGCAGCTTCTACATAGGAAAAGGCAGTCTTTCTTCACAGTGAGGGTGAGTGACCAAAGCAGTTTTCATCATTCTACTTTCTCTCTGTGTGATCTGAACAACAACCCTGTTAGGCTAGAAGTCTGTGACCAGTCCAAATCACCCAGTCAGCTTCCACAGTAAGAACCTGGATGTGGAGGATCGCACTCTGAAGCCTTAACTCACAACAAGAACAAACACAACAAACACAAGCCTTTATTGGCATATATCGGATTATAAATAAGGCAAAAAAAAGAGATACAGAAATAACAAAATAACCCAGTAATATACAGCTATACATTGGACAGTCGATCCTTGATTACCATACACAGGAATTAAGCAACCATTTCAGTTATTTCAGATGACAAATTATTCAGAAGCCGGCATACCTTTGCAGCATCTGAACAACTTGTCATATTGAGCAGAATTGGGTCTAGAAACCTAAGGCATATAGTATCATATTGGGAGCAGTAAAGAAGAATATGGGACGATGAATCAACTTGTTTTAAGTTGCATGTAAAAAGTCTTAATGAGAGCAGGATTTTTTTATATCTACCATATGTAACTATTGATGGGATAGTATTCCATCTGGCAAGTCTGAACTCATATGTCCTCTTCAAACTCCACCACAGAATCTCCAGGAATTTCCCACCAAACTAGAAAGGTACCACTAAAGGCCTTTGGGTGAGTGCCCCCTACCCTTGTTGTCTTCTCACCCAAGTGAAGGCATTTACACCTCCACCTTAAGTGGAGCTGATCTCTTCCATCTGTTTGGATAGCAGTTGTAATTCTGAGTGATCTCCAGCACTCATCTGGAGATTGGCAATAGTGGTTTCCCAGGAGGAAAGACCTCTTCTTCAGAGGCCTGTAGTGATACCTTAAAAATTTCCCACCAACCTGGAAAGGTACAACTAAAGGCCTCTGGGCGAGTGCCCTCCCCAGCCTTGCTGTCTTTCATCCATCCAAGTGAAGGCATTAATTCCCGCCCCCCTCAAGGGGGGGTGATCTCTGCCATCTGAAATTTCCTAATCTGAAGTTAGCAACCCGGCAGCCTCTACATGGGAAAAGGATAATCTTTCCTCACAGTGGGAGGGAGGGGAACCAAAGCAGCTTACATCACTCTCCTCATTTCTCTCCCTCCTTTGATCTGAACAACAGCCCTGTGAGGCTTCCTTATCTCCTTCTCAGGCAACCATCCTGTGGCAAGGCTGTTGGAAGGAGGGAGTGAAAGACAGTAAAGGTGGAACAGCCATGTCCTTTGAGGTGGAGCCAGGCTCTCTGGCTATTGCAGTGGCTTTTGGAGGCTGCATGTGCTGGGAGGCTGTCTGTGGGCTTTTGATAGGATCTTTTGTGAAGTCACAGGAGCTCTGCAGCTCTTTCTGAGGTCAGTTGACAGAGAAGAACTAAGAGATGTGGCTGTCTCTTAGATAAGACTGCTTCTGGCAGTTTGTTCAACATTCCTGGGCCTGAGTAAGTGCGTCAGGGAAGTCAGTCAATGGGATACTAGAGACACTAAACAACATGTGATGGGCCAATTGTTTGTTCTGAAAATATCAGCAAAAGGTCAGCCTTGATTTGGCTATTTTGATGAGAGAATTATTACTATAGATAATTATTCACATTATTGGGAATAACTATGGTGATGTATTCTTCATTGATCCTTCTCTGGAGAGCTTCACTTTGGGTCCATTGTTCACTTTAGATGGTTCTATAAGTGTAAGCCAAAATGCCCTTAAAATGAGGTTGGGGAGTTGTCAGGTGGGCACCTGGCTTAATCAGGATCCTTTTACCTGTGTATACAGGATTCCACGTCCAGAAAAAAATGCTTAAAAATATTAGGGACTCTAATTAAGTAAAACAATTAAAATTTATTAAGAAAAATATAGGCTTCCAAACAAGATAAAATACTCATAAAATCATACATACAGTCCTAAGAAAAATAGATAGAGAGATAGGGGAACACATGGGTAGACAAACAGGGTGATATTTACCGATCGTAGTCTTCAAGGAAGGCTCCAATGGTGACGAGTGAAGAAGTGGGAGAAGGAAACTGAAACTGATCAGGAATCGGGGATGGATCTATGCAGCGGAATTGGAATACTGATAGAAGCACACCTGTGGGTAGCTAGTCCACAGATTATAAGGACTCTCTTGAGCCCTTAGGGGATGGGAGGTACGAGGGAGGAGGAAGGTGGTCAGCTGATGCATGACCTCACAAAAAGGGGAGGCTTCGCAGTGACCATGAGGGCTGGATTACTACGATAGCTAATAGGAAGTTCATTGGTGGCACCTCATTGGGTGCCCATTCCTGACCAATGGACTTGCTTGGATCCTGGATACCTGAGTGAACTTTCAGGTTGAAACGGACCAGAGTGAGGCTCCAAAATGACAGTTGGGGAAAAGAATAGAGGAGATTACTGGGTGGGGAGATACTTAGGACTATTAGACTTATCTAAAAGGGTGACAATAGAGAGTCAAATCATGGCCTAGGTAACACCCAGTCTATACAAAGGAACTTGGCTTTGGCTGAAGATGGTCTTCCTCTTCTTCTGTCTTCTCCTTGGTATCAGTCTTTGTCTTGGGTTCCGTTAGACAAAGACAGTGGCAGTTGGACGATTAGCCACTCCTGGGGTGGGTAGGTTGCTTGCAGGCACAGGTGACATCTGGTGTGTACGTGAGCCATCCACTTCGCTGGAATGGAGTCAGGCCTGGTAGGAAGATGGCTGTGTGTGGTGTTAGCCCTCCACGGTGGATTCCGTGGTCAGTGCTTCAAACTCGTTTGCCTGGATAGCTCCTGGTGGTGCAGTTTTCTCTGCTCCATGGCTGGGATGGACGTCATACGGAACGACGAGAAGCCACCCGTTCTCCTGGTGGGCACTCTTGTACCGGTCTTGAGTGCCTTAGTAGCATCATGGCTGCTTATACTGCATAAGTCCCCTTTGACCCTGGATAGGTTTGCTCACACTCTCTGGCCAGACATGTGCGAGTCACTTCTCCAGGTGCTCTGGCAACCAAGCTGGTGATTACGATGTTCTGTAAAGGGTTTTTTCCTCACATAAGTCAACATTGCTATTGGTTCTTGCTGAATTAGCCTTACATCCTTTGTTATGCTGCATGTCTTCCCCAACAGAAAGATATTTATGGTCTTCCATGTACATATATTTCCATGTACAAGCAATTCTTAAAAACATTGACTAAAATCATGCATGCCTGAAAAACACATCAATAAGCCTGGAACTGGGATGAAAGAAAAAATGATAACACATCATTGTTCTTTTGCATTCAGGTAAATGGCTAGGCTATTATTATTTCCCTTTTAAGGAAAAAAATCAGTCACTATTGTTACCTGTATACCTGTATACATTTTTGTAAAGATGTAATGGTGTATTTTTTTTTCTGATGTGCGATTTAATTAAGTACAAATCATATCTAGCAGCGGGGGGGGGGGGTTGGTGGAAAAGCAAATCTGAATTTTTTGTTTGGTCAAAAGGTAGTTATTTGCTCCTTTTGTATGTATTTCCTCATCTCTCTCGGCTTGACTTCGCGAACGAAGATTTAAGAAAGGTGCAGTAGTCCACATCTGCTGCAGGCTCGCCGGTGGCTGACAAGACCAATGCGGGACAGGCAGGTCCGGCCACAGTGGCTGCAGGGAAAAGTCTGATTCGGGGCTGGTGCTGTAGCAGTACGATTCTTCCTCAATCTCCTTTTGTCCTCAAGACCAGCTGTGCGTGCGTTCTCAAAGGAAGAGACAGCCTGGTGGATGGTGTGCCTCCATGCTTTGCTATCTGAGGCTAGGTCAGACCACTGGTGATGGTTAATGCAACAGGTACCAAGGGATTTCTTCAAGGAGTCCTTGTACCTCTTCTTTGGTGCCCCTCTATTTTGATGGCCAGTGGAAAGTTCACCATACAGGGCAATCTTGGGAAGGCAGTGGTTTTCCATCCTAGAGATATGCCCTGCCCAGCACAGCTGCGTCTTCAACAGCAATGCCTCGATGCTTGTAGCCTCTGCCCGCTTGAGGACTTCAGTGTTGGTCACAAAGTTGCTCCAGTGGATGTTGAGGATGGTGCGAATGCAGCGATGATGAAAGCGCTCAAGGAGTCGCAGATGATGATGGTATAAAACCCACGATTCGGAGCCGTAGATGAGGGTTGTCATCACAACCGCTTTGTAAACATTGATCTTTGTGCCTTTTTTCAGATGCTTGTTGCTCCACACCCTTTTATGCAGTCGGCCAAATGCACGGTTTGCCTTTGCCAGAGTATTGTCAATCTCCTTGTCGATCTTGGCGTCTGAGGAGATGATGCACCCCAGGTAGCTGAACTGCTGGACTGTCTTCAAAACTGATTCACCCACAGTGATGCAAGGAGGGTGATAATCTTCCTGGGGTGCAGACTGGTGGAGAACTTCTGTCTTCTTCAGACTAACTTCTAGGCTGAATAGCTTGGCAGCCTCTGCAAAGCAGGACGTCATATGCTGCAGAGCTGATACCGAGTGGGAGACAAGTGGAGCAGCATCAGCAAACAGTAGCTCTCGGATAAGATTTTCCATTGTCTTGGAGTGGGCCTTTAGTCGCCTCAGGTTGAACAGGCTGCCATCGGTGCGATAGCGGATGTAGACACCATCGCCGTCCTCTAAATCTACTGCGGCTCTTTGAAGCATAATGCTAAAGAAGATTGTAAAGAGAGTTGGCACAAGAACACAGCCTTGCTTTACACCTGTGCCTATTGGGAAGGGCTCCGAGAGATCGTTGCAGTGTCTAACTTGGCCTCACTGGTCTTCATGTAGCTGGATGACCATACTGAGGAACCTTGGGGGACATCCGAAATGTTCCAAGAATTTCACAGGCCGTTCCTGCTAACGGTATCAAAGGCTTTGGTAAGGTCGACAAAAGTCACATATAGACCCTTGTTCTGTTCCCTGCATTTCTCTTGGAGCTGCCTGAGAACAAATACCATGTCGGTGGTGCTCCTGTTAGCTCTGAAGCCACACTGGCTCTCTGGGAGAAGTTCTTCTGCAATGGTGGGCACCAGTCTGTTCAGGAGTATTCTAGCAAGGATTTTGCCTGCGATGGAGAGCAGGGTTATCCCCCAGTAGTTGGAGCACTCTGACTTTTCCCCTTTGTTCCTATGTAGAGTAATGATGATTGCATTGCAAAAGTCCTGTGGTAGTTTGCCTTGTTCCCAGCAGGTGACAAGTACTTTGTGAAGTGTGCTATGTAGTACTATGCCCCCATGCTTCCAGATCTCTGGTGGGGTTCCATCAACTCCCGCTGCCTTGCCACTTTTCAGTTGCTTGATGGCTTTAACAGTCTCTTAGTGGCTTCTTAAATATATATTTTGACTAAATGGAATTGATTAAAATAGTCTAATAGTGAAATGTACACTTGAAGCCACTTAGAATGTTCCTTTTATCTGTAAAACACAGCTTCCCTATAGTATCCTGTTGTGCCAGTTAAGGGAAATTGTGATACCATTTTGCTAGCGAAAGATTATATGTAAAGGAGTAGGGAAATGCCCCACTTCAGATGCTTGACCTTCAGAAAAGGCTATGTTTAAGAAGGAGTGGAGTGAGTCCAAACTTTAAGAATGTCTGTGCCTATCACCAATGCAAATGATATCACATGTAAGATGCATTTTCTTGCATACAGTTATATGCAAGATGTTCATTATGTTGTATGCTAACTTGCTGCTTACCCTCTAGCTATATGTATGGACTGGTAACTTCCATTTCAATGTATCTGGAGCAGTGTGTACAACATGAAAGCTCATATCACCTTCCACCTAACAATAAACTAATATATGCAAGAAATACATTTTCTACTACTGCAAAAATACACAATAGGCACATAAACACCAAATTATATAAGAAACTTACCGACCAATGAACATACCTAAATAAAACTTGTATTGTATTTGTATTTGATTGTATTGTATTTGTAGTTGACTTGTATTGTATTTGTAGTTGATTGTATTTGTTCGTTCTTTATTCTTTCTTTTCTTTGTATGTCCATCTTTTCTTAATAAAAATTTCATATATTTGAATGCCTAAATAAAACTTAATTGATCTTAAAGTTACCACTGGCTTCAAACTTTGTTCTACCACTTCAGACCAACACAGTTACCCACCTGAATCTACTTTGCATACAAATATGTATCTGATGTAGTGTGCATGCACACAAAAGCTTATACCCAGAATTAAACTTGTTGGTCTTAAAGGTGTTAAAGGTAGATTCAAACTTTGTTCTAGTGCTTCAGATCAATATGTATACTATTCATGCAATCATCTTACAATCCATTATGAAGGCCAGGATTTCCCCCCTGTGTACTCTGCACTGACTATATGAGCATATCTGCCCAAAGTTCCCCAGGTGTTACAAATACAGTCAATTTTCAGTATTTCACATGCTTTCACTTTATGGAGTTATTTCAGAGGTGGAAATTAGGATGTGTTTCCTAAGTAAGAGAAGCTTTTGCTAGAGAAAATATGCTAAGAATATTCACAAAGAACAGTGAAGAGTCTAATTTGTATCTCACAACTCAAGGGAAAATGTTTTCGAAAAGACAGAGTAGAATTTGTATATTGCCTCCTGCTTGCTATCTGATTCCTCTTGGATGGCAATGTGTTCTTTGCTATCCAAACTAATTGCAGCCATGTTACTAGAAAAACAAAAACATTAGTTACAGTAAATTTACATCCTATCATCTAATCAGAGACAGTTACATGAAGGAGCCTGAAATAAAGTGGAATGTGTCCCCCCCCACCCCCGCTACACTGCAGATAAGTTTGGAAGGAGGGTGGGAAACTACTGGTTAAAGGCATTTTGACCGGAGAAACAAATCAAGCAACAAGGCAACTGGCTAATTAGTTCATGTAAGTAATGAAAATTGAGCTAACGTTAAATTAAATCTGGTTAGATTTTTAGAGCACCCTTGAGACAATGAAGAACAAAACATTCCTTAGCATATATTATTGTAAAGCTAATATCTAGTTGTTTTGCTGCAGAAGTGTCAGTATAAAGTTATCTGTTCCAAGTCACCAAAGTCAGACACTTTTAAAATCTTTGGGTTTAGATACTAGAAATTCCTATCAGAAAGGTAGCCTCTTAGGAAGAGTTATGAAGTTTTTTAGACTGAAGTTTAATATAAGGTGAGTTTCTTCCATCTCCCAGTATTTTCCCATGATACATAAGAATAATGGCCAGTTGTGACATTCTCCAACCTTAGCACACAAATCTCTAGTTATTTTACTTATTTATGTATTTATTGACTAAATGTTGCCCTGTCTGCTTACAAAAGCACTCAAGGAAGTTTACAACAGATTGAAGCAAGCACTAATAACAACCAACAGTAGCAGATTATAACTATTAGACTACAACTCCATATAAAATCAAAAACAGATGTGGTAAAATAAAACTAAAAACCATCAGTGTACCAATAAAATAACACCCCATCATGTAGTAAATATAATACAGCACAAAGAACAGAACAGGAGGCTAATTAGGCTTTGTGAGGCTGGGTATTTAAAGCCTGGGGTCATAGCAAAAAATGACCTTTATTGTATGCCCACTGATCTTATCTCACTCAAGAAAGAACCATGGAGAAGAGATGCATTAGGTGATCTTGGGTTACCAGAATTTCTCAGGCATGGCATCTATGGCCTAACTACTGCATGTTTCAGTGATGTATGATCCAACTTTACAAGTAGGACTGTCACTGAAGTCTATGACAGTTCATGTATCCTGCAGTAAATGGGTCTGAACTCTTGTTAAACCCATGTTATGTGTCTGGTGTCTTCATTTAAGAGCTGGAAGCAATGAGAGAATCTTCAGGGTGTGAGAGATTTGAAAACCTTGATTAATTGTGCTAATACATAATGGAAGAAATTGAAATGTTACTCTGCAGTTTTGGTTTGGGATTATTTTCTTGATTCCTGCTCCCTTGGATAACAAAACAAGATTGCTCTCTAAACTCTCAGTACAAGAATGGTCATTTGCCACAGGGTGTTCTAATTCAAGTTAATTTTAATACAAGTTTAAGTCCTTCTCTTTTGTCTCTGTTAGGAATCATTATTTGCTGATGGGACAGTTAGTAGACATACAAAGATGTAGTCCAAGATAAATAGCTTTTGACCAGATTCAAACTAACTGTGGTGAGAAATTGTATACTCCTCAGAACTGATATTTCAACAGGGGGTGGTGAAAGACTATATTGAAGAGGGTGTCTGGAGGCAGTGCTCCCATCCCTATCCTTACCTGTGGAGGGAGAGACCATGCAGCCCCTGAAGAAGGAGAAGGATGACAAGATTCCAAGGAGAAGGGAGGGACCAAAAATGTCCCAAGGCTAGATGCTGCCACACTGATGATGCATTCCCTGTCCAGGGTGACACAGAGTCTAGTACATCAGGGTGCCCTCAGTCCATAGCAGTCTCTCTACCTCGGTCTCTCTACCTCATGCATAATTGTATAAACTTCTGCCATGTTCCCTCTTAAATGCCTCTTTTATAAACTGAAAAGTCCCAGACTCTTCAGCCTTTTTTCACAAGAAATGTTCCTGAACCCCCTAATCATCTTGGTTGCCCTATTCTGTACTTTTCTCAGCTCCTTTTGAGATGCAGTGACCAGATCTGTACACAGTATTCCAGATTAGACCACACCATCAATCTACATAGGAGCGTTATAATATTGGCCAGTTTATTTTCAATCCCTTTTCTAATAATCCCTAATATAGAGTTTGCTTTAAAAAAATACACATACATACACATCAGCAGGAAGGATAGTCATTAAGATAATGCCAAATGAGCAAAAAAAGTCATCACCAGCTAATGGAAGATGGTTGAAGGAGACAGATGAATTTCCCTGGAGAAGGAATTTCAAAGTTTGGTGCCATAGCACAGAATGCCTTTTCTTGGGTTGCCGCTCATGAAGCCTGAGATGATGGTGGAGGGGGGCACCCAGATTAGGGTCATCAGTACTTTTTTTTAGTAGGAACTCATTTGCATATTAGGCCACACCCCCTTGATGTAGCCAATTGTCCTAGAGCTTACAGTGGGCCCTGTACTAAGTGTCCTCTAAGCTCTTGGAGGATTGGCTACATTAGGGGGGTGTGGCCTATTATACAAAGGAGTTCCTACAACAAAAAAGCCCTGAGGGTCGTAATTATTATACAACTCAACTAGTGATGCATTTTAATTTTTCTACTTCACTTTTTAAATCAGAAAGTCCTAATTTCACTTAAATTTCTCTCTTGTGTGAATAAAATCCATTTTAGCTTATTCTTCATTTTTATTAAATTATCTTATAAAATATATGCATTTTCATTATTTGCATAAATAAACCAATGATATATTGTAAATTATGTACAGTGTCTATATAAATACATATATATTGCATATAGAAATCATACAACATGTATATGAGGAGTCTTGTTTGGTATTTATTCTCAGAGGTGTTTTCTTAAACAGAGAAGTGAAATCTATATAACTTCTCCAAAAAGGCCTTCAATTATCAATTGGGCTAGATGTTGGGTAAAACTGGGCCACTTTGTTAACATAACTAAACTCAACTAGAATGGCAAGGGCTATGGAATAACAGGACAAGCCCTGGGTCAGTCCATGACTCCTCCTTGTCCTGGAACGGGCACTCAAATGGTGCCAAGCCATAGGTGCTCACCTGATAAATTCTGTAGTCCATTCCTTCTCCTGCCTGGTGACCGAACAAACTCAACTAACATCCCATTACTCCTGAACTACTATCAAGCAGTACAAGACAGTCAAAAAACACTTCCACTTAGGCCAATCGTGTGAGAGTGAAAAAAATCTTACCTGGCCCCTAATAAGGCGACCGGTCGAATCCTGTACTACTGCAGGGTGGGAAAGTGGGCCGAAAGCCACAATGAACTGCACAGTTTAGGGTGGGGCTGGGGCTCTTATAGCCCTAGCACCCACCTACAGGCAGTTCCCCAGATGCCCAGGAAAGGACTCCAGAAGTGGTTATGTTAATGTCAATAGAAATGGGATATGTATTGGATTTCCTCAAATGTGATTGATAGATGGCAGATAATACTGATGATAATGGAAATAAACAGAGATTATAGACAGATGATAGATAATGCTGATGATGGTGACTTTGTGTGTGTGTCTGTGTGTGTGTGAGAGAGAGAGTTTGGAGTAAGGAAGCATTTAGAGTTTTCATTTCATCTGTAATGTTTGAACAGCTATTTGTAAACTGCCTTGAGTTAAGAGGGCAAGTGGGGTATAAATGTTTTCATAATAAATGAATACATTATAGATTTCTGTTGTTATCAACACTGAGACACATTCCCAAATGATGAAGTGTGCCTGTCAAGCATCAATATTTCCCAATAATCAGTCTTTAGTTGTTGAATCAAAAGTTGCTTTATTTAAGAAACTCAGAAGCTTTGCCAAGGACACATGCCTTGGAAGAAATGATATACACAGTGTTACACAGTTGCTATATAGGATAACTTCAAAGGGTATCATACAGATGCAGCTTGAGTCATGGGTTCAAAGGTTACTACATACTATCTCTTTTATTGCTAAGGAATTTAGGCTATTAAAAACATCTCCCTTTCTCACACTTTTCTCTGCTCAGATAAGACTGTGTGAACCTGGGGGAGAGCCAGCATGAGAGTGGTAATAGCCAGGCTGTAGCATAAACATTCTTGGACCAGATGGATTTATTACTTGCCCAAAGGTTGTAAAGGAAGGGGGAGCAGCAAAGGATGGGTGACGTGCTTCTTGTCGAAGAAACCATTATGTTACAGAAATATACCTGCTTGACAGAGCCATGCTTTAACTGCCTACATGGGATCTGAAGGAACAAGAAACTGGTGTTGTCAAACTATTTAGCTATTTTTTCCATTTCCAAACACAAGATAGTTTTCACTCTGGCTCATCTCAACGTTCTTCCATTTGCTTTATTAGAGGAGAGATACCATGGTGTGCTGCTTCATGAGTATATAGGCTGTTGTGCTACCTTGGAAACTGAAATGGTTGGACATATGCTGCTCCATTGCCCCTTCTATACTGATGTTAGATATAGATGTTAGATATTGATGATATTGGATTTATATCCCGCCCTCCACTCCAAAGAGTCTCAGAGCGACTCGCAATCTCCTTTACCTTCCTCCCCCACAACAGACACCCTGTGAAGTGGGTGGGGCTGGAGAAGGCTCTCACAGCAGCTGCCCTTTCAAGGACAACTTCTGCCAGAGCTATGGCTGACCCAAGGCCATGCTAGCAGGTGCAAGTGGAGGAGTGGGGAATCAAACCCGGTTCTCCCAGATAAGAGTCCGCACACTTAACCACTACACCAAACTGGCTCTCATATATATACTGTCTATGTTGTTGTTCAGTCACACAGTTGAGTCCAACTCTTTGCGACTCCATGGACAAAGTCATGCCAGACCCTCCTATCTTCCACCATCCTCCGAAGTCTGCTCAAATTCGTGTTTGTTACATCAGTAACGCTGTCCAGCCATCTCATCTTTTGCTGTCCCCTTTTTATATTTCTTATAACTATTCTGCTAATGTATTTTTTATTCTGCTGGTCAATGGTGGTAATAATTCAATTGATTGATCTGAAGATACAGAAGATTGTACATCTTTTCAAAGATAGCTTTTCTAATAAATATGAGCATTCATAGTTTTCCTTGTTGTATAAGTTTCAGTTGCAGTATCTAAAGAGATATTTAGATGGGACCAAGCACAGTGATACCTTTGTATCTAGTGAACATGAGAGTACTGGTAGGTAATATATATATATATATTGGAGGGGGGGAGGTTGCCCTATTTTCACTGATTGATAACCTTAAACTAAGAGGAATTGGCTTTTGTCTTTTGGCTAAAAGTCATTAGTTCACTGGACTGCTGTACAAAATGGCCATATACTAGAGATTGATCCATCATGTTGCTGGGGGATCTAGTGAGGTAGATTTTAAGACCTCCTTACACATTTAAGCAAGCCTTTCATTAGCAAAGCTGATCTGTCTTCCTCTGTCCATAAAACAGTGTAGGAATAACTGCTCACTTCAAGGCTTTTCTGGCTTCCCAAACTGGCAGCAAGATTTTCTTCTTTTTTAGCTCTTCCATACTGCTAGTCTCAAAGAGGGCTTCTTTCCTCTTTTTAAAAAAGCCCCAATCCTAGTTAGGTTGTGCCTACCCTAAAGATAGGCAGGTTTACTGTGGATTAGATGAATCAATTTAATAGGTAAGTCATCACACTGAAGCATCTCTGGATGGGAGAGACAATAAAACCCGACACTGTGGGATGATCAGCCCTGTTACCGGAAATGCTTAGGTCTCCTCTTTTAGATGGGGAAATTAGCAAGAGGGAGATTTAGGTAGAGCGAATTAGGAGCTGAGATCTTCACCAATGATATGAAGGTCTGGTTTCATAAAGAAAAACTCCAGATTGAATATATTTTATAATGTTTTACTAGAATATATGTAAAAAGGTACATTCGCACTCACAAGCAATGAAATACATACAGAGCAAGGTCTAGGAAATACAGAAGTGATCAATAGGGATTTTTAGGAATTGTTGGAAAGGGTAATACTACCTGGTCCAGAAGTGCAGATGTCCGTTCAGCAAGAAAATGAAGGGCATGTATGACTAGCGTGACACACCCAATAGACCCAATTACAAAGAGTAATGGGAGATACGGACTGTATAATGGTGCCCTACAGAATGCACAGTGTAAGGTGATTTTTACCCAGTTTATATAGGGTTTTGAGGAGTGGAAACCTTCCTGTAAACACGGAGATAACCATTGATAGGCTTATCCTGGACACATGTATGTATCACCAGGTTAAAACAATGGGTGTTGCTTACACAGTATTTGCCATATGGATGGGCCATGATGAATTTAATGTTATAATCCATTTTAATTTCGACACTATGGAATGGAGTCAGGGTAAGAGACAAATAATTTGTGCAACGTGGCAAACATTAGCATAGAGATAAATAGGAAGAGCTGAGTTGAAGCAAGGAGTTTGCAAGATGTGCCATTAATCAGTAGCAAAGTATTAGGTCCTGAGTCATACTTTACCTGTGAACCCCTATTGTTCTAATGCCTTCTATTGGAAGGGGGGCAAGGTCATACCAGGAGGATGTCTATGTGGCAATCAGAACAGGCTAGCACTTATGTCACACTCTGTTTTGCAAGGAGTATTTTCCTTTGGCGTGTTTCTGACAATAATCCATTTTGTTTTCAGACTCAGGGGACCCCACTACTCCTGTGGGGTGCTCCTATAGAGACAGGCAGTGTCTCCTGGCCACAGCCCAAAACTTTTAATTTTGGGGCACTGTTATTTAAGCTTGCTGAGTTGTATAAGGGGAATGGTTTTGATAAACAGAATCTCCCCATTCAGTCAGATGTGCAGGAACAATGTGGGCAGCTTTTTTTTGTAGCAGCAAGCTTTGAACCATGGTTGTTCTGACTAAACATTGGTAAACCTACTGGTAGCCTCTTAGGAAACTCATATTAATATTTTTTTTAATGTAAAACAAAAATACTCTGCCATTCTTCATGGTTCAAGCTTCAATTAAAAGGTTAATCAATTAAAGTTTGGCTGTTTAATAGTTTAGTAAACTTTAGTTTAACCCAAATTATTTGGTTTCTTCTCGTGGAGTGTGGGAACAATGACCATTTTAAAATTAAATAATCAGTGCAGTGTCTTGGTCCTTGAGCTCAAATAATGAAAACTATATAAGAACAGATCAGGGCATTTCTGATATTCATATTGGTGATCATTGGTTAATTCTTAAAGCACATGACTAAGTCCACTTGACAGGGAAAAATGTTAAGCAAATATATCAAAATATTGACATTTTAGCAAGACCTCAATGAGTGCATTCAAATGAACCTCAGATTTGTATTAGCTAGTATAAAAAATGAAGCGAAAAGTAAAGGGAATTGGCCAAGTTGTGTGAGCCATCAAGAACTAGATCAGTCCCTACTTACCATGTTTTGGTGCACCTCCTAACATGCACACACTTTGAAAAGGGAAGGCACCAGGCTACTGGGTGAGTAGGATAATATAAGCAGGAGTCATTTAATAGAAAAAGAGGTGCTGGAGCTCATTTGCACAATTCATTTACTTAACTCATTTGCATATGCCACCCCTGACATCATTGGAAGGTGTACTAAATTATATCAGCTCAGCATCTACCTTAAAATGCTTCTTGAATTATAATTGTCATAATAAAACTTTACTTCCATCATGCTTTTAAAATTACTTTCTCTTATGGGGCCACAGTGGCATGATGAAAATAATTTTCCATCTGTTTGCTTTATCTGTTCTGGTTATTTTCTCATTTTTTGTGAGGATAAATATTTAGAAAGTCTGTCAAATCTTAGAGTTTAGCAAAATTCTCACCAGGGGGAGGGGAGTTGAACAATGGAGCCCAGAAGCAAGTATTGGGGGGGGGGGGGGAGAGAGAGAGAGAGAGAGAGAGAAAGACCACAATAAAATTTAGAGCTTCCAGATCTCCACTCCTGTGAGCTCCTGCCCAAAATTAGACCTGAGCATTAGTTTACCCAGCAACTGGGAAGGCACTTGGGGATGGCTATTTGAAGCTAGCACTCTCTCACCTTTCTGCCTTTTTGCTGGAAGAACTGGACCACCTTCCCTCCTTTTAAAGTCAGTATGAGATTAATTGATTGCTTCTGAGCCAAGCAGCATTTTTTTTTATCAGTCTCCAATTTTGGCGGGGGGGTCAGTCCTCCCCCCTTTGCATCATAATATATGATTAGGAGGGAATTAGAATTAAATAGGTCTGGTCAGTAAGACCCAGATTAAGGTGGCATGTTTAGCATGGGGTTATGGTTATATTAACTAGATTGCCAGGCATCTTGAAGATAGTGTAAGATAACCAAACCAGATCTTCTAGACTGTCTAATCCAAATGCCCAGAGAAGGAACTCTCTCAATGTTCCATTAGGGTGGACAGGTCTTACCTTCACTGGAGCAGGAGACTTTGGTGGGTGTTTTATTTAACCCACAGACGAAACTGATGCCCATGTCTTCCTTTTTTGATTGGGGAAGAAATTATCAGTTTTATCAGTTCATTGCAGTCGTTCCATGTCCCCCCCCCCCCAATCAAATTGCAGCTGATTTATGGGTACCCCCATAGGGTTTTCAAGGTAAGACACATTCAGAGGTGGTTTGTCATTGCCTGCTTCTATATAGCACCCCTGCTATTTCTTGGTGGTCTCCCATTCAAATACTAACCAAGCCAACCCCATTTAGCTTCCAAGATCTGACAAGATTGGGCTAGCCTGGGGTATCCAACTCAAGGTGTGGCTGTTCATAAGAAAAACATATTCTAGGTAAATTTTACAGCCAGGATTGTAATAGGAAACCACTGTGGTCAACATGTAAAAACAGTACTTTATCAATTTGTTCTTCCTGGGCTGACTGCAAAGATCTTTAAAGCCATAAATGGCCTGGGTCCAAAGTATTTTAATAATTACTTCAACCTGTATGTATTTGAAGAAGAGCTGAGTTATGTTGCTTTACTCTGTTACATATGAACATACGAAGCTGCCTTATACTGAATCAGACCTTTGGTCCATCAAAGTCAGTATTGTCTTCTCAGACTGGCAGCGGCTCTCCAGGGTCTCAAGCTAAAGTTTTTCACACCTATTTGCCTGGACCCTTTTTTGGAGATGCCAGGGATTGAACCTGGGACCTTCTGCTTCCCAAGCAGATGCTCTACCACTAAGCCACTGTTCCTACCTCCTGTTGATCTTCATTTATTAGAAGTGAGGCTGGTGGGATGTTGTGATGGGGCATTTTCACCTGTTATTCCCACATTACTTGTGGGAATAATCCTGACTTGTTTTGAACCTTCTGCAAAACTTGGTTATGATATTTTTATAATAAACTTTCCCATGCTGTGAACTGCTTTGAGTCCTCTTAGGAGTAGAAAGGCAGAATTTAAAAAATCTCATAAATTAATCAAAGAAGAACTTGGGACTGATTGGTCAGAGATTTGCCGCTTCTAACAGAGTTGGTTCTTGCATTTGGTTGTCCAAATTAGCTCTAATGGCTGCTTTCCAGCAATTACATTTGACAGGTATTTTACTAAACATCTATGAAAAAAATGAGTAGCAGTTAAAACTGTATAGATTAAAAAAATAAGTGAAAAATAGAGATTACATTTACATTATCCTTTTTTGTGATTAAAGGTTTTGTGGGAATTTTAAAAAGAAACTCAGCTCTGCGATACAAAAGTTATGCTAAGTGATCCACTTAATTACAAAATAAAGTCAAAGGAGACGCTATTAAAATAACGCGATAATGTGCTTAGTGTACCAGGAAAGCAATTAACCCTTTACTTAAATATGTGATAAACTAGAAAGAATTTCAGTCAGGTGGGTTACTTTCATTGCATAGTTATATGAAAATAAATGAAAAGCTGTTGTTCAGTGGTTTGTGTTTTTTTGTAGGGGTTTTTTAATGGGGGGTAATAATGTAAAATAGAAAAAGGGATAAGGCTGTTTTGATTATTATATTCAAACATTGGGAAAGTTGAGGGTTGCCATTTCTTTTTCAGGAATTGTTAAACTAATTCTTATGTACTACTGTTAGCACTTATAGCACTGTGCACACCTCACAGTACTTGAAATAAAAAGGTTTGCTTTAAGGAAACAATTTTGAGTTCATGTGCTCTGTTGGCTACAGATGTCCTTAATATGGATGAAAATCCCACCACACTCCGAAAGCTCCCTATCACATGAGAGCAATTAACCTACTAGGAAGATTTTGTTTCCATTTATATTAAAGACCTTTGTGACTAATGAAGACAGAACCTTGTAGGCCAATTGCCCCATATTACAGACACTTTTGACTAACTGAGCATATGAGCACCTTCAAAATGGTTTCTTTAAAAGTAGGACAGCTTCCCAAATTCTCCAGGTTTTCTTTCCTGAATTTCTTGTTTTGCATTACCTTGTCCCATATCCAAAGCAGACCCAATATATTAGAAATGCTCCATTGTGCCATCCTTTCATTTCTGTCTTTGGTGGGGAATACTGCATGTGTTCAGCTTGCCACGGTTTTATTTCATGTCATTTTATTCCTTGTGCAGTCTTACCATCCTCAACATCCACTGGAGTGACTTTGTGACCAACACTGAAGTCCTCAAGCGGGCAGAGGTTACCAGCATCGAGGCACTGCTGTTGAAGACGCAGCTGCGCTGGGCAGGGCATATTTCTAGGATGGAAAACCACCGCCTTCCCAAGATTGCCCTGTATGGCGAACTCTCCACCGGCCATCGAAATAGAGGGGCACCAAAGAAGAGGTACAAGGACTCCTTGAAGAAATCCCTTAGCACCTGTCACATCAACCATCACCAGTGGTCTGACCTAGCCTCAGATCGCAAAGCATGGAGGCACACCATCCACCAGGCTGTCTCTTCCTTTGAGAACGCACGCATAGCTGGTCTTGAGGACAAAAGGAGATTGAGGAAGAATCGCACTGCTACAGCACCAACCCCAAATCAGACTTTTCCCTGCAGCCACTGTGGCCGGACCTGCCTGTCCCGCATTGGTCTTGTCAGCCACCAGCGAGCCTGCAGCAAACGTGGACTATTGCACCCTTCTTAAATCTTCGTTCGCGAAGCCAAGCCGAGAGAGAGTCTTACCATGCATCTGTATAAACACTGCATACACACACACACACACACACACACACACACACACATTATAGTTTTGTAGATATGTGATGTCATCCAAATTCTCAGAAATGTAGCTGATATCAAATACTTCAGATCAAAGATCATGACTTACTAAATATTGAATTAGTTGCGTTCATGCATTTCTTCCTCTTGCCCCAGCACCCCAAATGAAGACACAAGACCAAAGCATGGGTCATTTTGTAGCAAAATAGGTGGTGGAGTTCATCCAGGAATTGTTATGCAACTGCACCTAGTATTCAATGGCAAGGTGGGAAAGAGGAGGTGGAATCCTCAGAAAGGTTCAGGAGCTGTGCTCTTGTGAGCTCCTGCTGAAAATAAAAATGTAGCTGTTACAAGCTACCAGTTTAAAGAAATTCACATTTCCCCTGTCCCTACAGATCACAAAATTCCAGCTTGATATGATGGTGCTTTTGTTGTTGTTCTTATTTTGTTAGAGAATAAAAGAATTGAGAGCAGCACCAATTAGTATAGAAGTTAAAGAGGAGAAGACCTCTAAAGATGCTAGAAAACAGATCACTGTTAAGAAATGTTGTAGCATTTGAGACCACAGTCTTCTTTAGAGACACAGGGTACAATGTGCAATTCTGTAATAATTTTAAGAATATTTTTTTTTCTTTTCTAAATGCAGCCATTATGGTTGCTACTTCAAGGACAAGAACATTCAGGGGCTGCGGTCAGACGTCCAAAAAACCCCGCTACGGGCATGAGTTGAGGCCGCAAGCATGTCGGATTTTACCCGGACGTTCACACATCCGCATCTGTGAAGCGTGCTTAGCCCGTGCCCGTCCCACGCTGATGCGCCTTGCTCGCGGATTAATTTGCTACCGCTTTTAATCCGGAACAAGACGCTTCCTGAGCGCTTCCTGAGCGCTCTGGGGTGCGGTCAGACGTCCAAAAAACCCCGCTACTGGCATGAGTTGAGGCCGCAAGCATGTCGGATTTTACCCGGACGTTCACACGTCCGCATCTGTGAAGTGTGCTTAGCCCGTGCCCGCCCCACGCTGATGCGCCTTGCTCGAGGATTAATTTGCTACCGCTTTTAATCCGGAACAAGACGCTTCCTGAGCGCTTCCTGAGCGCTCTGGAGCATCTGAACGGGCAATCGTTGCTGAGTCGCAACAGCGCTTCCCGCTTCCAGCTTCCCACCACAAACAAAATGCATATCACTGCGCCATCGAAGGAAGGAACTCGAAAAAATTGCTTATTAGCGTGCGTGCCCGGCCTTTTTTTTTTTAATATTTTAGTTTATTGCGTAATAGCGATATATCGAAATCTCGATATGTGAGTATCGAGATTTCCAGTATGTGAGGCGATCTTTTCTGAAAAGTAGTGCAAACGGAGAAACACATCTGCAACACATCTGTGTGAATCGGCACATTTAAAAGCGATGCGTGCATCGCAATCCTCAGCAACGAGGGGACATGGCTGCTGCACGAGGTCTTTTGTGGAGGAGGCATGAGACGCTGGATCTGCTTGCCATCTGGGGCGAGCGAAGGATCCAGATAGCCTTAAGGCAGTCTCACAGAAACATCGATCTGTACGAGGAGATTGCTTCCGAGATGCGTTCCTGCGGTCACAATAGGACCGCGCAGGAGTGCCGTAACAAGACGAAATCCCTTCGTCTTGAATACAAGAAGGTGGTCGGGCTCAATGCTAAGTCAGGGCAAGATAGGAAGACCTGCCCGTTTTATGAAGAGATTGATGCCATACTCCATGGGGATGCTGATGTGTGGCCCAAAAGGGTAACACAGAGCTCTGATGCTCCGGAGCCCCGCAGCCCCGAAGAATCCAATGCACCCGCACCGACTGAAATGACTGAAACGCTACTTCTTTTCACGGGGCCGACTGCAGATGAGACGGTGCAAGTGGAGGCAACCGATGGCGCAGGTGAGTCCTGATTACTGCGTGCCCGGCCATTTTTTTTTATTTATTATATTTTACTGCGTAATAGCGATATATCGAAATCTCGACTCGTTATCACGTAGTAATGGCCACAGACGCACTTATTAGAGAGAAAAAAATTAAGGGCATCGCACTCAAGTCGATGCTAGTGCGGGAACGATTTGAGCCTGGGGTTGTTGAAAGCGACTGCGCAATAGATTAATTTGCTCCAACTTGGAAGGTGGACGATCTCCGTGCCATGTGGAAGTATTGCCCCTTCAACATCGAGAAGCAACGCAGCCTCTCGGTGCCCACCGGGTGTGGGATTCTTCCCTTCACTTTTTAAGATCTTTCTTTTACATTTTAAGGGAGGGCTGTAAAGCCCTGGGAGAGGGGGAACCGAACCAGAGAGTATACCAGCAGTAGCAAGAGATACCTTGCATACTTCTAAAACTGATCCGTTGCGGCCATTTCCAGCCACAAGGAGCTCAACTCCAGACCACGAGGCTTGGGGTCCCTATCCCAGGGACTGTCTAAAAGGTCTAAAATTCCCTCTTGCACATGCCCCAACTTGCACTGCGCCTTCTCCCTACTACACTCCAGAATAAGGCGCCCGACAAGCCGATTGTACAAGAAAAACTCTGCCAACCAAGGTTAGAACACCGGAAAGCTCCGTACAAGCTGGTCTAGACAGCGCTCAAGATTTTACTTTTTAGTAATCCATGATTTTAGTATACTTTGTCCTGTGTTTCTAGGCAGGTGCCCAGCTAACCTTTCATCCGAACTGTGCATTATTTCCTTATTTTAGATGTTGTGTACCTTGTTTCAGACATTGTGGATGGCTCGTTGGAAGACAGCGACCCAACCCAAATCGAGGTTCTACTGCAGGAAGGTGAGTCTTGGCTAAGATTCTTCTATAGCTGCTTTATAAGTGGGGGTGATGCAGATTTCTCCCTCTCTGTCCAAGGATGGCTATCTTCAAAGTCAAATGGACCTTTCTCCCCAGAAATGCAACCCCAAGTGGATGGCTGGTATGCAGCAAGTCTATGTGCATATCCTACCTAGCTACACAGGCCTGCAACGCAGATTCTCCCCACCTCCCAAAAGACCTGCTATCCACTTGATAGCTAAGGTGAGGGGCAGCTGCCTGACTGCCTTTGCAGGGCCAACACCACTCAGGAAAAGTTATGGTTTTCCTCATCTGGCAAAGGGAAGGAAGGATACCTATTGGGGTGCATGGGATGGCTGCCTGCCCGGGCTGGAAGGAACGGTTGAGAGTGCTCTCCCACTGTGGGGGCTCACTCTGCCTCCATGCCTGACCTCTCTACCAGACCAGGCAGCCAGGCAGTGAAGATGCGCCATTGCACCACTAGTGAGAGGAATAACACTCTGCTCATACTCTGCTTTAGAACCAAGAAGTGAAGCTGCTGGAGTTCACACAGCCGAGGGACACGTTGCAGTCATGGATAAGGGCAGTGCCGGGGACGGTAAGTTTTCATGTCGAATGTGAATGGGTTCAATTTTTACATTGCACTAGCAGCCTGCTTAATTGCACTGCAAGGCTTCCTTTCCTCCCTCCCACCAAAGCCCTGGCAGGAAAGCCCCCCTGGCCCAGGTTGACCAGGGAGTTTCCTGGAGGTGGCCAGGGGAGGCTGGGCTTGGCTGGAAGGGAGGCAAGGAAGGCTGAGAGTGCTCTCCCACCTTGGGGGCTCACCATGCCTCCCTGCCTGGCCTCTCTACCAGACCAGACCAGGCAGCCAGCCAGTGAATACGAATGATTGCAAATCAAGTGAGAGCACTAACACTCCGTTCATACTCTGCTCTAGAACCAAGAAGTGAAGCTGCTGTAGTTCACACAGCAGAGAGACACGTTGCAGTCCTGGATAAGGGCGGTGCCAGGGACGGTCCAACTCCCTCTACATCTGGAAGGAAGGCAACAAAAAAAAACAACAACACTTCAACAGGCAAATCTAGGAGCCCAGAAAGAGACCCTGATCGTGAGTATATCATACTTTTTTCCCTTTAAAAAGTGAGCTTTCATCGTTCCACCGTGCATCAGGCAAGTGTGTATTAATGTGAATATTATTTTCTTTCAACCTTAGGTATTCCGCCTGGAGCAATAATGGCGGAGTTGTCACCCAAATCCCGGCTGGCTCTCATCAAGGCACGCCACAAGAAGGTGTCTGCCATACAGAGAGTGGGGGAGACACTTGCAACACAGATTAGCGAGGAAAACGCCTTAATGCTTGAGGCTGGAAGAGCGGAGCACCAAGAATTCATGGCTGAGATGCGGGCATCCCGGGAGGCGGAAATGGCTATCATGCAACAGGAAATGGCCGCCAGGCAAGAGGAAAGGGCGGCCAGGGAAAGCAACAGTGCTCTTGTGCTCGCTGCAGTGAACTGCCTGAGGGACCTTTCAAACACAATGGTTCCTCTTGCACAAGCCATAGGTGTGAGATATTCCTCCCGTGGTGGTACACCGAGGCGTACACCCCTTGAGGGCAATCAAGCTGCACTTGCAATGGGTGATAATGATGATTCCCAATCTGCTGCACCACAGAGGACTGTGTCCAGCAGTCAGCAGAGGTCACGTAGGGCCGCTAAGAGGAAGATTCTATATTCGCCTCCAAAACAGTGACACAAGGCAGGTGCTGCTGATGTCTGGAGCGTGATCCCTGAGATCATTATTTTCAAACCTGCATCGCTTTATCATGGCATGCTGCTTTGCTGAGCAAGGTTGAAAATCCTGCTTTGATTCAATGTTTTGAATGCCGCCTTATTGTTGTTCATTGCTTACATTCCTAGATGCTCCTAACCACTTTAGTTACTTATTACTTTGAGAAGAAAACAGCTATGCATGTTGCCCTATAACCAGTTCTCTGTTAGGCAGTTTGAGGTAATCTGTTATTGAACTTTAATTTTTAAATGTAAACTATGGGAAATTGACAAGTAAATGCAGTTGTCAAGAAATAAATGATAGGCTTACCATTGTTAGGAGTCTTTCCACAAAAAAATAAAATGCTGTAAGCCAAAAAAATTTGCAATCAATCTCTGCAGGTTATAATCAGACACACATCTGCGGTTCTACACATGGGGAGAGCATGTGAATGCATGGCACATGTGTCCTAGGGTGCTTGCTATGAAATACTGAAGCCATTTCCCCATGATCCCAACAGGTTTATTTATTCAACCCATCTATCTTTTACCAATTAAAGGCTGGGCTTGCTAGACCAAAGGGGTAGGCATGGGGGGGGGGGGGGGGGAAGAATTCCAAAATGGCCAGGAATAACTCCTGGCAACCAAACAGGTGGAGGATTGCTCTGTGCAGACTTGCATGGCAGCTTTGGAGCTCCATCACCACAAGGTCCAGAGTTATCTGTCAAACAAAACCAAGGGCACAGGAAAACATCTCAGATTTTTCCTTTTCCCCCAAGATCTTTCTTTTACTTTTTGGGAAGAGCATGAGAGCCCAAAAAATAGAAGACATGAACCAGAGAGTGTATGTCAGCAAGAGGGAGATGAACCCCAGACTAGAAGATATGGAGCCAACATACAAAGACCATCTCCCAGAACATCTCTGTTCCCCCTCTCCTTGCGACTGATTCCTAGGTCATAAGGAGGCCGTAGTCCTATCAATTCCTTCCCAATTTTCAATTCTCAGTATATTGTCCAAAGTTTTTGTGAACCTTCCCTACTTTCTTTTCCCCCCATGAAATAATTTTTTCGTTGTGATGCCCATCGCCCTTTCACCAGATAGCCATAGGCTTGAGTCAACTGCATGATCCCGCCCCACACATGCTCCAGCTCTCAGCCGGGGAGCGAGGGACGAAGGGAAATGAAGTGCTCTGAAGCCATTTCCCCATGGTCCCAACAGTCTACCTTTTACCAAGGGTGGGCTTGCTAGCCCAAAGGGGTAGGGAGGGTGGTGGAGGAACAAACTCCAGGCACCCTGGCGAGGACGGGATAGCTGTGGGCAGAATTGCATTTGCATGAACTCCTCCCCGCTTCCTCCTCAAACAATCGTATGTCATCCCCTCCGTGGCGCCTCAGCAAACTGCCCTGTCTGCCGGTGGGAGGCGGTGGGAGGCGGGATGCATGACATGTCAGGTCGCCGGTCGCCATCTCCCTGCCTGGAGGGGTAGCTGAAATGGGGAAATGTCCGTGTTAGCGAGCAGTCTACCGAGTTGATGCGCCCTGTCAAACATGCAACAGAGATGTTATGCGCTCTTGCCCTGCATAGTTTGTGCCCTCTCGACCTGCCTTTTTTTTTGCCGCCTGATTGGATAATTCAAAAGAAGGGTGGGCGCTATTTAGTTCCTATTTATCGCGCTGAATCGAAAGTGCGTTATTTCGAAGTTATGGCTGTACGAAGACGACGCGGGACCTTCTGGCAGCGGGAGGAAGTCCTTGCTATGCTGGACATAGCGGAGAGGAGCGGCAACGCTGACCAGCTGATGTCCAGCACTCACCTGAACACCAGGCAGATTTACGAGGCAATGGCCAGGAGGTTGCAGCGGAGGGGGTTTGGCCAGACTGCAGAGCAGTGCCGGTCAAAATTCAAACGCCTCCGCTGCGAGTTCATGGCCAGCCTGCAGGCCTGGGGCGGGATCCCTAGGGTGTCCGGGAGGACACCCTACCATGACGCAATGATGCGTCTGTGGGAGCTGGCAGGGAGACCGCGCTGGGAGGACAGGCACCCAGAATGTGAGTAATAGCAGAACACCCCCCCACACAGCGATGCAATGAATGGAGCTGAATGTGAAGGTTAATGTGCACAAACATGGCTTCTCAAATGCCTGTTATTGCACTGCCGTTTAGCCAATGGTGGCCCTTACACGTGTGCTGTCACTCACATAACTTGCATGTGCTCATGTAAGAGTGTTATCACTTGCATGTTTTTCCATATCATAGCACAACACACAAAGCCCCCCCCCTTCTCCCAGTGTTATTAATTGCATTTTTCTCTATATCATACCACAGTTCACAACCGTCCACGAGGTGCGGTGGAGCAGCCAGGGCCACCCGTGCAGGAAGAGGAGCAGGATCCCGAGGGTGATCCCGAAATGGAGGGTCATCAGATGGAGCAAGAAGGTGCATCAACTGACAAAGCAGCCACCTCTGGGTTGCTTGATGCACACTAAACGCATTAAGCAGGGGCGTGCGCAGGTGCTCCAAAACCTAATATGTGTCTTAGCGAGCGGATGTGGAATTAAAATGGGCAGTGCTTAAAATCATGCACTGCGAATATTGCCTCTCACGCATTCATTTAATGAGCAAGGGAGGGTTGGTGAGGGGTTGAGGAAGGGTTGGTGAGGGGTTGAGGAAGGCATTCAGTAATGCATGCAGGAGGGAGGGAGGGTGGCAGGTACAGAGCTTACAGGTGGAGCCAGGAAGTTAGACTGAGAGGGCCATAAGCAGGAATGTATATCATATATATGCGTGCAGGTGAGAACTGCTGTTTCCACAGTATTAACAGATTAATGTTACAAATCTTAGGTGCAAGTAGCCCAGGAGGCATAGCGGAGGAGGAAGTTGTGCAGCCTGCATTACCATCAGCAGCAGCAGAAGCAGCAGCAAGTAGCCCAGGAGGCACACAGGGGGAGCCTGCATCATCACCAACACCATCACCAGCAGCAGCAGCGGCAGCTGTGGCGGCGGCTGAAGAGGAAGCAGGTGGGTTTGGGCGATCATGGATATGAGCTGCAGATAGAAAGCAGTAGCATTTGAATGCAAGGTTGAACTTGAAATGATGTGCAGCGCCCTTTCTAAACTGCTCTGTTTTAGATGATTACAGGATTGCGCTTCCTGCTGCAATACTAATTTTCCTTTCGGAGCCCTGCGCAAGCAACAACTCCAGTTTCCTGAAAGTAATCAAAGTAGGCAAGGCTTATTGAGGAATGCATCGCATGCTTAAAATTTTCCAATATTCATGGTGTGATTGCGTTTCAGGGCCATCCAGAGTTGCACAGGTGGCAGAGCCTGAGCCTGTGGTCCCTGCAGAAACCTGGCTGGAAGACATCAGACGTATAGAGGCACTGTGTCGGTCTACATGTGAGTGCTAAATGTTTTGAATAGATCGTGTGAGTGCGTGATTGAGTGCTCTGATTGCATTCCTGAGGACTTTGCACTGACTTGCTTTCATCTTAACTTACAGTCAGCGCCTTCACTAGAAGAATGGACACCTTTGACCGACGGTTGCATCGACTGGAACAGCGGGGTCAAGGGGGGGGGCCTGTGAAATAATGTTGCTGTTGTTGTTGTTGTTAATTGTTTGTTGTGATAAAGTAATGTTATTGTTGAAATCCTGAGATATTGTTTTCCTTTATGTAAGCACCAAAGTAGGCAACATCAGCTGTACAGCTGTTGTACATTAATAGTTAAGGTAGGGACACCCTCAGCTATAACAGCATGCACAACAAGTAAACAAAGGCTGCAACTCACTACCACCCTCTCCGCAAAGATTAAATCATCGCTCATTTGGAATCAGCAGCATGTAGGTAGGCACATAGGTGGTGAGGTGTACATTATCTCCGTCGTCCACGACGTTCCCAAATCAGTCTTGTTATGGCAGCTCTGATCCGCCTTCCCTCCTGCAGCTGTCTTTCATCATCGAGCGGTGGGTCAGGCTCCGCCTCGTCATTGGCCACATTGCTGCTATTTGAGTTCACCGATTCGTCAGGTGCAGTGTGCCCACGTTCCTCACACAGGTTGTGTAAGATGACTCATGCGGCTATAACTGAATTAATGTTCTCCTGCTGCACTGGTAGAAGAGTCCCAATGCATCTCCAACGCGCCTTTAGACGACCAAACGCCCTCTCCACCACGTTGCGACAACGACTGTGCACAGTGTTGAAACGAAGCTCTTGTGGGCCTACATTGCCACCATAGGGTGTCATCAGCCAGCGTCTTAAAGGATATGCAGAGTCCGCAAGAATGACAGGAGGCACATGTACACCGTTGATGGTGATTGTGGGGTTCCCTCGCACCCAAACCCCCGCATCCATTAGGTCTATAAGGTTAGAGCAACGCAGAACGTGAGCATCGTGATTTTTCCCGCTGTGCCCAATCACAACGTCGGTGAATTGTCCACGATGGTCAACGGTGCCCTGCAGCAGTACCGAATAGAACTTCTTCCTGTTGATATATTCATTCGCCTGCCCCGGGGGGGCGCGTATCGCCACATGACATCCATCCACGGCCCCAATGGCTTGCGGGAATCCCATGGCTGCAAACCCAGCAATAATCTAAGTGGGGGGGGGGGAAATATCATCCGTAATGGCTGATCAAATCCGGTAAATTGGTAGTTGGCCGTTAAGTAGGAAGCATGCTAGTCACATTGTTAATGCAACAATATAGAGACATATTACATCACCTGATAGTGCTGATCAAGAGAAGATGATATTATTAAGCAATCGTGAACATCGCTAGCACCCTATAAATATATGTAACTCTATGCTATAACATCATGTTGTGTTTGTAGATTTCTGCTATGAGAACTAACGCACATCTGCCGGACATCTGCATGAACAAGGAGCTGTACAGCAAGTTGCAAAGGCAGAAGAGGGGCAAATGAAAAAACAGAAGTCATTGTTATGTAGGCATGCATGCACATTTTATTTGTGACCTCACCTGTTCATGTTGTCCCAAATGCACCGTTTTCTTCAGCAGCTTTAGCTCCATTGCAAGTGCCACCTCTGCAACAATGCCTGCCACTGTCGAACGTGCGAAACCAAATTGATTGCCAACCAAGCGGTAGTTGGTAGTGTTTGCAAACCACCACAATGCCACCGCGACACGTTCCTCCACTGATACTGCTGTGCGCATATCCGTGTCCGATCTTGTGAGTTGCTCACGAAGCTCGTCCACCAGCCACTGGAATGTAGCCCTGAGAGGTGTGATAGGAAAAAAGGTGTTGTCAGCAAATGAAGACTGGAGACCGCACTCCTCCCCCTCTCAACCATCATGGGACAATTTCTGTGATGGCACATGGAGTTGACTCTCAATAAAGAAGCTGCATTCAACAAGGAGGTTGCTTGGCAGAGAGGTGATAGGCAATGTTAAAAAGATTATTCTATTTCTTAATAAGAGAGCAGCTACCAGATTTCCCACTTTTACTTCTGATTTACGTGTTCTTGGGGTAGGGCAGGAATGCAATTTCCAGGCAGACCACTGTGCTTGAAATAAATGGCTAGATGATCATGCAAAGAGCAAAGAGCAATTTAAGAAAGATATGTTTCATGGCCATGCCATAGTCGGGGTTGCCAAGTCCACCTGCCAAGTACACAAGCATAATTGAACTCCAATGCCTTCCTTCAATAGGAGATAATGAAGTTTAGAGGCACATTTTGGGGGGGCTAAAAGAATGGGGCGGCCTTGCCCAATCGTTTTGAAACTTGGGGAGTATTTTGGGGATAGGCACTACATGTTGTACTGAAAATCTGGTGGCTATATCTCAAAAAGCAGCCCCCCACATAGCCCCAGATACTCGGCAGCAAATTTGGAATAGCAGGTAGCCCCCCCTCCCCCTTAGCCAAAGCATTGCACAAGGCGGCAGCACGCTTCCCTATTCATCCTTATACATATATATTGCTGGATGGATTGGAAATGGCTTTACATCCCCTTAAATATGTATGCCAAGCCCAATTAGAGTCTCCACTAGTTAAAATATATTGTTAGAATTGGACTTGGCAAACCTCCCATGGGGATAGACCATACAGCGCAGCACCTACCTGGACATCCTGAAATTCAGAATCCACTGCTCGTCCTGCCAGACCCAGTTCACGAAGACCCTCCACCACTGCGAAGACCTAGGGAAAACCCACCACCGGCGGGCAGGCACCTCCTCCGCTATTCGAGTTATGCTGGAACAAGAGAAGGACCAACAAGAATGCAAGTAGCGGCAGCGAGCTCTGTGAATGGCGATATAACGACGCATCAGAACAGCACGCCGCCACCTCATAACAACACTCCTGTTCAATCGGCGTCTCTCGGAAAACAACGCACAAAGCAGCATGGCAATGAGAGCCATGGCATTTGATACCGCGCACGCTAATGTGACAAGGCCATCAGATTCCATTTCGACACAACGATATATCGATAGAGCTGCCGGGGAAACAAAAAAAAAAGGTTTAAATAGCCGGAAACCCCGCTACTGCAAACGCGCATGCGCTCAGCAGAAACACACCCTCTGCAGCACGCAGCAGTGCGCCTGCGCAAATAGGGAAACACAAACGCGCATGCGCCCAGAAAGAAACATAGCACGCAGCACCGCGCCTGCGCTACTTTGGATTGCCACCATTTTAAATTAGGCCAGCCAGCGCAAACACAACCGCGCATGCGCTAAAACGAATTGCAAACCCTCCTGTTAGTGCCCAGCACTGCGCCTGCGCTAATGCGGATTGCCGCCATCTGAAAGAAGTTCCGGGAGGGCGCTGTGTGATCGAGCAGGGGACGGGATCAACACGGCATGCCATCGGAACAGCATCTGTCTGATCGGGAAACAGGATGCGGCGGATTATCTGACATACGAAATAACGGCGCTTTAAAGATGGGTTGCTGATGGATTTAATGTAAGTGTGACCTCACCCAGGGACTGGGAAACTGAATTTTAACAATTCACTCTCAAGAAAAAGCAGTAATTGCCTTGAGCCACCTTGAGCCTGCTCCGGCGGGTAGGGCGGGATATAAATAAAATAAAATAAGTAAATAAATAATTGTGAGAAAAGGCTTAAGAAATTTTTCTCCCTTGTGCTCTTTTTCCATTTAGTGCAGCACTGAGCAACTGGAGTTATTTGCAGTAATCTAATGTAATAACGGTATGGATAACTGTGACCAAATCATGCATCTTGATCTGCTGGCACATTAACTAAAGTTGGCTAAAAACAATGTGTACCACAGAGCAGACCTATGTTCTCCTTATAGCCACAGATCTTATAGCTGTCCCAAGTAGTGAATGTATTATTTTAGTTTTAGAGGGTGGCAATGTTCATCTGTAATAAATTTATTATTAATAAAAGTTAGATTTGAATCTACTGTATTGCACTATTTTTAAGTACAATTGGGCTCAGCAACTACCACCATGCAACTTGGCCAGAGTTTACCCAGGGAGACACTGCCAGGGGAAGGGAAGGATGGAAAGCCTAAAGACAGAGTGGGGGGGGGGCAGATAAAGGTAGGTTGATTTGGTAGGAAGGAAGCAGGAAAATGGGAGAGGCTACAGGGGCTGCCAGGAAAGGGACAGAGGAAATAGTAGAGGAGGAGGAAATGAGATGCCTGTGCAAGTCCTTGCAGGTCCCTCACTTGTAGCTATCTGTATGTATGCTTAGGGCTTTTTTTGTAGCAGGAACCCCTTTTCATATTAGGCCACATACCCCTGATGTAGCCAATCCTCCAAGAGTTTGCAGGGCTCTTAATTTAGGGCCTTCTGTAAACTCCAGGAGGATTAGCTACATCGGGGGGGGGGGGGGGTCCCTATACGCAAAGGCATTCCTGCTACAAAAAAGCCCTAGTGAGCATGTTTGTCCTGCTGTTGCATAGAGGCAAATTTTTATATTACATCATTGAGTTTTTTCTCTTATTTCCACTTTCAAATGATGTTGCATTTTATCAGACAACTCGTGCTTTACTTTTTAAAACTTTATGGCTTGATGTTGCTCTTATTAATGTAAAGTGTCTGTTAGTCAGTGACAAGAAATGGAAATGAAATGAGGGCCAGATTTATTATGAATGTTGTTCTGGAGCTTTGCTTGTCACTCATGGCATGCTCCTTAAAATCTATTTAGACATAAACATCAAAGTTGATCAGTCATAATCTCATGAAAAGCTGCCATGAGCCAAAGCCATCTTTTTCCTATAAGAGCATAAAACCCTTCAGAGTGACAGTTGGTATATTATCTATCAACCAACTCCATTTTCTTATAATTTCATTTTTCGTGTTAATCTTTAAAGAATGACAAGCTCTCAAGTGGTCAGCAGAAATAGTGCTTTGTGTACTCTGACACTAGCATGAAAAATCCCTTTTGACCTTTCCTGTCTGAAGATGTTTTTGTTTCCTAATCAGGATGAAGTGTTTCAAGAACTGCAGCTCACCATTTCTAAAACTAAATATAAAATTTGGGATACTGAAGTATTTTGAATGTAATATACCTTTCTTTTAGAGCCAGTTTGGTGTAGTGGTTAAGTGTGCGAGGGGGAGTGGCTTTGACCAATATCCGGTCAAGAGCCTTTGCCTAACGCTCTCCCAGCTGGCTCCAAAGTTATATTCTTTTTACCCCTTTTAACTATATTTTTTGAATCTTTGAGAGATGTCTCCTAAAGGGGTGAAAAAGTGTAAACAGCAGGAAAAAAGC